>NW_004955426.1:17601032-17808118 GCF_000276665.1 Chinchilla lanigera | reverse complement strand
GAGAGAGAGAGAGAGAGAGAGAGAGAGAGAGAGAGAGAGAGAGAGAGAGACGGAGAGAGAGAGATCAAGTACTCAATAACCTGTCTGCCCACGTCTGGGCTCCTGTAGTCTATTTTCAAAAACATTTGTGAGAAGAATACTACGCATCTCTATCCAGGGGAAACGTTGAAACAACAAAAACGAACATATGCACCATGAGTTCTCTCCCTTTCCTGCACATGCTCAGCGCTGGGATCTCTGAAAGTCTCTAGCCTGTAGACGCTCATCAGCCTAACCCAGAAGTGTGCTCCTCCTGGGGCCAGAGCAGGGCTTTCTTGGAGTTTGCCTCCTACAGGCTGAAATGTCCACATACCAGACAAAAATGGGGCAGGCATAGTGGCAGATGCCAGGGATCCCAGTACTCTGGAGGCTGAGGCAGGATGATAGGGAGCTTGGAGCCAGCCTGGGTTACACAGTGAGTTCAAGTTTGGTCTGGATTATGTAGTAAGACCCTGCCTCAAAAAACCAAAGCCAAAACCAAAACAAAAGACAAAGACCACATTTTTGGCCAAGAGCCCAGCAGACAAGTAACAGGGAGTATGGGTGACCCCTGGCTTCAGGGCTCTTTTCCACTGGGGGTAATACTACTTAGCATAATGGTAGGGCCTATAACTGGTTAACTGTGGAGTATGAGCAAAATTGAAGGCAGACCATGAGGTAAAGGGCCAAGCTAGGTGGCACAGAGTCATCACTACCTTTGCCTGGACCTGACAGCAACAATCTAGTAAGGTTTGGAAAACTCAGGTGAGAAATGTCTCCCTAACGCTGGCTAGAGGAGGGTAGGTGCCATCTGTCCCCTATATTCCTTCCTATTGCTGCGGATGCCTGGAAATACCTAAAATCTTTTTTTTTAAAACACTGTAAAGGTATTCAATGCATATTTCTTTGAATTTATAAATGAAATAGCAGTGTGTCTTAAAAGCTCTGCCTCTCTCAGGGACAACAAGCTAAGTTTGTACCAGTTAGGGCTTTCCCCATGCCCTACATTTCACGGAACTCAACCCCTGGATGCACCAGTCCCGGTCAGACTTCCTGTAAATATTTCATGCTGCTCCACTCCCTGCAAGGACAGAGCTGTCAGAATTACGGAGGCTGCTAGACTGAATTCAGGTTTGCTTCACCAGCTTTCTGTGTCACTTCTGCATCGGGAGGTGATCCCTGTCCCCGCCGCATAGCCTCAACTGCAACAGAATTCTGGCTCGAACAAAAGCCGTCTTTGTCACAGTGCATTATTGCCTCAGTTTCTGTGTCTAAG
Organism: Chinchilla lanigera; assembly: GCF_000276665.1. NCBI lineage: Eukaryota > Metazoa > Chordata > Mammalia > Rodentia > Chinchillidae > Chinchilla > Chinchilla lanigera. The sequence continues at coordinate 17,806,824 of NW_004955426.1, read as the reverse complement.
AGAACAGGATTGGCTATCGCACCAGATCTCACTGGGTAACCTTTACTCACATTTACCTTTGTCCTCTGAACGTTTCAAAGCTGGCCCCCAAGACATGTACCTTCTACTCTTTAGCTTTCCTTTTCAAAATGAGATCCTGGTGTCCAGAATAGAATGCTGAGTATGACTCATTGTGAATGACGGTGGAATAAACTTTCATCGCTAGTAGCTTTTTTCACCACGTTTTCACTGCCTTGGAGTTGCACGGGCATGTGCCACTTGAACGGAGAATTTTCCTAGCTTTTCTTTTTTTTTTTTTTTTGGTTTTTCTCCGGTACCGGGAACCGAACCCACGACCTTGCGCTTGCCAGGCAGGCGCTTTTGCCGCTGAGCTAAATCCCCAGCCCTTTCCTAGCTTTTCAATTCAGGGATCACATGGCCTTGGAGATGTTCAGAGAGATGCTTTGTGTCTGGGTTGGTAGCCACTAAAGAGTTACAAATACTGACATAGGTGTCACCGGGATGCTGCAATGATATCTGGCTCCAGCTCTCAGCAGTAGAGAAGCATGCTTGGGAGGGGAGAGAGGAGAGAATGGCGAATGACCCAATTAAAATGCAAGTGATTATGCTGCTTGTTGCTGCTAAATGAACCCTGAAGGAAAATTAATATACATATATTGCAAGCCCCTGGCAAAATCGAGACTTCAAGGCAGCCAGAAAGATGCAAACTAGAATCCTTCCTGATTACTTTATGTCTGATACTCTGAACTCTAGTCACAGTGAACAAGGGTGTTAAAGAAACAGAAATAGACTCCCCCCTTCCATTTTGAATGACTTAAACTTTGGTCTGCGTATTCACTTGATGATACAACTTCCACGTAATCAATTAACAAAGTAGGAGAAACCCCAGTTGGCAGGAAGAGGTGGGAGGACAGTGCCTTGCGAGAGTTGGGACTGGGGAGAAGGGTTTCTTTTTTTGTTTTTTTTTGTTTGTTTGTTTGTTTTTTTGTTTTTCTCCAGTACCGGGAACCGAACTCACGACCTTGCCCTTGCCAGGCAGGCGCTTTTGCCGCTGAGCTAAATCCCCAGCCCCTGAGAAGGGTTTCTTGAAAGGACGAGAGGCTACTTTACAAAATTATGTGCCAAACACTGTGTCCAGAGTTTGCGCATTTAATTCTTACAACAACTCCCTGGGTCTTGGCCTTCATATTCTTTTTTATTTTACAAACTTAAGTAACAAGTCAGATATTAATTACTTTGCCGGAAGTTGCCCACGTGATAAGGAGACCATTGGCTAATCTAGCCTCACACACTTTTCCCTTTATCCTGGTCTCCCGATCAACACGTTTCTACAGCTCTCTATTACATATTTTCAGACCTCAGTCTGCATGTGATGCTTTTCTCAAAAGCAACTGAAAAGCTGGAGCCTAAAAGGACATAATGTTTTTCTTTTAAATGAGAAAGATGCTAATCTGTTGCTCACTTACTACTCTTGTTGTCCTTAGCCTCAGGATGTGGGACCCAGCACTGTGAGTCTGAGAGAAATTTGGGAATGGAAGGTTATGTTCCCCACTGACCTGAGGCTATAGCAGCTATAGGCAGAGGCGCAGACCAACGAGAACCTTTCGGGATGTGTATTGTGGGCTCGGGGCACGCTCAGATGAGCATGTATCACCTAGTAGTTCAGTCTGTACCCACCGCAGTCTAGACACGGGGGCACAAATGCTACTTATCTGCTGTGGTCTGAACGTTTGTGTCCCCCAAATTCAGATTTTGAATTCCTAACCTCCCATGGTGATGGTTTTAGGAGGTAGGCTTTTGGGGGATGATTAGGCCATAAGGACAGATCCCTCATGAGCAGGACGGGTGCCCCTCTACAAGCTGCCTTGCCCCTTTTACCATGTGAGGACACAGCGAGAAGGCACCATCTCTGAAACAGGAAACCTGCCTTCCCTTGACACCAGCTCTGCAGATGCCTTGATTGCGGACTTCTAGGCTGCAGCTCTGAAAAATACATTTCTGTTACTTACAAGCCACCCAGTATATGGTAACTTGTCATAGCTGCTTGAACTAACATGCCATTTGACTGTTGGGATGCCGAGTTTGGGACCGTCACTGGGACGAGGTAAATGTAGGGGACACTCAGAATTGACTCAATCCCCATTTAGCAGAAAATCTAAAAAACAAACAAACAAAAGCCTTATGTTTGTTAGATTCCTCTGCAGCCAGAATACAGATGTGGGGGCTCCTCTCCACCCATCAGATGCGTTCTAGCACACCCCGGATGTGGAACTGTGTGACAGAGACTGGGTGCCATTGTGACCCCAGGCTTCCAGTTAGCACCACGGACAAGGGCACCATTCTGGGTTTCTCCCTAAGGTCCTGGGGACTGAAGAGTAGGCCGCAGCAATGTGGCTTGTTTGGCTCTTTCCTTGGCTCTGTAACATCTGAGCCTGATTCTGGGTCCTTCTCAGAAATTCCATGAACCATCTAACTAACGTCCTTCAATATATCGCTTTCTGCTTAAACAGGCCACAGGAAGAACTCTGTGTTGTTTGAGGACAAAAAGCCCTGGTTGGGCTCAGACAGGAAGGAAGCAGACAAACATAGGGAGTGGACGAGCAGTGGATGTCAGCTGGCCAGGCAATGCAGCGCCCACAATCTATAAGTCAGTGGCTCCTAAACTGGCGCTTTATAGCAAGGAGGTCACTCGGTGTCCTCACGGAGCACACGCTTGAAAGTGATGCCTCGGCCACTATATAAGCTCTACATGGTGCTGGGCAAGTTTCTCAGACTCCAAGCCTGAAGATACTCATCTTCACGACCAGGACAGCTGCCTTCCTTCCTGCGTGTGGGAAGAACATAGGCGATGAATGTGAGCGGCCAGCCCAGCGCATCGCCTGGGGACAGGAAGTTGTTCCAGAGGTAGTGCACCTACCGCGTCACACCTTCACCAACTGCCTGGCTTATGGGCCGGTATGATAAAAATATATAAGGTTATATTTTTTCCTTCCATAAAATTGTCCTCACAAAAGAGGAAACTGCCTTGTATTTGAGTCTGTACAAATGACACGATGAATCTCTTTTGGCTAATTTGCATGACAGACTACTGTTTGGCGAAGGCACAACTGTCTCAGTTTCAATCAACGCAAATTTTAGATGCTTGTTGAAAATTAAGGGAGAAAATAAATTTAACACTGAATTTAGCAGTTATTCCTAGGGGAAGCTATCCCAGAGCCTTAAATTCTGGGTTTCCTTGGACAGAGTAGCACCATAGTTAAAAGCAGAAATTAGAGCTCCACAGCTAGGTTTGAATCTTGGCCCGGCCCTTCCTGAGCTGTGTGACTTTGAGTAAGTGACTTGACCTCTGAATCTTACCTCCTTCTGTAAAATGCAAAACTGAAGGAATCTCTCTTACAAGGTTGCTGGAGGAATAAATAAATCAATACATGTAAAGAATGTATGATAATGTACAGCACATTATTTATAGCAAATAAATTAAAACATGTAAGCTTTTCTCAATGGTAAGATGAGGAGAGGTGGGGAACCACACCAAAATTATGTGAATGGTTACCGACTGCCTTGGATAAAATGTCCAGTGTCAGTCCCGAGCAAGGGTATAAAATTGCTATCTTTCAAATAATAAAGATGGGGTGGATGCGACATACTATATATCGCAGGCTCAAAATGTAGCTCTAACTTTAAATTCGCTAATAAGCTATATGAGTAGGGAAAAGAATCATCAAAATTTTAAATTTTAAGTGTGTTTAAATATGTACATGATGCAATAAAGTAAATTTTTAGTTAGACATGACTATCACTCTATTAGTAGCATATTACATTATATCATATTAACATACTAAATGAAGCAGGGCATGGTGGCACAAGCCTGTAATCCTAGCACTCAGGAGGGGGAGGCTGAGGCAGGAGGATCGTTAGGAGTGTTGGGAGTTCAAGGTCAGCCTGGGCTACCAATTGAGCCCAAGGCCCGTCTGAACTGCATAGTGAGACCCTGTCTCGAGAACAAACAAACAAAACAAACAAACACAACCAATATACCAAATGAAGTAGTCCATGTTATCTGTGTTAGCCAAAAACCTCTTTGTAGGTCATCTTGATTGTGTCTAGGGCTTAGATTCCACTGTATGTAGTAAAACCAAATGTTGTTTATTTTAAAGATCTGTGTACAAAATTCAAAGCTGATATCAAGAAGCATCTTAAACCCATGTCCCTGCTCCCTAAATGAATATTCTTACAATTACATCCATGACTTTTGGCTTAAATTTAAAAGGAAGTAAGAATCAAAACAAAGTAGAATAAAATGAAGGGACATATAGAATATCTTTATATGTCTTAAATATATATTGTCTCCAAAAGAGATGAAGATGTCACTGATTCTATCTACTTGATACTTTCACTCTGTCTTCGATCTTGTGAGTGGGGCAAGAATTTTCTATTTTACAATGTGGTGTCTCATTTTTTACTTCACTGGAAACAGATGAATGAATTCAGCCTGATGTTCCACGTCACACAGCCTGCAGTGGGGTTCTTGAAGTAAATCACACTAACCCGGCAGGCGAACTGACTGGAGCTCTGCAGCATTTATGACTATGAATAAAAACCTCAGAGATAATAATACTCTGGATCACAGCCCCTAGACTTCCTGTGCTGAAGCCTTGATCTCTGCCGCCATGATACTCATAGATGGGACCTTTGAGAGGTAATCAGGGTTTAGATGAGGTTGTGATGGTGGAGCCCTAAGGATAGGATAAGTGCTCTCGTAAGAAAGGACACAAGAGAGCTCCCTGCCACGCGAGGGACGACAGAGCAGACAGACATCTGTGAGCCAGAAAGACAGCCCTCATCAGAAAACAATCACGCTGGCACCCTGACCTTAGATTTCCCAGCTTCCAGAACTCGGGAAAACAAATGCCTGCTGTTTCAGCTACAAGTTTACAGCTTAGTTTTGGGAGCTGAAGCTATGATAGGTGAGGTGCAAGGCCACTTAACATGCTTCGCGTTCACCATAACAAAATCACCAACAAAAGCGATCATCCATTATAACAAAGTAAATCCTTTAATGTTGATTTTTTTTCTCGGTTGTCTTTGTATGTGATTATAAACCTATGCTAACCAAGCGTTTTACGAGGAATTTTAGAGTAAGTACCTGACTCTCAAAGTTAGACATAAGGACATAATATAATTCATACTTGTTAGATTTTCCAAACATGGAAAGGTAAGTCCAAAATTCTGTCCCAGATATTGTAAGTAGCCTCTTAGTAGATTTTCAGAATCACTGATAAACCAAACTAATTAGACTTTGGCAACATGAAGTGTATTTTACTTGTGTTGACCCTTAGTAATCTCTCAGTTTTGCACTCAGCAATGTATGCACTTAAAAACAACGAAGAATCACTGATATTAGCCAAGAACTGGGGAGGAGAACCTGATACAAAATAGGAGAATGAGTGGAATAGTGAAATAGTGGAGTAACTGCGCTCTCCTGAGAAAAATAAGAGCTACCAGCAAGCACACTTTCCCTACACTCCTAAGCCCAGCAACAAAGGTCATCAGCTCCTAGCAGATGGGCCACAGCCTCCAGGCCCTGAGTGAGTTGCTTCAACCCTTTCAAGTCACAAGAAGTGTTATGGATCAATGCTGCCCAAATCTGCATTCTCAGAAGGCACCCAATAGATGAATACAGGTGCTGTCAGCAGGGAGGCAGAACCCTCCCTTAAGAAGATACTTTTCTGACCTAGGAGAATACACAAAGCATCAGCATAAAGCAGTACTGTATTCATTGTTGCCTAACAGGGGTCCAAAGGGTTGGAAAACGCACGTATCTTCCAGTGGTGGACTGGATTCATCCCCAAAGAAGGAAAACACAAGCCAAGAATACAGGAAGATTCTATTAACTGGCTTAGTTCGAAAAAGAAGAAAAGCAACCACAGCATCCTCAGGTTTTGGCAGAGAAAAGAAATTACTGAGCCACATAAACTTAAGCTGGAACACCTGCAAGGGTGTAAAGGTCTGCTCTGCATCACTTCACCCACCACAGAGGCAGGGGACAAGGACTGATATAAACACAAACTTATTCCCCAGGTGAAAGCAAGCTCACTTGCATAACTGTATAGGCTAACTTGGAAGGAAAGCAGCAACCTTTAGATTGCGCTTTAAAAAAAAAAAATGCTTAATTATAACTCCAGCCTTGGTGGAGGTAACTGTTACCAGAATTCTTCACTGCAGCTTTCCATAGACGGACACCATCTACTACCTCATGCTAAACTATCTAGACTCAAGTTTCCATGGTTCAGCTACAAGGTTTTGATCATAGCACTATTATTTTCACAGGTAATATATCAGCATGCTTACAAATAATGGTTCATTTTAAAGATCCTAGGGCCGGGGATGTAGCTCAGTGGCAAAAGTGCCTGCCTGGCAAGTGCAAGGTCCTGAGTTTCATTCCTGGTAAAAAAAAAAAAAAAAAAAAAAAAAAATCCTAGAAAGAGCTGGGTGTGGTGGCACATGCCTGTAATCCCAGCACTTGGGAGGCTGAGGCAGGAGGATCGTTGCGAGTTCGACACCAGCCTGGGCTATAAAGTGAGCTCAAGGCCAGCCTGAACTACACAGCGAGACCCTGTCTCAAAAAGACTCCCCCGAAAAAAAGATCCTAGGAAGGCAAAGATCTGTTTCATTTCCTTGGTATCAACTGTGCTCAGCCACGCCCGCAGCAAGCACTCCATGAGTGTCTGTTCACTGAATGAACTGATGAAATAAACTTTTGATTATTTAAATATTTGTGGCTTGTCTCTTTATATTTACTCAGATTTGCAGTTTATAGATGTGGTAAGTTCTTATCAATAATTAAGCTTGTGTTGAATAAATACCTCATGATATAGATTTATTATTATTTGGCTGATTTGATTTGTGTTTGGCTCACTAAAATAGACACTTGGACACATTTCTTTCAAATAATAAAAAATTTATTTTGTTTTTACTATTTGGAGTGTTTTTTGCTTTCCTGTTTATTTTTATGCATTTATAGTGCTTTATTTTTGAGTTGTAAGAGTTTTTCCCTCCTGAATGCAAATTCCCTGTTAGATATACGATATGCAATTTTTTCCCTTTTTCACAAATGGCACTGAAAACACTTGAAATTCATATTCAAAGGAATGAAGCCAGAGCCTTTCCACATACCATACACAAAATGAATCAGCCCTAAATATAAGAGCTAAAATTATAAAACTTTTCGAAGAAAACATATGGGTAAATCTTCATGACTTTAGGTTATGAAAAGTTTTCTTAGTTACAAAACCAAGACAGATAAACTGGATTTCACCAAAATCAAAAGCTTTTGGGCTTCAAACACTATCATCAAGAAAATGAAAATTGCAATTCATAGGTCAAGAAAAAATATTTGGAAATCATATCTGGTAAAGGAATTGTATCAAGAATTTATGTAGAAACTACTATCTCAATAGTATCAGACAGCTGGGTGTGGTGGTACATGCCTGTAATCCCAGCACTCAGGAGGCTGAGGCAGGAGGATCATGATGAGTTTGAGGCCACCCTGGGCAACATAGTGAATTCAGGTCCAGCTTAAACTACATAACAAGACCTAACCCTAAAAAACCCAAGAAAACAAAGAAACAAAACAAAACAGAACACTAAACTATCCAAGCTAGGTATTGGGGGGGTGCATGCCTGTAATCCCATCTGTTCTGGAGGCTGAGGCAGGAAGATTATAAATTCAAAGCCAGCCTGGGAACTCACTAAGTCTCAAAATTAAAAAAAAAAAAAAAAAAAAAAAAAAAAATCAGCCAACTTGACTGGAAAATAGGCTAAGGATTTGAACAGGTCTTTCCCCACAGAAGACACACAAGTGGAGGAGCACATCAAAAGTCAGTCAACATCACCAGTCAGTCGTTAAGATAGATCAAATGAAAACCACAATGAGATACTGTTTTATACTCACTAAGATGACTACAACGCAAAAAAGAAAGGCAGATACTAACAAGGGTTGGTAAGGAAGTGGTGAAACTGAATCCCTCATATATTGTTGGTGAGAATGCAAAATACTGCAGTCACTTTAGAGAAGCTTATCAGCTCTTCAAAATGTTAAGCAAATCCCATTCCTAGGTATACCTCCAAGGGAAGCAAAACCTTGCTTATGAATATTCATAGCAGTATTATAAGAGACAAGGAACCGAACCCAAATACTCATCACTGATAAAAATATAAATAAAATGTGGCACATTTGCACTGTACTAGTATTTGGTGATGAAAAGAAAGAAACTACTAATGTATGCTACAGCATGAACTTTGTTTTTTTTTTTGTTTTTTTTTTGTCTTTTTGAGACAGGGTCTCACTATGCAGTTCAGGCTGGCCTTGAGCTCACTTTGTAGCCCAGGCTGGTCTCAAACTTGCAAGGATCCTCCTGCCTCAGCCTCCCAAGTACTGGGATTACAGGCGTGCACCACCACACCCAGCCTAACACAAACTTTGAAAACATGCAAAGAGAATCCAGTCACAGAACACCACTTATGGTGTGATTTCACATATGAACGGTCCACAAAAGGAAATTTATAACAACACAAAGTAGAGCCATGGTTGCCAGGGACAGGGAAGGCTGGGGAGATGGGGATTTCCTGTGTCACCTAAAGGCTCAGGTGTTAAAGTCTTGGTCCCAGGCAGTGCTGTCAGGAGGTGAGGCCCAAAGGGGACTGTGGGAGCCTGGGCTGCTCTTCTCTGCTTCTGCCTTGTGACAGGAACCTGCTGCTCTGCCATGTACGCCTATGAAATGTGCCACTCTTGCCAAACTAATGGGGCTCAAACTAATGGGGCTGCCTGATACATCCTGGGGTATGTATGGGTACGGGGTTTGTTTTGGTGTTATACAAAATAAAACTAAGCTGGATGTGGTGGTGCATTCTAGTAATTCTAGCACTCAGGGAGGCTGAAGCAGGAGGGTTGCAAGTACAAACCCAAACTGGTAACTTAGCAACTTGGCAAGACTGCCTAAACCATAACATAACATAACATAACATAACATAACGTCATGGTTTGGGGGGATAATTGCAAGGCGAACAATATAATACAGGACACATATTTTATAAGATTATTTATAATAGTCACCCAAAGAATCATATACAAGAGAGTGCAGGAAATCTGTCCACATACTAGAGATCAAAGAATCCAGCCGAGGGCCTGGATCCCATAATAATGTCCTGCATGAGTCCAGCTGAAAAGCTAGAGCTCATAACAATGCCTCCCATGAGTCCAGTCAGAGGCCTAGAGCCCATAACAAAATCTCATGCAGGCCTGTTTCACAGATCTGCACTGGGAAGAGCCAAAGGTCAGTGGGGGAATCTAGAAAGTGTGCCAGCAGGATGAAGGATCTTTGTTAGCAGGCTGAGGGATCTGAACTAGAGCTGGGAAGCAACGTGCAAAGTAAAGACCAGAGCTCTGAAAAGTACCACAGCCATCCTCAGCAACAGTGAGGTCCCAAGCTCCTCTGATGATCAGGACAGTTGAGTTTGCATCAGGAAAGCCAATGCAGCAAGCTTCTCCAGGAGACTGGCAGTGCACCATCTTCCCCTCTGGAGCCAGGAAGTGACGTTTAGAGTGAGGCCCAGCGCTCCCCCAAAGTGAACCAAAGCTATTCTCAGTGCCAAAGAGGTCCTGAGCTCCTCAGAGAATGAAAACAGCTGAGTTCATCAGGAGAGCCAGCATGACAAGCTCCTCCAAGAAAACCAACAGCTCCTTACAGCTTCTACCAGCTCCCAACAGCCTTCCTCTTCTTCTCCAGTTCTGCCTCTTATGCGGCTGGCAACAATCCCCAGGTGGGCTTCGCATACCTAACACCATGCTTACTCAATTCAGCTGGGAGTGACAAGTTGACCACCAGTTGTCAATCTGCCACACATAACAAAAATAACATAACATAAAATGAAGGCACTGGTTTCAAGCTCCAGTACAAGACAAAACATTAGATGCAATATTTGTACAACTCTGTGAATAAATTAAAAGTCATTTAATCGCATACTTTAAATGCAAAAATTGTGGTACAGTAATTTTATGTCAAGTTGTTAAAAACAATCCTAGGAAGATGTGGGTAGATTTCCTAACATCATGCGGCCTCACTAACATCCTGAAAATTGACCAAAGAGAAGTATTTACTTCTCAAATTTGAAACGGGCATTCCTGCTGGGATTTTCCTTTTCCTCAACCCCATGTCCCCACACAAACCTTGGGCTTTATTCCAAGGTCTTGATGGAATCATGTCTATTAAGAAGACAGAGAAATAAAACTTTGGGGAAGTGAGTGAAACTAGCCATCCCTCAGGGAGATAAGAGAGATGGCTTCAGTCCTGCTAGCGGCTCACAGCCTTATATTCTTCTGTACCCCTTTGACAACTACACAGAACTTTACACGTGACGTCACCAGTCTCCTCATTTCCTTTTGGTGGGGCCTTGTTTCCTCAGATCAGGGCTTACAGACACAGAAAGGAAGAAGTGTGTGTGAAAGGCTGATCAGACCCCACAGGAGCCTGCGGTGCTGCCCCTATTCCTTCAAGGAACAAACCCAGACATGGGCAGTGCTGAGCTTGCCTTTCTTCTAGGCCCAAAGTCCTTGCTGCACCACTCAAGTAAGAAGGGACCTAATTTCCATCTGCAGTCAAAGGTGAGCTGTTTATAATGTTGTTCACAGGTAGGCGGTGACTTTCTCTAGAGTAATGGTAAGCGTTGAGTCAGCAAACCCGCATGTAAATACACCCATGATCACATCTGTCCATGGGTATTTCCTGACTGCCTAATGTAGCTCCAGAAGTATGCAAGGTTCGCACCCCCATGCTCTCCACACCTCCTGGTCACCTGGGACTGAGAAGAGGAGCCAGAGTAGGTACATGCAAAGATATACAACCACCCATCCCAAATGACCAACATCTGCCATTTTCAAAATTCTGGTAGCCACCACTGGCTTCATCTGTTGTATGCTATGTGTTAGGTACTGTGTCAGTGGCTTTGTGCTCTTCTATTCCAGCACAGAACTTATCTGAGTGGGAGGCATAATTTTCAATTTATAACACTGGCTTAGTCTGTTCAGGCTACTATAACACAATGCCAAAGACTGAGTGGCCTATGAACAACAGAAAATTACTTCTCACAGTTCTGGCTGGGAAGTCCAAGAGCAAGTCACCAGCAGATACTATGTCTAGCAAGGACAATTTTCTGGTTCATAGGTGGTGTCTTTTACTGTGTCCTCTCATGGTAAGAGAATGAACTCCTTTAGACTTCTTTTATAATAAGGACACTAATCTCATTGATGAGGGCTCCACTCTTATGACTCAGTCATCACACAAAAGGCCCTACCTTCCCAATAGTGTTACCTTAGGTGTCAGATTTCAACATATGAATTTCGGGACACAACTGTTGAGACCATAATAAACACACCCAGTGAAGATAATGAATCCACTCAAGGCTACACACTTAGCATATGGTAGAACTGCCATGTGATACTAGGACCTGAAAGCCAGGACAAATGATAAGAGGTGCTGGTCTTGAAATTAGACCGCCAGACAGCCAGGACAACACTAGAAGTCCTTCTTCCTCTTAAAAAAAAAAAATCCATCCATCCCTCAGACTGGTGTCAAGGTCTTTGTGGGTGACCCACCTGGTGAGCTCCCAGGAAAGGCCTGACCAGAGGCAGGCTGGCTCAAGCAAGCCCTGTGTGTGTACACACTTCTCTCCCAGGTGAGAGGGGGCCACAACTCACCCTGAACAACACAAACCAGTGGTACAGTCCCCAAGGACTGCCAGGTACAGAGCTTCTGGAGGTAGGAGGCCCAGCTCCAAAGGACTGTTAGCAGAGCGGTTCTCAGATCAGTTTTCCGCACCAAACTGCCAAGCCCTGGCCTGTCTCAACAGCTGGGACAGGAGCACCCTAGGAGTGTCAGCATTTTATTTTATTTAACCCTTTGTCCCTGGAAACTGGCCGGAGGACACAATTTCCCAGAGCCCCTTCCTAGGGCTCCGCTGCAAAGGACTCACTGTCTTGACGCCTCACTTCACACCTGCCTGTCCACACTTACACTGTCGGTTAGGTATTACCTGCAGTTACCTCGTAAGCTGAGGGACGCAGGTGATTCTACCGAAGCAAGCATGGGCCAGTGGATTCGAAGTAAGCCAGGTCTAGGTCTTACCATACCCTATACTTTTTTGGATTATGATTCATTTTAGTCCACCACTAAACCAAATGTCCAGAATATATAGTCAACTCCAGGGAGGAAACAAATGACACAGAATGCCCACCCTGAGAGGGTGAAGACAAAACAATGGTGAGACAAAATGAGACCTCACAGCATTGGGACGTATCTGGTATGTCCCTTGTGTGCCTGTTGATGGCGGTTTGCTGGCTGCTAGGAACTTTCTGCACAGCATACTTCCTTACCTGCTCCACTTGCACACCTGTGAATAGCACTCTCTTGACGACCCTGGGGGAGATCAGGAGTCCTAGGGTTGGTCAGTCACGGTCAGGTGCTCCGGCACTTCAGCAGTGATTCCTCTGAACACACATCATTCTTGCCTGACACCTGACCATGCTGAGCAGCGAGAGCAGAGTTGTGTATGCGGCTGGAAGGCAGGGGAATCACACTGGGTTGCTGGGGGAGTGCCACAGAGGAGGCGCACAGCAGCCCGAGTGGCCACAGAGTCTTCAAAGGCGGGAACGTGGCTCTCCTGTGTGATGAGACACTTGAGCGTGCTTTTCCAGAAATCTCTTCTCCATCAGCCAGCATAGCCCTGGGGCCCTGACTTCCAAGTGTGAGTCCTTCCACTGGCCTGGATGCTATTGCAGAGAGCACCAAAAAATATTTTAAGCCAGTATTTTCGCATGAGCAATGTATTGCCTCATTTTAAAGGAAAAAAAATCTTATCAGATCCCCACCACACATTCAGACTCAGTCTGAGTACTACTGACTTAAGAAAATAAAATCTCATTTTATTCTTTTTCAGTTATAATTATTGTAAAAAAGGAACCTTTTTTCCACTGTAATGGGTTCATTTCTTTTTTTTTTTTTTTTTTTGGTTTTTCTCCGGTACCGGGAACCGAACTCACGACCTTGCGCTTGCCAGGCAGGCGCTTTGCCGCTGAGCTAAATCCCCAGCCCCGGGTTCATTTCTTTTAAAAGGATCATTGTCATGAACACAGCTGAAAAAATGTATATGCATCTCTAAAGACCCAGAAACTCTGATTGAGAACGTAACTTCAACTTACTTACTGCTCTCTATCAAACGGGCTTAGCATGGTTGGTGTTCAATAAACATCTTTTTGAGTGGATGAACTCATGTGAGGAAAGGAGCTGGGAAAAGTCCAAAGCCTCACACACGGCTATAAGGGCAAGCCCGAGCAGGCACCCGACTGAGACGCTAGGCAGCGGGGAATAAGAATGAAGTGTGTGAGCATATCAAATAGGAATCTGATGAGATAATAAGGCACCCAGGATGGGTTAACTCTGCCAACAGTAACCCCTGGGAAGCTAGCTGATGTGGTGTGGCCTATCAATTCCCTTCTCTGTCCCACTGATGCCAGTCTGCCCAAAACATTCCAGCCCAGAGTACTGTAGATATTTTTTTTTTTTGCTTTCCTGCCATAGCACATGGGAGGTGTCAGAGAGGGTCAGGGGCAAGCATGGTCCAATGGAAAAGGGCAGGATTTGAACCCAGCCAGTTCTAGATCCCACAAGTACTAAGTAGGTGTCTGTGGGCACATTCTTAAATTCCAATGTGCAGTCTCTTCATTAATATAATGGAACAAATATTGATCTCACAGGGCTGTTGGAAGGATTACAGTGGGTGTATGTAGAAGCCTTTGATACATCGTTGGTGTTTAATAGATGTAGTTCTCTAACACAGCCAGGAAGATGGCTGTATTACTCAAAATCAGAAGAGAGGGGAAGTGAAGATGTGCAGAAGGCTCTGGGTCAGTTCTTGCTGCAGAGGCATGAACATAGCAGTCTTTCAGAGAGCGGGGACAGACAGACATGAGGGACAGAAGATCCTTTCATGAATCCCAGCAGAAGATATGTCAGGGAGCTAAGAGTAATTTGTCTTACTCCATCTGGATGGCAGTAACAAAATACCAGAAACTTGATGGTTTATAAAAAACCGAGACATATTTCTCGCAGTTCTGGAGGCTGGGAAGTCCAAGATCAGGGTGCCAGCAGCACCCAGCCAGGTCCCTCTACATACACAAGCATTTTTCTGCTGTATCCTTATATGGCAGAGGGAACTAACCCCATTAATGAGAACGCCATCCTCAAGACCTAGTCACCTCCCCCACTCCAATACCATCACCCTTCCAGGTTAGGATTTCAACACAGGATTTCGGAACACACAAACAGTCCACTGCACTTGGCAAAAGAAAGGGTGAGATTGAGAAAAGGAGGTAATAAGTTCCAGTAACACTGTCCAGCATTTGAATGGCCCTTTGGTTCATTTTCTTAAAGATTTCCCTCAATCCTCTTGAAGGCTTCATTGGGTTAAACACAGAGCCATACTTAGGACAATATCTTTCGATCCTCTGGATCACATCCACTTACCCCAAACTTAATTTGAGGTTATAGACAGACCAGAATAAAATAAAACCAGGATATACTATAATTATAACCATTCATTATAAGTGTGCTTACAGACAGGGATCTAGAAAAACTTGGCAGAGTGAAATATGGTTGATGTGTATTGGGTGGAAGGATTCAGGAAAACTTTCCCTGAATTGTTTTTAAAATTATTATGATCTTATTAGTGCAATACAAAAAAGCTGAGCTGGGAGAACACATGCAGCGAAGCATAGCTCAGTCTTCTTCATGCCTCCTGGCCTTGGGGAGAATTTGTCCTAAAGGCAACTGTTGAAATTACCCACTACGATGCCAGGCCTGGATTCCACTCTATTCAAGAGCCGACCAGACAAAGCTGCACCAAGAGTCTAGAGCTTCCAGGAATGAAAGGCCAAATACTAAATGTCATCTGCAATTCCAATCAGATGTAACACTATTAAAAATATCATACCTGTCTCAAACCAGATCTGAGAATTTTTGGTCTATACAACTTCATGCCAACAGATGTCTGGACTATGTGTTTCTAACTACTCTGGATTTTTTAGTAACTGCAACACATAGATGAATACATACAGACACACATACATCCTTGCAGAGAAACTGTCCTCACTAGTCAGTTAGTCAGAGAATGGACAGCCTGACTTACACCACAAGACGTCCTTCAGACATCCCTATTACCATGCGTTTACTCCACCGGAAGGTCATCTATACCCTTTCAAACACATTGCACCCATCTTGAGCGTCCCCCTCACCCTTACCCCTACAAACTGCAGTCAGTGCTAGACTAAACATTGATGTGGGTCAGGATGATCTCAAGGATGACTCTTGGAATATTTATGTTCTAAACTGATACGGAACTCAACCATGTTCTCCACCATTAACCCCCAAAAGATCCCTCCTGGTCAATGGATGCAAGTTTAACAGTCCCAAGGCCAATTTGCCTCTGCTTCCCTCCAGAAAACCCTCCCTTATCCTCTTCATTTCTCCACACTCTCCAACACCTTGTCCACACCCATTTCTACACTCTAGCACTGCATGTGCTTACACACCCATCAGAGTGTGAGCTCCACGAGAAAGATGTGAGCTTTCTTCACCCACATGCCTCCAAGCTCAGCCTGGTATACAGTAGAGGTTCAATCTGCCCTGTTACTCTTGGAGCTCCCTGGTTTGAAGTTACCCTGGTATAACTACCGTGGCCTCCTTTCCCTCTCAGAAGTGCCATGGCACGCATGACCAACCCTGTGACCACTTTATCAATGACCATTCTACAGCTAAATGCTGGCTCTTGTTTTCAGGAGATCTGTTTGCATCTAAGGTCATGTCCCCACTATTTGCTGTGGTTCTTGCAGCTGGGTAGGTAGAGCGACAGGCAGATAGGTAAGCAGATTGGGAGATAGACTCTCAGGAGGGGTAGCTTCATTTGTCACATTTATCAGGTCGATCTTTGAATAGCAGTATCAACTTCACCTTTCCTTTGTTCTTCTGTGCACAACAGCATGAGTTGGGCATGCAGTGAGGCTGGCAATGGTCAGAACATGCTGGCGGCAGTGGGGAAGCCAATGTGGCGTGAAATCCACACCGGGATTGCTGATGACAACACTGGCAGGTGTTCACTATTCCAACTCAGATCTGCTGCTCCGTGGCTCAGTGTCCTGCGCACGAAGCATCTTCTAAGGGCCTACAGGTCGCCCTGAAAGAGCTCTCGGCTTTTCTTACAGTCCTCAAGCATGACATGGAGTAGCAAGAATTAAGACAAGGTGAGGAGAAAGCTGGAGCCAATTAAAGCACTCAAAGTTGAGGGTTCTGATTTATACTGCAGCAAGAGGCAGCTAATACAGTTGGCCAGAAGCACTGATAAAATCAAGATTAGCCAAGTGTATGCCATTTGTCCTGGGGTCTGGCCTTTTTACAGTGCATTAAGGATAGGAAAATAGAACCACAAGTCTCCACAGGTCCTTCTCTGCTTGTAATTGCCACAGACAGGGCCGTGCAAAGGGGCCAGAGGGGAGGGGAGTTACTTCACCTGTCTGGCCCACTTCCTCTGCTTCCTGACAAACCCCTCCTTGGACTCAAGGGCCCAGAGGGATTTCCCAAGTCTCACTGCTCATTAAGGCTGTTTGATTGTAAAGCAGAAGATTAAATACCTGGCCCAGGGCCAAGATTCCAGATGTAAAGCAAGTCCTCCCTTTGTGGTTGAGGGTCCCCTGCTAAGTAGTACTTCTAATTAACATCTAATGCAGGGCTCTGAGGGGCTGTAAGAGGTGGGAGTTAGGGCAGAACATGCCCTAGCTCTAGTTTTTATTAGTCCAGATTTGAGTCATTTATTTGGCTTCTCTAGATCTTGGTTTCTTCATTTTTTTTTCCCTTACGAGGGCCAAACTGTCTACCAAACCTCCATTGCTCAACGGCAGGCTGTGAAAAGTCAGAGAATTAACTTAAGAATTCTTTGGAAAAGGCCTAAAGCCCTCCCAGAACCACACTGACTAATAAGATATCCACCCACCACAGGTAGCTATTTAAACTTAACATTAAAAATTCAGTGCTTGGGTTGGGAGTGTAGTTCAGTGGTAGAACACTTGCCCAGCATGCGTGAGGCCCTGGGTTCCATCCCCAGCACCACTACAACAAAATAATTCAACCAAATTCTTTGGTCACATGAGTCACACTTCATATGGGGCTGGTGGCTGCCATATTGCCCATCTCAGAGAGAAAATATGACCGCCATCAGGAAAGTTCCACTGGACAACATTGGATTTCTCTCCCCCCAAATGTGAATGCGTTGGCTGTCAATATTCACAAGTCAATACTCTATGTGTGTTTTAACACCTACAAAGAGAGCAGTCCATCACAGTGACACGTCAGGGCCACAAGCAGGCCCTCTTCCAAGCTCTTGAGAAAAAGTGGTGGTCTTTCAACACATGAAACAGTGTTGGCAAGTGAAGGACTTTTCTCCCGTGGCTCCTATGGCCTGTTTCACTCAGATCACCCTTTCAGACCCAATCTATTATTTACACAGTCCTACTTTTAAGAAAATGCATTTTCAAACATTCTCTCAGTAGGAGTGTTAGATATGCACAAAGCAAGGGACCAGGGCGAGCCCATCACTTTCCTCCGGCTAGTCTCATGGGCTTTTCTGTGCAGCCCCCCAAAAACGGCCATCGTGAACTATTTCACAAAACAAAAGGACACAACATCTCCGGGCCAAGTGTTAAAAGCATTCCAAAAGAAAATGGCCTGAAACAGAAGCCCCGCCCCTCCAATCTGGTCCTCATCTGTCCAAGGATTTATTGGCTCTTGCAGTAAATTAATCAATCGCCAGAAGAGTTAAAACCTCGGCTCCAATGTAAATACTTGTTGGTAACAATCCCTCAGTGTGACACTTCAGATTTCAAGTGGCTGGGTGGCCCTCCAAATGCCTCATTAAATGGCAACTTTATAGCATTATGAGGAAAAGGCTCTGAGATTTTCTGTGCAATGTATAAATCAATCTTTTCAAAGACAAACAGTATAACAACTCACAAAATGTGTGTGATTGGGGGAAATGGGGAGGAGGGTAAGAAAACTGAGGAGGGAGAAACTGAGACCCACAGCGGTTGGCCTAAAGTTTTTCCTGGCTCTGGGCAATAGGGTTTCTCAATTCTGAACGTTTCCACTCTGCGATGTTTGTTTATCCGTCGTCTAATGGAACTCCTCTCCCAAATGGAGAGCTCCTAAGCGCTATGGGTGCGCCACGCCAGACCGACTTCCTATCCCTCACAGCATTTGTCATCAAGATTTCTAAGTAGCAGGTACGTAGTTAAAACCAGTCAAGCTTATTGGCTTCTTTCAGTGAACGATTTAGTGTTAAGAAAGATTCATCGTCAACAGTTGGTTACTGATTACCCTCGGCATGTGAGGCATTACAGTAATGGTCGGAGAAGCACTCCAGCCCACCCACCTCCACATGAATTGAACATGCCAGTAGAGTATAAACCACTAAATTAACAGCTAAACCCACAAAGAGACCCCTACCTCACATAGCCTAGGGTACAGTCCTGACCAACCTGGTGCCATATTCTTGTTTAGAAAAGCGTCCATGGGTATCATCAGTTCCATCCGAATTCCACTGCTCTCAATGGACCGAAACAGCTGCACCCTTGGAACCCAGGCTTGGAAAATAGACTTGCTTCTCTCTGATGTGCCCCCAGACACCCAGTGTGTGTTTGAAGTTAACAGTGCCGAACGGCCCCCTCCCTACCTTTCAAAGATATGTGTGGCCTTTGGGCTAAGCAACCTTTCAGAGATGTGTGTGGCCCCCAGTAGGCCCATCCATTTTATTTTTCCTTTAGAAAATGCTTTTAGAAAAAGCATATAAAGCTTATGACTGAAACCAAACAGGAGAACTGTTTTGAGACAGAATTCATGTGCAGGCGACTCTGCATCTGTGCTGCTTGCGTTCTCGACTCTGTCCCCCAGTTGTTGATTGTCTGTGACGCTGTACGTTTTGTCAGATTCCTACTGAAAAATCAGCCTCATTGTTCCACAAAAACAATGGGCAATTGATAATAAGGACTGTGAGACAAGGAGAGCGGATTCTGCAGACCTCAGGAATGGTACTTTCCTGCTGTTCAAATGGTTCTTATTGGAAGAGTGGCCATCCGCCCCTTGCAATTCCGCTTCTCCATCTCAAAAGGCAGAAGAAAACAAATACCGCGTGTGCTTTAGTTGGCACAACACTTCGTGGGCTCCTTAGGCGGTCTCTGAGGACTCCCTTAAGTCCCTCCTCAGGAAAGTGACTCAGGAGCAACAAACGCTCCTTACGTTTCTGAGGCCAGAGGCACTTTTCTATCACAAATTTCTGTTTCTACCTCTCTGTTCAGTCCACTGTGTGTACGTGCTGTGCAAACTGTTTTGGCTGTTCAGACTATCAAGTCCATACTGAAAGCTATCCACCCCGCAGGGCTTTCCGAACCTGGTAGTCAGGTTAAGTCATGGTAGTCATCCCATGGAAATCAACAGGAAGCATGCACCTGCCCATCTCAACACAGTAAGCGTCTGGGTACAGGACGGACACGCCAGCCCAAGTGCTTGCAAGGAGACAGCCGCTGTCTTGCACCCAGTAAGCACTCAACAGACATTCACAGAGTCCCCTGGCTTCCAAGTGCGTCAGGCTGACTGTGGGAGTCACTTGGACCCAACATAAGGATTGAATTCTGCCTAGGCACCAGCTCAAGGGCCAGGGAGAGGTCCCGGGACATGGCAGAGGGCCCACATTTCTCCACATCCTTCACAGAAACAGTGTCCTTCAGGGAGTTTACTGGGCCCTTGCCAACCCACAGTCCCAGGGGGTGGAAGGGCAAAGGGAGGAACTTCTCCAGCTGGCAGGTCCTCCATGGGGGAGGCCGAGAGAGGAAGGGAGTAGGGGCAGCAAGCTCCGCAAGCGGGAGAAAAAGTGGCAGGGAAGGAAGGGGCCCACTGCAGACAGATAAACAACCAGACAACCAAACCTTTGAGTTGCTACCGGCCTTGGAGTCTGCCTGGTATAACACCACGCTTCAGACAAATGTATCGTTAATTGTTTAAGATATGTATTCATACGTTCTTTCTAATTGGAACTATACAGATAATTCCTCCCTAGTTCTACTCTCTTCCTCCTAAATGACTACTGTTTTGTGTTTTTCACGGAAAACCTTCTGGATGCAGCATTTACCCACTGTTATAATCATATAGGGAAAAAAAAACATCATGCTATGTATATGGCCATGTATTGTTCTTATTCTGCTCTGTGCTTTTCTTTCTACCTCATGAGAAATTTTAGACATCATTCCATTCGTAGAGACCCTCTTCATTCTTTGAAAACTGCCACACTGTATTCTAAAATGCAGACACCATATTTTATTTATGCATCCTTCTATGCTGATAAAAGTTTAATTTTCATGTTTCCTCATTTCAAACACTTCTAGAGTGAATGTGTTCATCTGCAAGTGTTTCACTAGAATGCAATTCTAGAAGTACAATTTTGGGGTCAAAGAATGTGGGTAATTTTAACTTTAATAATTCTGACAAAATACTTGTGACAAGTTTTATGGCCACTGATGTTATTCAAATACTCACTTCCCTACCTCCTACTAGACTTGATTCTAGCATCCTTACTCAGACCAGACAGAGGACAGCAGTAGAAAAAAAACAACTTTGATTTGCATTTTCCTGAATTGAAATCGGGGTCACATCTGAAAAGTTAAGACTTTTTCTTATGTTTTTAGGTCATTTTCATCATTTCTTCTGTGACTTGCCATTTTATATAAAGTTAACTGTCCACATCCATGGATTCTGTGTATTCATAGATTCAACCAACTGTGGATAGAAAATATTTGGGGGAAATAAAACGTGTCTTTTCTCAGTGCATACAGATGTTTTCTTCTCATTTTCACTAAACAATATAACAATTATTTATGTACATTTACACTGCATTAGGTATTATAAGTAATGCCCAGTAGATGATTAGCATATATGGGAGGGTGTGGGAAGGGTATATGCAGATACCGTATCATTTGTAGTAGCGACTCGAGCATCCACAGATTTTGATATCCATGAGAGGTCCTAGATCCAGTCCTCGGTGGATTCTAAGGGATGACTGTACTTTGCCCATTTTTCTTTTGCGTTATTTCATTACTTCATAGGTTTTCCCATGTGCTAACTGTTAATCCATTGTCTGCTCTGTTTTATACATTTCTGTCAGTCTATTCCTATTTAAAATTTTGCTCATGGCATTTTCCCATAAGTGATAAAGGCAGTTTCTCATGAACAGTTTAGAGGCTTCCAGTAAAAGACTCCTTTCTCCAATGCTGTGGAATCCCCAGCAGCAAAGAGACAATAGCAGGAATGCCCTGGCTGAGGCTGAATAGGCCTTTCCGGGTTCCTTTGACTTCCCATCTTGATTCTGAGGGGGCACCTCAGGGCTTCCAAAAGCAGTGTTTGAATTCCCTCCTATAACAAATGAAGCAATCGAGGAAAAGATCAGCTAGAGAGGTGAGCTGGAAGCATTTCTTACAGAAACAGGACCAACCAGATTAAGATCTCTCTTCTGAGCCCATAAACCAGCTTAGTATTTAAATTATAGGGGGAGATGAATTTCATTTTCACCTGAGAACAAAACCTATCAATTTAGCATCTGATAAGTGTACTTTTCTTTCATCAAAGAAAAAGAAAGTAATAGCTAATAAAATAGGTTGATAATTTCATTCAAAAACTCCTTTAAGCAGGGCGTGGTGGTGCATGACTGTGATCCCAGCACTTGGGAAGTTGAGGTAAGAAGATCACCATGAGTTTGAGGCCAGCCTGAACTACATAAGCAAGTTCAAGGCCAGCTTTCACTGGGTAGTGGGACCCTGTCTCAAATAAACCAAAAAACCCAAACCAAAACAAAAGAAAAAAAAAAACCTCCTTTAGGTAAGCACACGGTCTAGTTACTTACTGATGCATTAACTTTCTGTCTTTCCACACTAGAATTTAAGCTGAATGAGACCAGGGAATCCTTGTTTGTTTTTCTCTCTTGTGCCTGCAGGAAGCAGAACTGGACCTATCAAATGCCTGGACTTAATAAATATTTGCTGAAAGATAACATCAATCATTACCTCCAAAGCCATTCATAACAGCTAAAAGCAAGCAGAAAATGATCCAATTTGCTTTTTAAAAAATTCCACCACGTTTATCAACGTAACCTTTGGTGGAGTAGCTATCCATTAGTGGGTGGCCTAAAATGTGGGGTACAGGAAAGAACAACATGATCTAGTTAAGCGACCCAGAATAAGTGAGAACCATGACTTCCTCTCCTCCCCATCTTCCTCCTTCTTTATGGAATTCCCCAGGCTTCTGATTGCTACACCTATGTTTTTTAGGAGTCTGGTACTTGAAGGACCCTTGGCAAAAATTCAGGGAGATGGGGCAGCTGGAGCCAGCTGTTTCCATCTGAGGCCCTCTGTCTTCCCTGCTGCAGTTCTAATGCCAACGGTGGCACTGGGCCTGTTGTGGGGTTTCATGGCCCTGCTCTGGGAAGCGGCCGTAGCGATAGGATACCTCATAGGGTGAAGGGATTAGTGCCAGTGTATGTGCGCTGGTTAGCATAACGCCATACAAATGACATCACTGGAGCTTACTGTTTCATTGCTTGCAGAGCCGTCAACTTTTAGGAGGCAATTGTGCACACCTGCAATCAGGGGATAGACTCAGACTAAGTGCTATTAAACATGAGCAGGCATTATTAAAAGTACATTCCCGAGAGAGTAACTCCAATTTACAAAGCAAGCGAGGTCCAATCATCCTGGCAAATATTAGATGTGGGTTTTAAGATTCTCAGCCACAGCAAGAAAGATTGATGGGGAACCTTCAGTTAAATGTCAACCTCCTGCTCAGAAATCCCAGTCCTGAGCTGCGGCCAGAGGCCACCTTCCTGTCTCTGGGCTGAGGATCTAGGAGCATATATTTACCCGATCTGGCTGCCAGGACATTTACAGCTTCCATTTGGCCCCCTTGAAATCACAAAGAGTGTGTTCTGGCCCCGGCCCGCTGCCCTAGGGAACAATAACTGCTTCATACATTGGTGTTCAGTTACAGAGCAATGAAGGCTCAATGGCCAATCAAAATAGTTCCTGCAGGTCAGATTTTGATCTGTGCAAATGAGGACACAGGCTGAAGTCACTCTGCAAAAGCAAAAAAGAGAAAATATTCTGCTCATGGAAATGTGAACATTTTTGCTTCCATCCATTCAGGGAGATGGTTACTGAGGCAGTGACCACCCAGTGTAGGCAGAAGGCTCAGACATAAAGCCCATGTAACACGGATGGTCTAAATAATAATTTTAAATCTGCTTTCAAATGTGCATTCAAATTTCAAATTTGAAAAATCTTGTTGTAGGGGGAATAAGCAGCTTGATACAGGATTTTGTTATGTAGTCCAGGCTGGCCTTGAGCTCACTACATAGCTGAGGCTGCCTTCAAACTTGTGGCAATCCTCCTGCCTCAGCCTCCTAAGTGATGAGATTACAGGCATGTGCCACTATGCCAAGCTTCAAAGATCTTAATAGATTTTAGTGCAATGCATAAAAAGAAAGCTCTATCATTACCCTGGTCTTGTTAAAAGACCAGTATTGCTGGAAAAACTGTGACAAGTTTCACAACTCCACCTATACCACAGCAAATATCAAACCTCAGATTGATCACAGACCAGTTTGGTCACTGATGGCACCCTTCTGTTCATAATAGAGAGGTTAAAAAAATCTAATAGAGACCGAAGATCCAAAGAAAGACTAAGAAGAAAAGATTTTAAAATCTGCATTAAAAGAGGAAAGCAAACCTCTAATCCTTATAGATCTTTGAAGACTGCATAGGAAAGAAAAGAAGTCAAATAAAATGTAGGCCAGAAATAAATGTGCAAAATCTATACAGGGCTGGAGGTGTAGCTCAATGGTAGAGTGTTTGCCTAGCATGTGTGAAACCCTTGGTCCAAGCCCCAGCACTGGAAAAAGCAATATATGCAAGAAAAACCAAGTTGACCAACCAAGTCTTCCTCTTGCCAGAGCTGATTTGAGCATTCTGAAGACCTACCCTATGCTGTGCAGCCCCTGCTGAAAAGACTCAGGAGAAAGCTATCAGCATAATCAGACTCGCTCTCAATGCAGCCTTTATGCTTTAGATGAAAACAGTGCGTGACAACTTGCTGGGAGGAGAAATGTCCATTCTCAATACCCATTTTGAACAGTGCAGCACTCACTGCAATTGAAATACAAATGAGGTTGCCCTCCATGAATGACCACATAAACGTCACAGACTAACCACAGATCCACCTCCGCGACCAGGTCTATGAAGTTAGCCACCGGGGTGGAGGGATATAGAACAGCAGCTATTTAAACACTTGTTACCCATCTACCAAATTCTAAAAATAACCTGAGGCCACCCAACCATAAAAGAACTGATGCTGCCTTTCCTCTTCCCCATAAACAGGAGGACCTTCTGGGGACTGGGACAGCCTGTCTTCTTCCAAGGTTCAGAAAAGACCAGAGCTGGATTCTAAGATGACGGGCTGGTTGGTGGCGGACTCTAGGAAGGGATGGAGCCAATAGTTTCGCACCAAGCATAAGCCCAAGAGGGAGGTGTGGGGTGGCAAAACTTGGAGCAAGAAGGGGCCAAGGCAGCCCTCCTGGCTGCGCTCAGCTGTCACAGTCAGCAATCTCAGTATGAGAGGTTCTGGGTATTCATCAAGCTTATAAATCATAGTCACGGTGTGTTTCTCTTCATCTCAAAAGCTAAAATGCAAAGCCCTTCCCATCTTTGAACTCGAGTTTATCACACCATTCGGACACCACCAATTACTACAGAGCTGGAAGATATCCTCAAGCAAAATTCTGTAAACAGACTTCCCTTCTGACCCGGTCGAGGATCCTAGGCATGCCTGAACCAGGAGTGATAGGACTGCAATAAACAGCACAGCACTGTCAAGCAAATTGTGAAAGCAAAAAGGTTAACTTTCTGATAAAGCACTATGAAATCTAAACTGTGAATAATCCTGTTCTACTTCATAAGAGGTTTCAAAACAGTTGCAGTTGTGAACATGCAGTAATGCTCTGCTACAACCATAGTTCACATTTATTGAAAGCTTAAACTGGGCCGAGTACATGCAAGAACTCATTGAATTCTTGCAACCTGCCACGAGTAGATAGATACTGCTTATTAGCTCCCTTTTACAGAACAATCTGAAGTAGGCTTCTAAAGGCCTGCACATGTGAAAATGTTGGAACTGGACAGTTTGGCATCAGAAGCCAGTGTTCTCAAGAGTGGCACAGACTTTGCATTTTTGTTAAGAACTGAATTTGAGGCAGGACCTGGTCACATCCACAACCGGAGTGCCACTGTGCGTTATGTGGCCTGGCACACAGCCCGGCTCCAGAGGCAGTCCTCCTTGTGCTACATTATACTCAGGAAAATTTGTGCAATTGTGGATGACAATGTAATTACAGGGTTTATAATTTAAAAAGGTACTGAAGGCCAGCAGCCAGTTGTTTACATTTAATTATCAAGACCAACCTCCAAATAATTAGACTTAATAGGAGAATGCTACAAAGTTGTTGAAAACAAAAATCCAAATTCCAAGATCCATTGCATTCCTTTATACCAGCCATAACCAAATAGAGAGTATGGTATATATTCTCTATATATAGAGAAAACGCAATTGGCTGCTGTAGTAACCAAAACTATAAAGTATACAGGTAACAGGCCTGAGGCAACTTTACTAAATTATAAAATTTTACTGAAGATTGTAAAAGAAGATTGGGATTAATGGAATGATAAGCCTTATTCGTGGAGAGGGGCAGACGTGTCCGAGATTTCAGAATTGTCCAATTAATCAATATCTGCAGTGATATTCCAACAAATTTCTCAACAAGAATTTTTAGAAAACTTGAAAAAAATCTTGATATTTATGCAGGATTGAGAATAAGACAATTTTGAAAAAATACACAAAAGGGATAGACTTCCCCTAAATAGTAAGTCACACTAGAAAACTATAGTAATTAAGGCAATACTTGATGATCTCAATGTGGATAAATTACCAGAAGAGCAGAAGCCGCAACTGTGTCCTCTGTACTTTTAGGGACTTATATAAATGGGGCAGGAACATGTTAGTGACCGTAATGATTTTAATCCATTTGATATTTCATTTTAATCCATCTTAAATTTGTTTCTCCTTTGCAGCATGAGTGTAGAGGGCTAGTTATATATTTTCCAACTGAAAGCCAAAACATCATCCCTAAATTTGAAAAATTACTTGAAGAATGTAGAGGAAGTAGAGAATTTTCTTACCACAGAAAAGGTAGTTAAAATGAATGACTCCATTCACATGGCCAGATCTCAAATAGAAAAGATGTATCACATAAAAAAGTGTAACACAATACCATTTATGTCAATTAAAATACACATAAGATACACCTCTAGGTAACACATTACTTATTTAACCATCTAAACCCTAGGCGGAAGGATACACAGTAAAGTAGAGTAAGATGGAATTGGGGCTTCCTAGGATTAAATGAGACTTTAGTTAAAACTGTAATTTCCTGTTTAAACAAACAAAGCCTAAAAGCAAATATGGCAAAATTTGAATGACTGTTAAACCCTAGTAGCAGGAATATGGATGTTTGCTAGATTATTTTTTTGCAGTTTCTGTATGGTTTAAGTATTTAAAGGAATACTCAAAACATAAATCTAGAGTTTTTCTATCAACTTCCCTATGAACCAATGGGGTGTTTTCATGACTATTTTTAATCTCTTTCTTCAAAATGCAGAATATGATCAATGCAGAAAACCACAGTTACTGATCCCAACTGTGATGGTTAATGCGCAAGGGGTGATCAAAATATATGGTGAATGTTTAAATTGTAAAAATTTATTACAGTAAAACACATATTGACTTTAATTCCCCTTGAAATAATCCTCTCTGCTGCAAAGATGCTTATTCCATCTTTCTTGCTGCTTTCTGAAACAGTTCTAGGTGTCCTCTTTTGTGAGTGTCTTCACAGGGTGTGGTAAAAAATACAGTGAATGGTGTGGCCAGAGGCCATCGAACAGAAAGGAAGGGTTGTAAAGACATTAATGGTGTGTGCTTATTCACTTTATTCACCAGATCTGGCACCGCGGAATTTCTGGGTCTTCCCAAAGTCAAAATGGCTATAAAAGGTAAATGCTTTCAGTCAATTCAGGACATTGAGGCAGCCAGGACAGTGTAACTAAAGACAGAAAAGAGGACTTCCAGAACTGCTTCAGAGAGCAGCAAGAGCAATCGGATACATGTGCTTGAAGCAAGGGGCAATATTTTGAGGGAAATTAGGAGCAATGTGTCCTTTACTGTAATACAGTTTTTAAAAACTTAAATATGCACTGTATATTTCAACCACACTATCTGTAACGTAACTAGGTTACAGTGCCCAGTTTCGTGACACACCCATCCAGATGCTGCCTGGCAGGTACATCTCGGATAAGATTGCATTCAAATTCGTGACTCTGAGCAAAGCTGACTGCCCTCCTTAATGTGGGTGGACCTCAACTACGCAGCTGAAGGCCTTACGAGAAAACATTATTAAGGTTTCCCAAAGGAGACAGAATCATCCTGCAGGAGGCATCCTAGTCACCCTGCCTGTTTCCAGCCTCCTTGAGGTGCCCTGTGGAATTCAGATGGAAGCCGGCAACAACACTCACCTGAATTTCTAGCCTGCTGGCCTGCTCTGTGTGTTTTAGAGTTACCAGATCCCACAATCACATAAGCCAGTTTCTTAATCCAGTATCAACCACTCTCTCTCTCTGTGTCTCTCTCTCTGCCTCTCTGTCTCTCTGTCTCCGCCCCATACCCATATAATACAAACACACGTACGCAGGATAGGTACGAGTATATACAGGCCCTGGAGAATGTACACACACACACACATACGCACACACACCCTCTTGGTTCAGTTTCTCTAGAAAACCCCGACTAACACACCAACATTGCAAATTTGGTCCACAACTTCCGTAACACTGACAAGGGTAGAAAAGCATGTTTTGGGGGAGTAAAGGTCAGTGATAGGCCAGGTAACATTGACTCATTGGGATTTAACACATCTTGTGTTTATGATCTAGAAAAACATATCTCGTGAGAAGTTAAAGTTCTTCAGCGAGGTGGCTTATTGTTGGATGCATGTTTTTTCCTGTTGGAGATTCCCCTGCCTGCTAGTGATTACTTGTTGACCAGATGCCTTGTGGGGGATGAAGACGAGCTGGAGGAATGAGGACTGTCCTTCCTGTACCTGCGATGTTTCCTCAGGGAAATTCTCCACGTGTGCTTCACCAAAAGCACAGGCTGCCTGAGAACCATGTCTCTCTACAGACTTCTTTGGATGGGCACTGTTTTTTACTCACTGTTATTAACAGTGTCAAGCAGGCTGGCTGTGTACAGTAGAAAACAACTTCCTCAACACACCTCCTTGCCTGGATAGAAGTGACCCCCGCAAAAGAAGTCATTATCCCTTTGTCCAGTGCAGATCCTTTATTGATTTTAGATATATTTGAGTCACTTAAATTTTATGCATTTATGTTCATTTTTGGAAGTTTTTATCTGGCTCTTGCAAACCAAGAATGTTTATGCGAGAAACAAGGATAGAGTTATTGAAGAAGTGATTCGAAATGGCTATATATATGTCATAAAATATTTTTTTGACATCGATTATCATTTCCTACAAATTATGAATAAATTAAAGACATCTCCACTGGATCCTAAGGTGACTCCATATTTAAGTGATCTTCCACTGGCCAATGAGATGACAGATAGAAGGTTCTGGAAACAAATTGATAAGTATAAATGATGTACTGTACATGAAAGAATCTAATCATTAGATCAAATGTTCTATAAAGACATCGAAATATGCTGCATTTAAGGGGTTTACCTTAAGATCTCAATACAGCAGTACACAAAATTACATGTATGAATATCATATACACAAACATTGTGTAAACACTATAGAAATTAACTATAGTTTGGGAAGATTTCTGGTTTCCTTCCACCTTTGTATCTCATACTTAGGAGAACACTTATGTGGTGCTTCGGGGTTGTCGGCATCTTTACACCTAGTCCTGTGATTACAGCTTCATTTTGAGTTTCCCAGAACATCCAAGAACCTTCCTTTTCACTTTGACCTAAGATATGTGATTAAGGTTTTTAACTTGTTTCATTTGAAAATGATCTTTAAAAGTCTTGTTTACAACTGGGCATGGTGGCGCACACCTGTAATCCCAGCACTCGGGAGGCTGAGGCAGGAGGATCATTGCGAGTTCGAGGCCAGCCTGGGCTACAAAGTGAGCTCAAGGCCAGCCTGAACTGCATAGTGAGACCCTGTCTCAAAAAGACAAAAAAAAAAAAAAAAAAAAAAAAAGTCTTATTTACAAAGAAATCTAATCCTTGTTACAATAAATTCAGAGGTGCTACAATATTTCTAGATTTTTAGCTGTCTCCTCCCTTTTTAAAATGTGATTTCCTAGGGGCTGGGGATTTAGCTCAGCAGCACAGCGCCTGCCTGGCAAGTATAAGGTCATGAGTTCGATTCCCGGTACTAGAAAACAAAAAAAAGAAAACAAAAAACAAAAACAAAAAGATTCCCTTAGATGACCTCCATGAGCATCCAAAGCAGCACTGACCAAGGTCGCTTCAGACAAATGTGTGCTCCCTAAATAGTACTTTGATGTTAAAAATAAAGTAAGTGTAAGCCCTTCCCTCAGTGTGAGAGAATTTGTAGACTTAGATAAAAAGCGATTCTCTCATTTTTGCTGATAACTTTTTAATTTTTCTTCGGTACCAAGGACTGAACCCAGGGCCTTTGCACTGAGCCACATCCTCAGCTTATTATCATTATCATTATCATTATTATTATTATTTTATTTTTGAGGCAGGGTTTTGCTAAGTTTTCCCAGGCTGGGCTGGAAACTGAGATCCTCCTGCCTCAGCCTCCCAGCGTGGTGGCATTATATGCATGTGGCAGTACAACTGGCTTCTTCTGGTAGCTTTTTTGTTGGGGAGTACCCTACCTTCTATGTGGGCATATGTGGTAAGCTGTATACTTCATTTCCCACATTTCCTTTCACCTACCTTGTTTCCTCAGCAAGCAGCCATGGCAACATGGCACGAAATCCTATGTGGATTCTCTCAGGGTAGATCTGGGAGACTCCAGAGGAATCCAAAATGTTGCTTAGAGAGGATCATGAAAAAGGTACCTCTTTCACTGGGCAGATGGGTACTGCCACTTGAGCTGGCAAGGAGTCATTTTCTTCTTTTTCATTTTAAAAATCATTTTTGTGGAACGGTCTGATGCTTTTGAGGTTGGCAGGAGAATATCCGCTGAGGGCAGACTCCCTGGCAGATGTGTGGCCATGAACCCTCTCTTCCCCTTTCTGAGGGGATTAGACCCAGTCTTTCTTTGCCCTCAGGTGCCCACTCAGGGTCATCAGGAGTAAAGAATCTGAGCTCAGCTCTAGCACTGCTAGTAAGCAATGCCAACAGCAACATGAGCCACGGAGAACTGTATATAAAGGAAACAGAGAATTTTCTAGATTGTTCTGAAGAAGGGCCTAAATACCTTCAGGAGTTCACTGGAGCCTAGCCTACTGCCTATGTCACTGACTGAAGTGGAAAGGAATAATAGATCATACTACAAGCTGTAAATAATTCTCAAGGTAGTCAACAAATCTCTGTTCAGAGAGGAAGAGGAAGAAGAAAAAAAAAAGAGATTGATAATGATGACAAACATACGTCCAGAGGGAGAGTGAATCACAAAGGAGAGGAAACCTATGTGGTAAGACCTGAGGAGCACTACTGTTATGGTTTGCACATGGTTTGTCTCCATGGAAACTCACGTGCAGCAGTAAGGGGAGATGGTGCTAGTGGTAGGAGTTCGGGTCTTGGCGATAGAGCCCTCATGAGTGGATTATAATACCTTTCTCCTGTGAGTTCTTGCTGTGGTAACCGTGATTAGTCAGCACAAGGTTGTTATAAAGCAAGCCCACCTCATATTTTCTCTTACACATACCCACTTGCCTGTCCACTTTCCCAAAGTGGCATAAAGCCCTCATTCAATGATCTTGGTTTTTACACTCTCTAGAACTACAGCTCAAGTAAACCATTGTTCTTTATAAATTACCCTATCTTGGGCATTCTGTTATAGCAACAGAAGATAGACTGAGACAGCTAGAGACAGAAAAGGCTCCAGCAGGGTAAGAAGACAATCAGATTCCCTGATAGGCATAAATGGATTATGTCCTAAAGCAACATACAGACCAAACACACTTGGAAGTTTGAAAGTTCTGACATGAAAGATGGAAATCTGTTTCATTCTGCTGGGGATTTTCTCCACTAATAAAACCGATCTTTAACACAAGCCTCATGTCATGAATGAAGAAACTGATTCAGAGACCTTGATAGTTGGCTCCAAAGTGACAAAGAACAGCAGAAAAAGGAAAAGCACCAAGCCCAGCCCAAGTGGCTAATGCTTACGCACAGGCTCAGTTTTGAGCACTTTGTTTAGTGCCTTGTTTTATCCTTACCACAACCTTATGAGAGAGCAAAAAACCTACCCTCATTTTACAGTTGGGAAAACCAAGGTAGGGATGCTAACTTTCCTCAAAGTCATGTGCGACAGCTGGGCTTGGAACATCATTCCTTCAGTGACACCGTTTATGGAGTTAGGGCCGAGTATAGGACATATGGCCATACCCTACCTGTGTGTGTCCGTGCTGCTGAGCCTGGGGTCCAGATGTACAAATTGAGGAGCTACCTGAGCATACGATCCTTTAGCTAAAGGCCCAGCACAAAGCCTGGCAAATAACAGGGACTCAGTAAAGACTACAGATCTTCTCACCTTTCCCTGAGCTTGCAGAACCTAAACCTTCCGGGTACGGGGTAAGGATTCATCAGGATTCACGTTCATCACATGGGAAAGACTGGAGCACACAGCGTGGAACACTAACTACAGGCGTTTATCTTACTGCGTGGAGAACAAGGTTGCTCTCTGGCAGTCTAATTTGCTTGTTTTTCTTCATTTAGGAAAGGCTTCTTCCCATCCTTTGTAAACCAACTTTAAGCCGTGAACTTGGTGGAGCCAGAGGTTTTTGGAATGTAGAGAGCACTTTAGGCTCTGGTCCTTGTGCTAAATAGACCCATGACAACCATCATTCAAGTGCTGTCCTGATCTGCATGTGGCAGCAAATACCCCAGAAAAAGATACAGCCCACAGCCCAGGCCCGGCCTCAAGGAGGCCACATCTCCTGCCGATGAGTGCAGCGCCTCTGGCTCCCATAACCTCAGAGTCTGTATGTAACTCGACCAACCCAACCCCAGCACCTCATACACCCACATAAAATGTTGCTCCAAGTTTTAAGTTGGTGGTGAGGCACGTCCAAGAGCGGCTGTGGGTTGGTCTGAATGTTCCCCCAGCTGTCTCCATGTGGGGCTAACACTGGAGCCTGGGTTGGAATCCACCGTCTGCATCCCATTAGGCCCTTTTATGAGCTCAGAGCATGACTGTCTGGTTTGCATTTGCAGCACAGAGGGAAGCAATAAGGGGCAGCAGAGGGGCTTCTTAAAGGATACCTGGTGGAGCTCAGTTGCACCAGAAAGCAACTAGGAGATGACCAGGCACTGTGGCCAGAAGAAGGGGAAAGGACCATAGGAGGAGACACAACAGCCAGTTCTGCTATCATCCTTACCATCTACTAAATGTGCTCCAGGCAAAGCTCTCAACCGCTCAGCCTTGGTTGGCTTCACCTTGAAAGAATGAAACTCGATTAAATGTACTCTGAGGTTTCTTCCAGTTTGAAGCTTCTAGTATTTCAGTCCTTTTAGAGAGCCCTGGCCCTGAACAAACATGAGCACAGTGTGGTGCCTCTCCCTGGCACCTGGTAATTGTTCACTGCATAAACGAACGAACCAACTCCGATAAGGATACAAATGAAGCTTATGAAAATTCCCCAACCGTCACTAATACATGATACCCACATACCTCCCGGAACTCCTATGCATATTCCATGTCAATGGTTACAAATTGTTATGACCTCAGTGTCAGTGTACTAGACATTGCAGGAAAAGGGCAGCAGAGTTCTCCTTACCCTTCACCCCAACGAGAGAGTAGGAGTCTGATAGAAAAGATGGAATAGATACAAGACTAAGATGACACTCTGAGACGTGACCTCAGTCCAATTCAGATGCGGTAAAGTAAGTGTAAGTGGCACCTAAGGGCCAGACTTGATAATGAACCTACAAGTGAGAAAAAGATGGCCATGGGCTCTGTCAGTCAGGGTCCTCCAGGAATCCCAAGGCACACTCAGAACTGAAGAGTGCTATGCAGGGACTGTTACAGAGGTAGAGGCAGGCGTCACACAGGGTTCCACACCCAGGGAGCAATGGCTAGATCTGAATGGAAAGGGAAAGTGGCAGCATTACTAGACTGTGCAGGAGCCGGAGCTGTGGAGGTGAGCTACTCCCGAGGAGTTTGAACACATCGTCATTGTCAGAGCCTCCGCAAGGTTGGGAGGACAGAGTGTGTGCCTGTGTGTCGAGGGGTATTTAAACATTGTACCTCAAGACTCTCCTCTCACCTTCTGATTCCCTGCCAGTGCCTCCAGTTAGTTGAAGCCAACAAGGAATAGAAGGCAAGGGAATCTGACGCTTGGTACAGAGGAGGGCAGAGAAGGAACCGGGAGACGGGGGAACAAGGACCCGCACATGCACATACATTTGAGATGTATTTGGGACCAACGTATTTTTGACTTTTCAAAAGTGATTACTTGTTCTGCAAAAGGGCTCTGCCATTCAGTTAACCTAAATGGAAGAATTAGGGTCTTCTAGCCTATCTCAGATATTTATAAAAATGAGAATGAGAATGTGTATATCGTATAAGGTACGGTATATTTGTTTACAAAGGGCCAAAGAGTGAAACTGTTAAGACAGTCTAACCAGACGAAACTGTCTCATAAGTTTTCTTTTATCCCTCCAAGCCCCCCAATTTCCAAAGATAAAACAAACTCCGAAGTTTGCACACTAATGCATTTTTCCATATCAGTGGGCAATTAAAACAAGAATCTCAGAGGTCAGCCAAAAGTCTGAAATAACGAATGAAAGAGGCAGATATATTGTCTCTGGATTGGAAAGTGTAATAAGACATGTTCTGAGAAACCACCTGGAAGGCGGCACTTGGCAGGCAACAGCTCAGGGATCTGCATTTCAAATGGCAATTCTCTGCCAACTAACACTTAACCTTTACCAGGGACCCCTGGAAAAAGTTCCAGAACTATTAGTGTCTCCAAAATGCCGTGTGCTTTTGTGCAGGGTTCCACTGATGGCAATGGGAATGTGGAACTGGGATGAAGATTAGGAACTCTGCTAACTCTGGGGGTTGCAGGGTAGAGAATAACACGAGGGACGAGAAGAAAAGGGAGAAAAAAAGCCTCATGGTCACCTCCTAGCTAGCGACCGCACGTTCGAGGTTTCTCAGCACAGTCTCAGACTTAGATGTTGTAGCCCATAGTACTTATAAATTCAATTCTGGAGGAACAGTTGCACAAATTATGGCCCTTCAGCTCTGTGGGGAATACACTCAATAAAATTAATGAGTCTCTAATAACATGAAAAATCCTGTTGGGTATTCATTCACAGCAATGCCTGAATCCCTATTGCATACCGAAGATGGAGTAAGGGTGGTTAGGGTACAGTGATGGACGATACAGTGTAATGTGCACATGTTATGAGGACAGAATGGGCTCTGGAACCAGACTGCTGACATTTGCATCTCTGCTCTACCACCGAAAAGCTGGACAACCTTGAGCAACTTCCCTTAATAACACCTTCTTTATCGGATCCTTATAGAATAAGCTCAGACATGATGCTTATAACTCACAGGTAGTAAGTGTTCAGTAAATCTTAGCTATATTACAATATGAAGTACTGTCTTTAAAGTCTTGGTTTAGTAAGAGACACAGATACAAACAGGAAAGTCAGGGTATAATGCTAAGTGCAATTAAAGGCTTCCCTGCAGGCTAATGTCCCATCAGGCAGGAATGGAACAGTTCAGATGGGCCTTTCATTCATAAAAATAAGAAGTACATCACTGACACTTGAGTCAAACTGGAAAACAAAGGATCAGCAGAACACTTTCTCCTGTATTCTGGTCTTCCTGACACCACTGTGCACTTCCGAAATGTATTTCATCTTCAAAGCTTCCCAAAGACTTGGATGCACAAAGACAAAAGGTGGAAGACAGAGAAACAATACTAAGTTTGCAGGCGGCAGTGAGTCAGAACTAGTGCTTGGCTCCTCACAGACTGGAGTACATGAGGTTTCTTCATTGCTGTGTCATTTAAAAACAGTTTATTTCTGTGATAGCCCAGAATGTGCTCACACTCGGATCAGCCAGTAATCTCCAAAGCAGAGCCTCCCTCCCTTCCACCCCATGACTCAGTAGATATCCCTACCTTTGAAGTTGGAAGAAAGAATAAAATTACTTTCATCTGCCTAGAAAACAGCCCTGTAGAGAGGAATCCTACTTGGAATCAGAATCAGAATCAAATGAGAGTTCAGGCTGCACAAATCTGAGTGAGCTCATGGTCTTAACTCTTTATGGAGATATAGTGAGGCGACACATAAATCAATCTCCACCTGTATCAATTTGGCAGCAAATGATACCTAAGCCTGAGTCAAAAGGATTTCAACAAGGAGGAAATTAACCACCTCAGGAGACAGGAAGCGAGGAGGAAGTGCGGGGTTCAGGCTGTGCTTTTCTGGGGCTCTGCCACCTGCTGTCTCTTGCATGTTGTCTGCATCCTAAACCTGGAGGCACAATGCCGGTAGAAGTCCCAGACAAGACGCAGAGGAAGTGACGGGGTGGCCTACTTTGTGTCTTTCGTAGGCATGAGCAAACCTTCTCTACAGGCTCCACAGCAGATCTGTCTTCAGATCTCACTGCTTGGATTGGACTGCGGGCTCTCTCCTACACTTGTCACTGGGTGTGCCCTGGAGATGACACAAATGGAATGGGCTAATCATCTCAGGGAACATTGTTTCCAAGCCCACAAGTGGATCTACCACTCTGGGATCTGCTGGGGAGGACCAAGAGAGGAAAGTTAATGTGCTACACAGCTATCCTTGTAGTTGGGACTTTCCTGAGTTGTAGCATCAAACATTCAGAAATGCTCTCTCCCTGACACTCCAGACATGAACAGCAGCATAGTGACCCGAAAGAGAAGACTTGAACACGTCAACACAAATGCCCAGTAACCACTCTGTTCAGAGCCTAGAGGCAACTTTAAGTACTATAGCTGAGAAAAAAAAGTACCAGATGGTTTTTATATGTCTGTTGCAAGTGGGTACCTATAGCAGCATGGTATAAATGCAGGAGGAAGAACAGGAGGGTTCCAAGGCAAAGCTGGGCACATCAGGAAGAAGGTCACTTGCCAATAAACATGATGGACTGTAAAGGGAGTATAAGGTTTTGTAAAAGTTTAGGGCAAGGTGGGGATTATAGGCAGCTCACACCTCTAATCTCAGCTACTTGGGAAGCTGAGGCAAGAAGATCACAAGTTAGAGGCCAGGATGGTCAAGTCAGTGAAAGCCCTTCTCAAAATAAAAATGGCTGGGCTCAATCCTCCATACCAGGTGACAGGAGTAACAATGATTGCAATAAAATTTTGGAACCTGAAAGTACACAAACTACAGTAGTAGTAACTGACTTTGCAGATGAGAGAAAGCTGAAGCTGAGCGCTGCCTCCGGAAAGCCTCGGCAGCAGGCTGGGATTCGTGCCCAGAACTCCAAAGAGAGCCTGGAATTGGGAGCACTGTACAGTGAAAGGGCAGGAGATCCCTCAAAAGTCGGAGGCTCCCTAAAGGTCTGCGTACGAAGCCATCAGACCACCTAACCTGTCTCAGTGCTAGATCCCGGCTGAGGGTCTCCATTCTGCAATGTGCTTCTTTCCTGAATCAGAGCAACCCTGAACTAGGAGACACCAGGCATGCAGAGCTGAGTGAAGGGAGTCAAAAGACTCCCAAAAATAGGGGTCAGAGAAAGCCTCCAAACCAAAGGTTAGACTCCTGGTCATGCTCCCATCTGTCTCCCGGAATGCCATATTCAACTAATTCTCTCTCCAGATTTCTCCTCACCTGCGCTGTTTCCCCAGAGAGGAAAGATGTCCTCCTAATGTGGGAAATCCTGGACGAAACCACCTGCAGCTTATCTCACAAGAGCGGCAGCACCAGCCTCAGGTTTAAGTCGCCTGCAGAGCTTTTATTAATCACTACTTCCTAGCTCCACAAAGATGAAGATCAAATGCCATTCAGTCACTCTGTAAGTGCGCATGAAAAGTTTACCGTGTGCACGTTCTGGATTCTGAGTCATGTCCTGGGGCTGCTTCTTGGGAAGAAGTAGCTACCTCTGGCCGTAAATCCCATCTGGACAGATCTTCCGATTAGCATTTCAGTGAATCATCACGGATCATCAGACATGTGAGGAAAGCCTTTTCCATGTAAGATATTACAAAACAAAACAAACAAAACTTAGAGGAAATGAGAGGAAACAGAAACAATGCAGGGAGGAGAGAAAAACTTCAAAGAAGTTGGAATGCAGTCTGCAGAATTGAGAAGCTTTTCATCTGTGAAACAATAACAGGAGGTTATAAGACAATTTCAGATTTTTGAGGAGCTTCTGGGAATTAGAAATTTGACTGCAGACATAGAAATGGAATATATGGATTGGAAGGAAAAAAAATGAAGAATTTCCCAGGAAGTAGAATTGTTTTTAAAGGAGATAGAAAAAATAAGATAGAGCTTTAGTCAAGTCCTGAGAGGCTCCCTCCAGGTAGTAGGTGTTCTACAAGAAGGGAGGAGATCATTTATATTTTAAAAACTCTAGAACTACATGATTGTAGTCCCAGCTACTCTGGAGGCTGAGGCAGGAGGATTGTGAGTTTGAGGCCAGCTTAGGGAACTTGGTGAGACCTTCTCTTAAAAACAAATAAACAACAACAACAACAAAACCTCCAAAGAAAGACACAACCACACCAGAAAACTATCTAGAATTGAAAGGCAGTTTCCAGGATGAGAAAGCCCATAGGAAGCCTTGTAAAATGGATGGAAAGAGAGATTACAAGAGACAAGGAAGAAATTCCAAAAGCCTTCAGAGGGGGAAATGGACTCAAAAGCACCAGGAATTAGAAGGACATCTGAAATTTGAAGAGCAATATTGAAACCTAGAAAAACAGTGCTTCCCACATTCAAAGGGAAAGGGACTCCTCACAGAGTTTATACCCCACTTGAACTGTGCCAGCCTTGGGGGATCTAAAACACTTACCTCCCTTGTATGTCTTGTCAAGAACACCTGGAAGCTGTGTTTTACCAGAAGGAGAACATAAACAGGAAGACAAGGGGTTTAGAACACTGGGGCTGCCACATGGGAAAGAGGTGAAATAAATCCCTAGGATAGCAAAAGGACATCTCGCGATGGTGGCCGAGCAGCCAGCCTCCATCCAGCGAGGCAAATCCACCTGAGAACAAAGGTCAAAGTCAGAGATGAACCGGAGGTCAGGGTGCACTTGCCATTCAGAAGGACAAAGAGTTGGAAGTGGCTGTCTTTGGGACACAGGAGTTGAGGTTTGTGATATTCTTTAGTTACAAGCCTTATGGAAATATTTGATATATATATATATTTGTGTATTTATAATATATATGATATATATATTTGTACTTTTGATAAAGAGGACGAGAAGGGAAGCTCAGGCTAGGAACTGAATTCCAGCATGAAAAGCAAGTATCAGAAAGATTCCCACGCAGAGTCCCCTCTCTTAGTGCCCGCTCTTTGGAGGGCAGGTGCTGCAGAACACAGGATGAAGGCAGGGCCAGGCACCGGGGGGCACAGAGGAGAAGACGCCTTGTGATCCCAGGAGACAGGCTACAATAGAATTCTTTCATGGAAACAATTCCAAAGTGTGACCTGCCCGGAGCTTGGAGATGGCCGCGGGAACGGAGGCTTAGAGGAAGGCAGGCGTGGTACTGGGCAGTCATGGAAGCAAGAGGGCAAACAGAAGAGCAGTGTTTAGTAACTCTGCTGCTCTGGTGCCTCCACTGACTACACGATGGGGAGGTTGGATATCTGTGTCTACCCAGCAATGCAGGCTCAGAGCGCAAAGGTGAACACGCTGAGCAAATCTCAGATCCAGAGCGCACATGGGTTTCTCTGTCACTTCCCCCGTGGC
This sequence comes from Chinchilla lanigera, assembly GCF_000276665.1. NCBI lineage: Eukaryota > Metazoa > Chordata > Mammalia > Rodentia > Chinchillidae > Chinchilla > Chinchilla lanigera. The sequence continues at coordinate 17,767,454 of NW_004955426.1, read as the reverse complement.
CTATTCAGTGTCCTGTGATTGTGGCCCCTCTTTCTACAGATCTGGCACAGGTGTCCTTTCTCACTGCTTCCACTGTCAGCTGGGTCCCACAGCTGCCCCCAGGGCCAGTAGGTTTGACTGGAGATCCTGAAGGCCTTGCATTTTAATTCTGTTTCTCAGTTTATCTGCAGTGTGCATTTAGAGTTGCAAGAACAACTATAATACTATATTTTGTGTATTTAAAGATACTTCTATACTATCTAGAGTTTATGCTATCCCCCTTACAGCAAACTCAGCTTGACCTACTTTTATGAAAACACATTTATTGTTCATATTCACAGAACCTTTCCTCCAAGAAGTGGTTCCCAGAATGACAGCTGAGGTTCCCTCCTTCTTTCCTTCCACCTCATGAGCAAAACTGACTTAATGTCACTGCTAGCATCTATAAACTCCCTGGTGGACAGGGACTCCATGATAGAAAATGCCAGTCTCTTTCCAAATAGCTTTCATCGTCAAAAGCCTTTTGATTTGTGGACGCTCTAATGAAAACATTTTGTGAATCAGTGGTGGGGCTGTTGCACAAGCGGATTGTTCAGTAGTTTGGGGTAAAGCTCTGTCCCCAGAGGAGACTGGGTTCTCCTTCGGGATCATAAACACAGTTCCCTAAGTAGAGAACACAGCTTTCTCTGCCCCAGATTTGCTGGGCTGCTGATCACAAGGAAAAGCAAGGGATGAGGCTAGTGGGGCGGGCGCCCGGTTTGCTGACCCCTGCCTAGCCCTCCGTGCGCTGAATCGGCGGCTGTCACAAAAGGCGTCCCCGAGAACCGCGGCGCGGCGCCGGAGGCCCCCGCCTTGTCCTTGTGCGCTCCCTCCCCGGCCCTGCCCTGCGCGCACACACCGGGCGCCTCCTTCCGTCCAGACATTGACAAGCCAGCTGCAGATCACTGCTCCCGAGGAACGCAAACCGTCTCCAAACGTGCACATCCCCAGGCCAACCCCCCAGCAACCTGCGCGAAGAGTGCCGCAGACGCTTGCGGAGGCTGCGGTCGTGCCCCCCACCTGTGTGCACCCGGCTGCGAAGTGCACCCCACCTGGATCGGGCCGGGAAGCCTGAGCTTTCTTTCTGCCTGCCAGGGAGCTTCCTACCTCCAGTTTCGAAGTCACCTTCGGAGGCTTCCTCTCCGACTCCTCGCCTGGCTTTCTTGGAGCCTGGGTCAGGAGCAGCTGCTCTCCGGGTAATCCGCTCGGGCCGGGTTCAGCCACCCCGGGGGCCGGTCATTAGCCCGGTCACCTGCTGGCGGCCGCGGGGCGGGCAGGGCCGGCTGCCCCGGGACGGCACCCCCTCCCGCACCCGCTGTCCCCCGCCCTGCGCGGGCCCCGCCGGACTCGCCGAGCGCGCGGCTCCGTGGGCTCCAGCTCTGTGGGAGCCCCCCGCCCCGCTCAGGCCCGGGTTGCCGAGGTTATGAAAAGACTGTAACGTAATCCTAACGCGGCTCGTCACTCGCGGGCTCACTTGTCAAAACTCCACAGCATTCCAGAGTCCCTTCCCGGTCACTCCCTCCTCTCCCAGGGAAAAGGAAACCGCCCCGGGGAGGATCGCCGGCAGTTTGGGGGTTCTCATTCAGACGCCTCTGTTTACATCAAGTGCTCGGGAGCTTCCTGCGGTAAACTGGGAGCAGAACTGAAGGAGGAAACGCCCTGCCCGTGAGGTGCCCGAGATCCCTCACCCTGCTCCAGAGTTCTCGCTGGAAACCCCACCGCCCTAACGTCATTCACTTCCTAATCGCTTGGTTTCATAATCAGCAGACGCCTGGGCTCTTGGGGGGGGGGCAGCTAAAATCACAGCTATCAGGTGAGGCGGGATGTCAGGGAACTTTCCATACATTTTCCCTTTGATTCTTTCTGCTGGAGCAACCGAATTTACCACCCTGAATTACAATCGCCGGTGACTGCATCATTCAAGCATTTCCTTTATACCTTCTCCCGCGCTCGCCTGCCCCGCCCACCTTCTTCGGGGTTCAGTCAACAAGTCCTAGTCCAGGCCTTCGCGGGCTGGGGCTGCCCAGCCATTCCAGCTGCGAACTGATGAGGAAGCCGGACCCGCGAGGCCCAGCTGTTTACATCACACCCACTGAGAGCTTCCTGCCTGAAAGTAATGGGAATACAAACAAGACAGGAAAGGAGTGTTTGCTTTTTTTTAAAGGAGAGGGGCGGGCTGTAGAGAGACAGGAGCCACCCCACATGGTTTCATTGCTTTTCAAAACTTCGACGGTATTTTATTCCATTTTCCCACTCCTAACACTTGTTGAAAAGTAGAAGCATAGCTCTGCCAAACCTCAAACCATTAAGGAACTTCTGCTCCGAATTCATCTTCACCTGGCTTTGGGAGGACTCCAAGTTTAGGGTCCTAGGGAGAGCTGGGCTAGAGGTGCGGAGAGTTCCCGAGGTTAAATGGCACGAATCTCAGAAGAAACAGACTCGCTGCAGCCCTGTGCCTGCCTGCCAAGGCCTGCACGGACACGCACACCCTCTCCCTTCCTTCAGGTCTGCACCAGAGTCTTGCCTCAGTCTCATTCCAGCCCTCTGTCTCCAAGTGATCATTCTTGTTCTAGGCATCCAGCAGGCCCTAAAAGTAAATGGGCTTTGCAAGGGACAGACCTGATGGAATTCGAAGCAATTCATTATAATGAGGGAGGCTAAAGAAGGCTTCAATTCCCAGTGCCATTACTGCCGCTTGAATGGTTCATTAGCGCCTAGGAGGGGCAAACCCATGTCAAGCCCAGGCTGGAAAACTGCCCACTCTCAAGGAGCAACCCAAGAGCACCTGGTAACTAATCATCACAATTACCAGTCTCGGAATTATCCTCAGTTGCTTCATTCAGGCCAGCCTTAGCGCAAACCGGAAACAGGCCGGAGTGCAAGGTTATGACATTGCTCCTTTGGAAGTACTGGAAGGGGGAAAATCCCGCCAAAGCAAAACAACAAAGAAAAAGCCCAGCACAAAGTTTATCTCAAGGGTGTCTGAGTGCTGTAACCAGTACCACCTCATACAGTTCGAGGGAATTACATGTGCCCAGGGAGAGAAGCTTTGCAAGCCACTTCTCAAAATGCCACAATACCTGGGTCAAGGCAAGTTAGGCTGATTTCAGAAAAAGCCAAGTGTATCAGAACTCTAGTAGAAAGTGTGCTTTGCACATATTATAATGAATATTAGTTCCTACCCCTTTCCCTTTTCCAGCTCTTCTGCTAATGAGGTGGACGTCCTACTGGATTCATGAGCATTCTTTTATGTGCCGTCTCCGTACCTGGTAAGTTTTATGGGGGCTAAGTTCAAATTGAATAATTTTCTAATAATAATTTCAGAAGTGTTTCTGTTCTTCCGGAGTGCTTTTTCCACTGGCAGTTTCCTAATGCTTTAAAGCTTCTAACTGTCTCCTTTCCTTCAATCCAATAGGTAATTTATGATGCGTAAATCAGTGCTGTTTAAAGTATATCTACAGTTTTAAGTATGATGCAATAAATATTCTGCTCCTCCCCTCCCCAGTCTTTGTGGCTTAAGATCAGTTTAGGGTATGTGTGTGCTCAGAATTAAAGATTTGACCACATCTGCATAATATCTTAATTTCAGGAAAGCTTTTGAATGCATATGCCATTCTCATCAGCAGGCCAGAAAGATAGGCTCTGGTCTGTCTTTTCCCGACCCAGCCTTCCCTGCTGACTGGAAAAGAAATCAGTGGCTTAGTAAACAAAGGGTGCTTAAAATGTGCTCTACGATTTTATCCTGGGTCTGGTTTAAATAATACTGTGTACACCCCAAGTCTTCAAGTAACATGAATTTGAGTGGGAACTGCTGATATGTTGGGAATCCAAAGTAGCTTCAATACATTAAGGAAATGGTTCATTAAAGACAGTTTAGAGTTCAGCATGATGGCTGATTACAAAGAGGTATCCCTGGGGATGATAATCAGCGGGACACGCACAAATGGGGCTTACTGTCTAGATTCAAGAATAACTAACAAAAAGGTGAAGATCACAGCATATCATGCATTTAATAGGAGTCTGCATGCCTTTTGGATGAGAAACAGGCAAAACAATACCAGGGTGTTCACATTGCTGGGGGTTTGACATGAAATGGAAGCACCTCTGTTTCCTACACTATGATAAAGAATTTTTTAGCAGACAGATGCTTAGGAAGAGGTATGTTCGGCCTGAGGTCCTTTATTTTATTTTACTTATTTATTTATTTATTTTTTTGAGGCCCCTTATTTTAAAGGATGATGTGAAGACACTGGAAAGGTTCCAAAGGAGAACCTAAATGATTAAAAGACGGAAAAGAGACGCTATGGGGGAAGGTTGAAGGACTTGCAGTTGTTTAGTCTGGAGTGAAAAAGTGCATAAAGGCAAACTTAAGTGTCTTTTATTTGAAGGGTTATTACAAAGAGGATACCGACCAGCTGTTCTTCATCTCTGCCGAGGACAGAAGAGGTAAGAGGCTCAAACTGCAATATTAAAATGTGGGTCTGATTTGTAGAAGACTTCCCCATCCTAATGGTAACTGACTTGATATTAGAAATCTCATCTGATATCACTGGGCAGCCTTACTTATTGAATGGCATCTTACATGAGTCTTGCATTTTAGGCAGAAGCTATGTAAGAATGTCTTCCATTCTTTTCTAGAACTACAGTGTTCTTCAGTTATTCCAACAAACATTAGAGCACAGATCCTGAGCCCTTATGCTTCCTAACTTATGAACAAGATGCTATGAGAGGGGCTGGGGATTTAGCTCAGCAGCAAAAGCGCCTGCCTGGCAAGCGCAAGGTCGTGAGTTCGGTTCCCGGTACCGGAGAAAAACCAAAAAAAAAAAAAAAAAGATGCTATGAGAATCTAATGAACCCCCTTTATTGGGGTAGGTATTTGTCTTTATTGGGATAAGTATCTCTAAGAGTATGTTCAACCTGAGATACTGAAATAGATGGTAAGTATATTCCATAGACACACTGTCATGTGTATGTTGTTTCAATGTACAGGAAGCATTGCTTTTTGTGATGGTATACAAATATTAGTTGATAATAATAATAGTTATGAACTATTAAGCTCTCACTATAATTATGTTGGGCGCTGTGCCTAATCTATTTTATGTAGACTGGCTATCTTGTTTATTTTCTGCAGTAGTGCCATGAAGTGGGAATAATTATTAGCTTTATTCTAACACAAAGAAACTGAGTCACAAAGAGCTTAAGTAATAGCTACTCAATGTTGGGAGTCCCAGTTCAAACCCATTTAGTCTGATTCAAAAGGGTGTGCTTAATTATCACAAGACTGCCTCCTGTCATTACGTGTTTTTAGCAATTTAGAAGAAGGAAACATGGCGGGGGTGGGGGGCACACACATTTGTGTTTGTTGGCCCAAACTGACTAAATACCAAGGCTTCCACAGACTTAATCACCTGTGGAATGAAATTTTCTTTACCCAGTATAACACAGGAAGAGAAGGATGAAGTTGCCTTTCTCACTTGGGAGGGTGCCTGGTGCTTTCCTACAAAGCTAAAGAATCCATACAAGACTTACCTCTGTTTTATTAATTAAAAAACTTGTCATTCATTTATAATCTAACCTTTATGTCATAGTTGTCCTGTAATTATTGAATGAATGAACAACAATGCATTATGCCTGTGATGCTGAGACAAACTTCAGAGACAAACTGAGACAAACTTCTGAGACAAACTGAGCTGAATTGAAATTCTCCTGCATCCTGCTGGTCAGGACTCTCTGGTCAGCTCTTTCTCGGGGCCTCTTATCAGATGTCCCTTAAGAGTCTTAAAATCCAACGATGTCTTTTGATTTAGTATCCGTGAGAAAGCATATGGATGGGTCACATATTTTCCCAGTGTCAACTACTTTTAGATCAAGACAAGATTCTTCACGAGGTTTATTGAATGCTGTTGTTTATCAGCTACAGGCAATTCATAAGTGAAACACACATCAAAATGATTTCAAGAAAGGCAAATGCACCACACAAAAATAAAAGGCCTTGATCCAAATGACTCCAAAGGACAGATATCTTCCCATTAAGACAATTTATCCCGAGTCTATAAACAGACAGGGGCATAATTATATGAGTGTTTGCTAACAGATCTAAACCTTATGTAGCTATAAAAAGCTGGAGAGAGAAAGAAAGCGGAAATTCCCAGGAGAAGATCCCCAACCACATCACGCCATCAGATCTCCGTAAGTACAAAGTCCGGCAGTGATACCAAACAAAGCATGAGAAGAAACCTCAGGATTTTGATACAGTCCACATAAATAAGTCCAAGAAGAAACCTCAGGATTTTGTCACAATCCACATAAGTAAGCTTGGATTGTTCTGAAACTAAACAGTGACATTTCCACCCAATAAACTTTCAGCTGACACATGAGCAAGTTGATGACTTATTGGCATTCCAGATGTAGTTAATGGAAGCATGATGCCCTAAATTAAAAGGGTCTTTGGTACGTGTTGATTGAGTGGATGGATGAGTGAATAGAAGTCTCTTCAGATATTCATGCTGCTTCTTTCCGCCTTTGAGTCCCTGATGGGAAAGTATCATCAATACCGTGACCCCAAGAGCCACAAGGGCCTGATCCATTTGGCACTAGGACCCTGGGAAAGGCTCATGGAAACACAGACTGGCTTCCCACCCACAGATACCAACTTGTAGTCTTGCCATGAAGGCAGGAAGGTGAACTGTGGTACCTTTGGAACATCTTTTTTTCAGGCAATGAAACTGGGCCACAAAGTTTCATGAGCTCATGGCCATACAACCAATAAGTAGAGGAGCTGGAATTCAAACAAAATCCATTTGGAATCAGTGATTCTCTTAAAGTGAAGTATGATGCTCCCTATGCAAAACCTCCAGCCACTCCTCAGGACAAACTCACTGTCCGTCAAGGTGTTTACCCACAAACATGCAAAGGATGTTCTGATCACTGCAGGCTGGGTTCCCTGACTTCCCTAACCCACTGTCACCTCTTTCCGAGTGCTCAGATAACTTATTCTTCCATAAACACAGAGTAACTTATTAGGCTCATGTCATATCTCTCCAACCGGCTCTGAAGTTGCTTTGGGGTTAGAGCCATGTCGCTTGTCAGTCTGGAGATATAGCAGAATAACAAAACCTGGGTTTAAAGTCCAAATCTCACAGTTCTAGCCACAGGACTCTAGGTAGTATTTCCTATTCTCATATTCAAACCATCTTGCTTAAGGCCTTTTCAAAGAAGGAAGACTAAATTAGAAAATATATATGAAGTGTCAAGGAAGATGCCTGATATTGTAAGCTAATAATTCTCAACCAGAGACTCCCACTGCATCAGGGACACTTGGCAATGCCCAAGGGTATTTTTTGTAGTCATAACTGTAAGCAGGGGTGCTTACTGGCATCTAGTGGGTAGGGACCTGAGACACAGCTAAATATCCTACGAAGCCCAGAACAGTCCCTATCAACAAGGGAGTATCCAGTTTAAAGTGTAAATAGCGCTGACACTAAGAAACAGTACTATAAACTTGTAAAAATCTATTAAAATCTGGGAGGAGGAGGCAGGAGGATTGCATGTTCTAGCCCAGCATGGGCAATTTAGCAACTTAGCAAGACCCTGTCTGGGGATGTAGCTCCTTGTGAAAGCCTTGAGTTCAATCTACAGTACTAGAAAAAAAAAAAAGTCCACACTTCTTCCTGTTCCTTACAGTATAATATTCCTAGTAAGAACTCAGCAAATCCTTGCTGAGTAAACCTGTGCATGAACAGCATGAGTCCTAAGATATTGTGTGTGAATCATAAGATATTTTGCTGGTCACACCTGCGTTGAGGTGTGGTCTTGACATGGCAGGGGTTTAAGTGAGAGTTACTTAACCTATAACCTGAACTTTCAAATACCCAGGCCCTGAGAAAGGAATTCTGAACTGAACCCAGTCTGACACTGGGAGCCTGAGAGTCACAAAAGGGATGTCAACAATGACCCTAGGAGAACTTGCACACAGGTCAGCTCCTGCTTATTGTTAACTTCCATAGTGACTTTGCTAAATGCTTCCTCGGCTCATGTTCACCCCACTCTGAAGGATTAATACACTGAAAGAGCCAGAAGATCATGGACAGATTGGCTCAGTCTCATGCCCCTTGTCCACCACCCACTCTTCCTGGTCAGCTCATCCAATGAGCGCTCACAGAGACCGCCGATTGAAAAATGCAATGGAAGAGAAGAAAACATGCAGCTGTGAGTTGTAGACTTCAACAGATTTGGTAAAAAAGGTTGTAAGAAGGGAAACTTAAGAATAAAAACTTCCATTTCTGGACAGAACGTAAAGCACATTAACACAAACCAGAAGCAGAGTGAGAGAGAAAGAGAGAGAGACAGAGACAGAGAGAGAGAGAGAGAGCTAGTTCCATCCCTTTTCTCCAGGCTTGACATCTTTGCCTATTTGTATCTTATATAATCAAAAAATATGGGTAGTTTTAGCATAATTGTATATGAGAAAATTTAAAACTGAACTGCAGCCTCCAGTCATCTTTAAGTACCTCTGGGATGTTAAATGACTTGCTCAGAACTGTGCAGAACAGCATACATTCTCATTTACCTGGGGCCTCTGAACACTCCGAGGCAAGGGCTGTCCTTCCTACTCCAGGTACCCTCTCAGGCCCAACCACCCACCATCCGGACTCAGACATCACCTCCTGCAGGGACCTCACCCTGACTCTCCCCTGGAATCTATTCAGGGCCTTCCTCAGTGCTCCAGCTGCAACCTTACTGCCCATTCACCCATCTGCTTACCCTTGCAGTGTGCAAGGGGGAGGGTATGTGTTATTTTGATGGCCAGGGCCTAACACCGTCTTAGCAGATCCAGGTGCTCAATGCATACTTGATGAAAGAATGAGCATAAATAGATTTCCAAATGAATTCATTCCTGAAATTACTTATGCATGCCTATTATGAGCCTGGTACAGAGCTGGGCACTGGGAAAACAATCCTTACTACCCTCGTATTAACAATGAACAATGACAATGACAGTAAAAAGAGCCATGTTTTTTTTTCTTTCTTTCCATACTAGGGATCAAACCTAGGGCCTTCATTCATACTGAGTGGCATCCCCAGTACCCCCCGCTCTTTTGTTTAAAATTTTGAGATAAGGTCTTACTCAGTTGCCAGGCCAATGTCAAATTTGTGATCCTCCTGCTTCAGCCTCCTGAGCATCTGGGGTTACGGGCATGTGTCACCATACCTGGCATGATTAATGTTTACTGGACATTTCCTATCAGGCATCATGCTAAGCTCTTTTGTATAATTGCTTTTAATTTTCCCCCCAACCCATGTGGCAGATGCTACTGTTCCAACTGTACAATTGGAGAAAGACATTAAGTCACTCACATGGATCTTAATGTAAAAGAATCTCTGACATTCAAGTTCACCGAGATCTACTTGCATGGGCTTACCTCATACCAACTAAAAAAGGTTACCTGTGAATTCACTCATGAGCCTTGCTGGATAGCTCTCACCTTGCCTGGATTGTCCCAATGTTACTGGATACTGGGTTACCCAGGACTCCTTTTCACACCCTTGCTGTCCTGAATGAAGAATTGGACAGGACAACTGAAGAACCTAGAGGTTTTACTTTATTAAAGGTTTAAGAAGAGGTTTTTATTTAGGAAAGAAGAGGGAGAAGAGAGAAGTGTCTAAAGAATAAGAAGTGCTCTGAAGAAAAGAAGCATGGGAAAAAAAATATGCCCTGAACACAGAGTGAGTCACTGCAAGGAAAAGAAGACACTGGCTATGGGTCCAGTGGCCACCATTTTTTTATACTATCCTTCTGACATCAGATCTAGCCATCCTATGCAGGGCTCCGCAGCTGTGCACTCGCTGTAACAGACAGGTATCCATATTGCACTGCCATAATCTCCTCCTGTCTCACCTACTCATGCTTCATATTGTTTGAAATTTATTTTAAAATATTTTGATGGCAACTGTGTAGTGTCAACTATACCCAGGCTGTGAGGTAATGTCTGGAGGACATTTATCATAAACTTACACTCTGTAGCTGAAGCAAACACTTGAAATATCATTATCAAAATCTACAGCAAGCCAGACATGGTAAGCCTGTAGTCTTACCATTCAGAAGGGTTAGGTGGGAGGATTGCTGTAAGTTTGGGACCAGGCTGGGCTACACAGTGAGTTCAAGGCCAGTCTGAACTACGTAGCAAGACTGACTTAAAAACCAAAACTAAAACAAAACAAAACAAAACAAAACAAAACTAAATTCAGATAAACAAAAAGCCCCAATATCTACAGCAGAAGGTTTGGTAGTTACCAAAATACAAGCTAGAAATATTTTTTTTCATTTGTGTAATGAAGTATTTTAAAGATAAGTTTGTTAGAAAGGTTTGTACAGGCACCTCTGCCATTGCCTCTTGTGCTGTGGGAATGGGTGCGAGTCAGCTCCCTGACACTTCTGAGTGTTGGCTTCAGCACTGGAGAGGGGTATAGTTAACGCAGTACTCATTCACTAGACCTGATGATAAAGTCAGATGATCCTTCCTTCAGAATACTGATGCAACTGGTTCAGAGAGAACCTGCTGGAGGGGTAATTGGAGACACTGCCAAGTTTATAAAAGCAGACTGTGATGTTACTTCTGTGCCTGCTTGCTAGTACCTGTTGTACGTAGGGCACATGTCAAGGACTTGCTTTCATGGTAACTCATTCCCTGGTGGTGAAGTTATGGGCCAGGAGACACATAGTCCTTAACTTTTCTTGAAAGTCAGGCCTCTGATGCTGAGGAAAAGGATTTGACAACTGTATTGAGCCAACTGGCTCAGGCACGTACGTGTACAGTGCCCCCTTCCCTGGCTTGGTCTCTTGGTAAACACCCATTCATCTTTCAACGCTTTGCTCAAAAATCCCCCCTACTGTAAAGGCTTTCTTGATAAATCACCTCTCCCTGAAGCTCTTTGAGTTACTGAGATCCTTTTGATAAACTGCAATTGCCTAACACTGGTGGAGAAACTATGGTACGCATGCCGCAGGGGACTGTTTGTATCACTGAAACCTCTAAAAGTTTCGCCATCACTGGCCTAAAATAACCTGGGCAAGTCTCTTCCTGCTTCCTAAAAAAGCCTAGTTTAGCACAGGAATTTATTTTAGAATATGGTTTATTAAGCCAGGCACCATGGTTGGTAGTATAAGCCTAAGAGACTGAGGTGGCACTAATGAAGCAATGGCATCTACAATGACTATGGAATAACTGCTAAATCCAGGGACCCAGTAGAAGTCCATTAGGGGCACCTACTTAGGCTGGAAATGTTTGGAGAGGCTTCCAGAGGAAGTGACTGTAAGTTTATCCTTGGAGAGAAGATTCCGGGATGTAGAAATGGCAAGGCGCATGGCTGAGACAGAGGATGTCATGTTCTGTGCACTACAAAAGTCTCTGCCACTTCCAAGTTTGATTGGCCTGGGACTAGTGCAAGGAGAATGGAAAACTGAGCAGGGCTATTTCAGTTACTTTCTTGTTGCTGGGACAAAATACCTGACACCCACAATTTAAAGGAGGGGAGGTTGCTTTTTGGCTCACAGTTTGTAGAGGTTTCAGTCCATAGTTGGCTGGCTCCAGCACAGCAGAGGTACATGGCAGAGGAGAAACAATTCATGGTATGGCAGGCAGGAAACAGCAAGGGATCGTGAGAAGAGAAGGGATATATGTATATATATATACTTCCAGGCCTTGCCCACAGTGCCCCACCTCTTCCCACTAGGCTTCACACTCACCTGTAAACCCATCAATGGACTAATTCAGTGATGAGTATCACATACCCATGATCCAGTCAGCTCCCAAAAGTCCCACCTATGAATGCATGAGGCTTTGGTGGGACATTTAGATATAAACCATAACATGGTTTCGAATTTGAATAAGTCAGGCAGTATCTTGTGCTTTGTTCTTGAAGGGCTTATAGCAGAAAAGTGCGGTGGATAGTTTCTCATATTAGAAAGATCACACTGGCCTTAAAGAGGAGAGTATCTCAGGAGCCACCTGGCAGAGACAGAGAGAGGGGCAAGGAAGCTGTTATATGAATCTAAGCAAGAAAAGATGGCACCTGGGCTAAGCTTCCCTTGTGGCAGGGATACAGTGGAAGAATTGCTCTGTATTATATAGACTTTTTCCTAATACATGCAGAAATTTAATGCCTTCTCTATTTTTATAAAGTACTTACACAGTGTGGCCATAACTTTTACAATTGGTGATGTGACAGCACAACTAGCACACATTTCTTTTTCCTTCTTCCAAGTTTCATGGATAGAAGATTTGTTCTTATAGTAGAGCTCAGTAACCTCAACATGCAATATATTTTCTTTCTTTAATTCAAACACCTTCACCTTTTCACCTAAAGGAAGAATTTCCTGGCTCTTTTTTGGCATTATTGAATTGCCCTCACTATTCTTGCACTTTGTGGTCATTATTAAGTAAAATAATCAACTGGAGCATAAGCACTGTGACACTGAAACAGTTGATCTGGCCACTTAGTGACTAATGGGCAGGTAGAAGAGCAGGGTAGATATACTTTGTAAAGGGATAATTTATGGACCAGGAGGGATGGGGCAAGGCAGTGTGAGATTTTATTATGCTGAGACAGACAAGAAGCGCCTGACTCTTGCCTTTCTCCTGTGCCAGTGGAGGGGGCGTGGCTTAGCCAGCAGCTGTCATGCCCCTCCCCCTTGCTTCCTTTTGCTCGTCCTGCTCACTCCCCAGTGAACTGGAACTACTTGCCTTGTGTCCTCCCTAGTTATTTTGCAACCTACTCCAACAGGCTGTCAGCCATCGTGCCTCTCCCCTGCTCCTACCACTTCAGATACTGTTGCTGCTTCTTTGAAGAAGGGGTAGGGCACCCTGGTGTGGCTAAGATCAGGAAGGGAGGGATTTGGCCCCATTATTAACATCCCCAAACCTGTAAATCCCAATTAGCCCTAATGAAAATAGCCTTCCCGAAGATTCCCTGGTTTCAGTCCCACCCTGAGAAGAGATAGCTGTCAAACAGCTTGGGTGCCCTGCCCCTTACTGAATTGTCACCTTCATAGTTGCAGCTATCATGGAACCCTGCACCCACTTGGACCAATCACAGGCCTGTAGTTTGACCAATCAGTAGGCCTGAATTTGAACCAATCATGAACTTTCACTTGGACCAATTGCAAGCTGGCAGCTCTTGTATAAGCAGCATTCTCCAGCCACTTCTTGGGATAGTCCAGAAAGGCTTCCTCCAGTGTATTGACCCTCCCTCCCCCCGTGCTGCAGCACAGGTCTTACTAAAGCATTTGCTTTGCTTGTCGGTGGTCCTGTAAATTTGCTCATGATTTATTTCTTGGGTAGTATGGACTCTGAAGGTCCTGTAAATCTACTCAGAGTGATCATCTTAAAAGAAAGAGCAATAAGCGATAGGGGGTTAGCTCCGATGAGCTCCAGAGACCAGCAGCCAATGAAGATCAGTATCAGAGACCATCACTTGGCAGAGTCAGTCTGGTACAAGTTGGCATTAGATGGCGGTGGCTGGCAGTATCATTGACCAGCAGCCGGCTGTGTCAACCATTGGCATCTAGCATTATCCAGTGTCATCTGGTGACGTAAGGACTGCTAGCAGAGCTGTGCTTTGCCAATTTGTGATTTCCATTTGAATTGAACAAAGGAATCGTCCACCTATTGGCAACAATGCTACTCAGACTGGCATGCAATTTAAAACTTTCAGATTGTTTCTGGAATTTTCCATTTAATATGTTCAACCCATGGCTGACTCAGAACAGGAGACCATGGTTTGAAGGAACTACTGTACTCATCTCTGTGGCCTCAGTAAAGGGCTTTTTGGTACACACTGAATGACAGCGTTCCTTATATACCAAAATGATTTCCTATTGCTAGTTCCTTGTCACCAGGACCTCGTGCTCATCCCACCCTACTCCTCTGCATTCTCTATGTCTGAAAACAATATCTTTTCACCAATTACTGTACTGCTTTTACATTTAGTTGCTCCAAGATACAAAGGGACTCCATTTCTTTCTGTATCAAGACTCGATTCTAGTCATAGCCCCCTAAATATCCTACCCTGCTCTTTTCTTCCTGTATGGCCCAGCTCATTCAACTGCCCCATCTTACCAAGATTTCATACAGGCTCTGACTTTTACAGGTCCCTCTCCCACTACTTTGAAAGTTTTCCAGTGGTGTCCTCACAAATATGGAGCAGCTAGCCCTTCTCACTGAATAAACTAAGTCCATTCCATTACTTATTAAGTATACAATAAATCAGTCCCCCATCTGCAAGAACCATTTATGAATGATGACTAACCTGAGACAGAATCTTATCCAAACTTAATTCCACTAATTTGTGTTCCTATCAGTTGCATATGATTTGATGTTTCCTTTTCGAATATGTAACACAAGGCCTTACAGATCCATGCACTGGCTTCCACCTCCCTTGCCTCTACCATGCACTCAAACTCTTGCCTCATCCTTCTCTTGCCCTATTCCCTGGACCAAAGAATCTTGTGCCAGCCCACAGAGGTCTTTGCCTTTGACCTTAGCGTGAGAACTGGGCATAGGGCCACATCAATCTAGAGGTAGAAAATCCACTGCAGCCATGCCCACCACTAGGTCTGGCCCACACCACCCCTGCCGGATGGCTTTATACTAGTGAGCACTGTGCAGCTGAGAAGGGCCTGCCATAAACTCTGAAGGAGACTTAAACCTGCAGAATGTTTTGGAAGCTGTTCCTTTCCCTGCACATTTCCATCTAACCTTTACTGAGCCCCTTCCCTACACAGGCTTACCCCACTGTGGCCAGATAAAAATACAGGAAACCTAGTTTAGAAAATTACGCATGAAAAACAAGTAAGTTTTTAACTCTAAGTCCCAATGTGATGTGGCATTTTTTTATTTGCTGCATTGACAGTTTTAATTTGTACTTACTTCTTGGACTTTACAAAAATCATTTCTACAACCATTAATAGGTGAATATATAGAAAATGGAACCCACCACCTTGTTAAACCTTGGGACCCTTGAAAATATCCTTTGTGGTCTCCATTTTTTAACAGTGGACATCCTCCTACAAGGAGGAGTTTTTAATCATTTTCTCTGCAGCTGATGTGAAGTCCTTCACCTTAGCCTAACCTTTCTCAGTTTAAAATTCTCTTTCCATGATCACTCTTTTTGCATCATTAAGTTCAACCACTTTGACCCTTCTTCCTTTCCCAAGCAATTACCACTCAATGGAGCGCTTCACCTTGGTTTACTCGCTTATGATGATATATCAAAATGTCTCCTCTTTACAAGTCAATAGATCACACTGAAGAGACATAGAAAAGAAGTGTGAAGCTTTCCAGTTCTTCCAAATTATCTCAAGGATCAGGCTCCTATTCCTAATTATTCCATGCTCTCCAACTCCAAGAAATCCCTCCAAAGAAGCAACCCAACACTCCAGTCTCAGTTCTGATCTGGTCCACCATTGCTCTCCCTCAGCTAGAAAACCTCCTGGTTGAGAGAAACAAAGGACCGGGCAAAACCTGCAATAAGTTTTGCAAAAAAAAATGAAAACAAGAGCTGATCTCCTTGTAGGGTTCCAGGGGAATCTTAACCTTAAAGCCACGTTGTTTCCTGATAGCAGTGTACTAAAGTCCACCTAGTAACATGCAAGGGAAGTGGAGTTTAACTCACTTATACATGGATGTCTAGAGGGAAGGGTATGAAGAAGGACTGTAGCCCTGTGACTCCTTTCCATTTGAGACATGGAGTAACAGGGCTGCAGGTGAGAGTACTATGGGTGGGACTTGGGGAGGGAGGCAGGGTAGCAAGCAAGCTCTGATGGAGACCTGGGCGAGCAGTTGGGCGGCAAAGAAAGGCATTAGTGAGATCCAGAGAAAGCTGTAATGAACCCAGGGTGCCGAGGGACTTTGAATCCCCAGAGTTATGCAGAACATCATTAACAATAGCCATGGTGGCAAAAAGGCAAGTGATGTCATTGCCATTAGTAATACTTCATGATTATTAATAAAAGTATTAGTAAGTAGTCATGAAAGGATGAGCAATTGGAAATAAGAGGCTCCTATACATTTTTAAACTTCTTTCATATTATCTTCACTTTCCTTTGGCTATCAGCTATCATTTCACCCCACAAAGAAGGAAAGAGATTTTTACAGCCACTCTACAAGGGATGAAGGTGCAGTGACAAGGATGTAGGAACTTTAGAAGCCAGGGTTCTCAACTTCTGGTCCAGAGTGCTTTTCTGGCCTAGCAGATAGTTGTTTGCTCTGTCAGTGAACAGCTGGGACCTGACTGGGTCAGTGCTTGCAGGCTTATCCCACTGAGCCACAAGGATGCTCTCCTGACTGGGGGCTGGGCTTCACTGGGCAGGCAAGAAGAGAGAAGGAACTTGATTAGCACTCATACTAAGAGGAGGGAAGACCGCGGAGCCGGGAGGCCAGGCCTGGCATCTCGGCTCTCCTTTATTAGCCTAGATTCTCTCATCTGTTACTGAGCAGTGACAACAACCTTGCAGAGGTGTGGCATACTCTAATGGGTTGGCAGGCATGGAAGTGCTGGCGTTTAACTGTAAACGAACATAAACATTATTTGAACAATGACTGTAATTGTAGGTTCAAGAATTTAACTTGTGCAGAAGAGTTCAAATATATGCAAATCCCCACTAAGACAGGGATGAAATGGAGGAGAAATGGTAGTTTTCCAAAGCTGCCACAAGGCTTAGTGAGGTGTATGTTTTTAAATAAAGTACAAGAGAAAGTTACAAATTAATAATGGCTTACAGTTGTCGATTGCTCACTGTGTGTCAGACACTGATAAGTCTTCACATGGATAGCCTCATTCTATTTCTCATTGCCTTCTAAGTTAAATACTGTTTTTCTTTGCTTCTTTTTATAGTTAGGGAAACCCTGGTTCAGTGGAGTTAAGAAATTGCTCAACTCCAGGTGTGGTGGCACATGTGTGTCATCTGAGCTACCCAAGAGGCTGAGGCAGGAGGATTGCAAGTTCAAGGCCAACTTGGGCAATTTAGCAAGACCTTGTCTCACAATACAAAAAGGACTAGGATGTAGCTCAGTGATAGAGTGATCTTGGGGTTCAGTTCTCAGTACAAAGAGAGAGAGAGCGAGCGAGCCCAATGTCACACATTTCATAAAATAGTGGGATGAGTGCTAATCAAGTTCCTGCTCTTAGACATGTGTATCTGAACCACACCATTGCTGTAGATATATACGTGGACTGTATGTATATGTTTTGAAGAAAGTTCCCCTAAAATTAGCCGTTACTGGGTGGTGAGATGAGTGATGCTTCTGTTCTTTATGCCTTACTGAAAAGAATATATACTTCTTCTATAATTTAAAATATTCTTTATTTTGATAGCAAACTTTTTAAAAAAGTAAGCCAAAATAAGGCTTCAAAAATATGATAATGAGAATGACTATTTGTTGGCTACATGGAGGGGTGGGAAGTGTGGGGGAAGATATATACAGCCATAATATTTTCAAGGCCTACCATAATTAAACTTTCAGGACCCCCTTAAGAAACCTTCATAGTAAAATAAACTTGGAAATAGACATTTTATTTTTCCCTGCTACCTAAAACCTCAGTCTCCATTAAGTGCCTTTTGTACAGTAGATCTGAGTTCCAAATCTTGAACTTACGCAGGATTTGCGCATCAACATGAGCCCAAAGGTCAGCCAATTATTTACTCTGTAACATCAGCAATGTGTTTTACAATCTATTTTCTTTGCTTATCACATTTTCTCTTTGCTCAGTTATTTACAACTTGGGAGTAAACTTCTCTTCTGTGGACATTACTGAGGTTAAAATGATGAAAGATCATCAAAGCAAACATTCATCTTGCTGTTTGCTCTGAACTCTGAAGTCTTCTTTGAAAACTGTGATGAGAAAATAAGATACCGTGTCCCCATAAACAGAAGTAGTCTTTAGAAATGACCTCGGTGGGAAGGAAAGGAATTGAAAGCAAATCGAAGGAACTCAAAAGTGATGACCTTTTCCTGTTTTTCTGCAGTTGGCAACAATAAAAGAGGAGGAGGAGGAGGAGGAAGAGAGAGAGAGAACAACCTATGCCCCAGAGCAGGGACCCCAGGGTCTTCCTGCTGAGAGCTGACCCAGGGTCTCCCTGGGTCAGATGGTCTGAGAAGACTGGAGGGAGGTGTGTGGAGAAGCCAGATGGCTGGTTGGGGACGCAGTGGCTGTGTGTTCCCTCCCACACCGTTAGAGCCTACTTGGGGAGCGGAGCTGTATCACTGTCAGTGACAATGGCACAGAGTTCAGTTAATTAAGCAAGGTGTCCAACAATGTAGAAGTAAAGTAGGTAGCTAGGAACAGTTCCACACACCTATAATCCCAGCACTCCGGGAGGCTGACGCAGGATGATTGAGAGTTCAAACCCCACCTGGGCTACATAGCAGGTACAAGGAGAGCTGGACTACATAGTGAAAGCTCATCTCACAAAAGGAACGTGGGAAAGTGGAGGAAGGCAGAAGCTGAAACGTGGAAGGATGAGCTGGAGTGCAAGAAAAAGGATGGAGCCATCTCCCTCCTGCCTCCAGCCTGGCTGATCTTGCTCCCTCACAAGGGTGGCTGGTGTCCTCTGTCATGGAGCTGAACACCTGTAGGGTCCCAGTCTAGAGTTAGAGTAGCTGAGAAGCAGGTCAGAGGAGCCAGGAAGGCGAAGAAGGAGAGCGGTGGGAGTTCAGGGCAGCTGCCATCCCGGCCACAAAGGCGAGTTATCAGCCAACAGCCTCACGTCTGTATCACCCTGCAGAACACAGAAGGAATGCTGGCGCTGTACCCACACATCCCAATCTCCCCAGAATGCCTCCGCTGGCCTGCACTAACCCAGAACTCCACCAGGAAGGGACTTTTGGGGGATGCAGTCTAGCTTGGTTAATTCAACACAAAACAAATCCACCACAGCCTCCAGCTTCACATTCATGTTCCTCATCAAGGGCTCTGGGGGCAGCAGGCCAAGGAGAGCTGTGACATTTGTCACTTAGGTGATACACAGTGTCACAGACTCAAGCCTTTTCTGTAAGAGGCTTGAATAGTACGTGTTCTAGGCTTTCTTTACAGACCACATATACTTTCTGTCTTATATTCTTTGTGACCTTTAAAAACATGAAAACATACTTAGCCAGTACGCGGGGGTCTGCTGCTTCCTAGCAGAAAGGCCCCGGCCAGAGTCTGGAGGTCTGATCCATTCTGCTGGCTTTGCCTCCGAGCCACTGGGCATAGAGGGAGTCCTGTCACCCGTTGGGCTGGGAGCTTCTCCTCAGCAAAATGAATGTGTCAGACTAGTTTACCGTCGAGGATGAACAGCTAGGCTCAGGGAGTCTCAATTGTGCAGGGAGAGGCCAGGGATGTGCATTCTGTTAGAAAATTCAACACACACATACACCAAAAAAAAAAGAAAATTCAACACAGATTTTTTTTTTTTTTCTTTTAAGAGGGAGTCTCCCTATGTTGCCCAGGCTGGGCTTGAACTCACAATTCTCCAGCTTCAGTTTCCTGAGCAGCTAGGATTACAGATGTGCACGGCAATGCCTAGCTTCTCAACAAGAATTCTCATTACACAGTGATAATTAACACCATTATACTTTGTGTCTTTTTCCAAAGACATGAATAAATGAATTTACTTTTTCCAAAGTAAATGAATACGTATGATTGGTTCTAATAATCCTGGACAGGGTAGGCACCTTATCTAACAGATATCTAGAGGTGATCACTCTTCCACTTTCATCACTGGAGCACAGTCTTGGAAGGAAAGGTTATGAAAGAACAGAGGATTCAGACTTGAGTTGTAGAAATCTATAAAAATCACATATTTTGGTTTTTTCTTTTGTCCACAAAAACAGCAACAAAATTATTACTAGTTCATGGAAAAAACTAAGCACACACAAACACCACCAGCATACTAATTTTTGGGGAGTAAGGATACATTTCATTCTATTTCAAAACATAAAAATCAGACTAGTACATTGGGAACATGGATGTAAAGCCTCTCTTTTTTGCAAGTGCAGCACATTTGAAAGCACATAACACTTTTATTTATTTTTAGGTGGACAAATATGGAAATTCCAAATTGGGATCCACAAGGGCTCAAGACTACATTCCCAGTTACTGATGTGCCTGACAGAAATAATGGGACTGACTCAGAACCAGTCACAGAAGATACACAAATCTGAGCCTTTCTGAAAGTTTGGGGCTGGGCTGTCTCCTGAAGCCCCACAGGTTAAAGACCTCTTCCCCAGCACGGTGCTATTGAAAGATTCAGAAACTTTAAGAGATGGGGCCCAGTGGGAAGTCTTGAGGTCATGGGGGGGGGCTGCCCTCAAAGAGGATTGTGGGACTCTGGTCTCATTCTCTTCTTTTTTCCTGCTTTTCAGAAATGAGGTGAATAATTTTGCTTTGCTACATGTTCCCGCCATAACACACACCACAGGCCCTGAAGGACAGGCCCAACTGATCACAGACTGTAACCTTTAAAACTGTGATAAAAAATTAATCTTTGTCTTTAGAAGTCGATGTCTCTTAGATATTTGTTATTTAACAGAAAGGTAGCATACTTTGATTTTAAGAAGGAACAACTATTCTACACATGCTTATTGAGTTTTCATTATGTGTTAGGTGTGTCCTAGTTAAAGGTAGCAACCTAACTCAAAACAACAAAGCTCTGTCATTTTCCAAGTCTAGTTGATGAAAAGTTAAGCCTCAGATCTAGAAATCAGCCAGGCATGGTGGTGCACTCCTGTAATCCCAGCATTTGGGAGGCTTAGGCAGGAGGATCACTGCAAGTTTGAGGCTAGCCTAGGCTACATAGTGAGTTCAAGACCAGCCTGAACTACATAGTAAGACTCTGTCTCAAAAAACAAAACAAACAAACTATAATGGTTGATACACTGTGTCCACTTGAGAAGTCTAGAAGCTTAACTACCTCAGCAGTTCTACATCCTAGGATGTAGAGTACATGCCCTATCACTCTAGGATGTTGTTTATTACGTCACTTTGAGAAGTTTAACTAAGTGATTCAGCAGGGGGCCAGAGTTGTCACTTTGTAAACATCCTGAGCCTGTGCAAGAGGAGGGCAGGGAGATATTAAATGCTACATCTGCTCTGGAGGGAGGTAGCCTGCTTACAATATAAGAGAGGAAAAGAGGCTTGTCCCCCGCCCCCTCCCTGATCCTGCCTTTTTGCTCTTGTTGCTTTTGCTGTCTTCTGCCACCATGAACTATTGTCCCTCTGCCACCCTGCCTTGGAGCCAGCTGATTATGGACCGAAACCTCCACAGACTGGGAGATGAATAAACCTTTCCTTCCTTAATTTTGGGTGTCAGGTATTTTGTCTTGGCATTGAGAGATAAGTAACCAAGACAGATTTTGGTACCAGGAGTGGGTCTAGAGAAA
Organism: Chinchilla lanigera; assembly: GCF_000276665.1. Lineage (NCBI taxonomy): Eukaryota > Metazoa > Chordata > Mammalia > Rodentia > Chinchillidae > Chinchilla > Chinchilla lanigera. The sequence continues at coordinate 17,746,014 of NW_004955426.1, read as the reverse complement.
CAGAATTATAATGATGGTATTCTTTAATGGCTTTAGGAGTTCCTGGAGTTGGCTGTGCAAATTGATGAGATCTAGACACCATGGTCTCTCCCTCTAATTCTGTGGGGTATACTGATAATCCTTGGTGTGAACTGTTTAACCTAATATGCCATGTAGATCTATTTGATTATCCTAATTCACCACTTGTGAGATGTCAGGACTTTAGTGACTCTATATATGAAAATTTTGAATTTCTTTGGCAGAGTAGGAAATATAATGATGCTGGCTGGTTGGTCTTAGCATCCCTGGACAAACTACCAAAAGAAAATGAGCTCAAAACATCCATAAGAAGTCTAAAGTCTTCTGGCTGTGAGGACAAATTAGTAAAGGAAAATAAGGAGCTCAAAGATTCAAATTTCCAGCTCTAGACAGAGATAAGAAATTTAAAAGTTTCTAAGTGTGTCTTGAAAGAAAATCTCTCTTTTAACTGTAAGACTGAGATTGCAGGAACCCAAACACAAGCCCTCATAATGTGATTGGCTGAACTGCAATATAAATTTAATGCTCAGCCTCAAAGGGTATCTGAAGCAAAGGTGAGGGCACTGATCAGAAAAGAATGGGATCCCATAAACTGGGATGGAGATGAGTGGGAGGATCCTGAGGAAGCTGAGGATGTTGAGTTCCTAGATGCTAATGAGATTATTTTGCCAGAGGAAGAGATTTCCCCACCTGCTGTGGCAGAGGCATCCCCACCTCTACCCCCTGTGCTGTTGGCATCTCCTAGTATACTTGCACAAGCTAATCCTGTGTTCACCACACAGAATAATGCTGATGCTCCTCAGGATCCACCTTCACCACCCATTTTTTGCCTGTAGGCCCATAACCAGGCTCAAATCACAGAAGGCACCTAAGAGTGAGGTACATAGTGTGGTCCATTAGGAGGTCTTCTATTCTCCCAAAGAACTTGAATTTTCTAACTTCTATAAGCAGAGGTCTACTGAGCAAGTGTAGGAATGGATTTTATGAGTGTGGGATAATGGTAGCAAAAATATATACCTGAATCAGGCTGAGTTTGTTGATATGGGCTCATTAAGCAGGGATTCTGAATTGAATGCTGCAGTTCCTAGAGTAAAGTGTTACTAGTTTATTTGGTTGGTTCTTCAGAGGAGCTCCAGTCTTCACCTTCAGCTTGGATGTCATCCCCTTGGCTTCTAGTGCAGACTGTTTGGCTTCTGCCTGGGACTCTTCAGCCTTCTGGCATAGACCCATGGGCTTCCTGGTATGGACTTGCATGGACACTGTAGTGAACTCCAAACTGTGGCGAATCTTTCAGTCTCCAGTGTGCAGATACCCTCTGCATGCTTCCTCATTCAACTCTGTGGCTGACCATCATAAGGCAGTCTTTAACTTCTTATGCATTTTTATATCTTGTGTTATATCCGTTTCTCTAGTAAACCCTGACTGATATACAACAAACAAGATCTAGAACTCACTGAATGAGAAGATGGTTCATGTAACTGTCCCTAGGTGAATTCTTATCTTCTTGGTCTGTAAGGGGGCATCCTAGAAATGTTATGTTATGTTATGTTATTTAATGTTATGTTAAAACATAAACTTTAAAACACTTTCAACAGAACGGCACAGCATACAGAAGGTACAAAACAGATTTGGGGGTTAATAACTGGCTGTGATCTCATGTTACAAAATCCAACAGTAGAACACACCTGTAATCTCAGCTATTTGGAAGTTTGAGGCAGTGGGATCACAAAGTTGAGGCCAGCATGAGCAACTTAGTGAGATACTGTCGCAAGATAAAAAAATAAAAAGGACTGAGGATGTAGCCCAGTGGTAGAGCACCCCTGGCCTCAATACCTAATACTGCAATAAAAAAAGAGAAAGAAAAAAAGAAAAGGAAAGGATAGGACAGGAAGGAAAGAAAGAAAGGAAGGGAAAGGAAAAAGAAAATAAAAGAGAAGAGGAAAAAGAAAAGAAAAAAATGTCTGCACATCAGTGACCATTCTGAGTCACTATCTTTGGATTATGTTCACTGGGAGTCAATACAAAACTAATATGAATGGTTGTACTTTAACACACAAAATGTTTTTATCTCAAAATCATTTAAGAGTTAAATCCACTTGTCTGGGTGACCAAAATTATGAAATATCCGTAGACATTCATAAAGAATTCAGGTCTCTTTCTTTTAGATCATTCCTTCTTTAGGACACTTAAAAACAGGATGAGATAAATCCCTTAAAGATAGATATCCTAGTCACTGAATTTTTTTATCCTCTACAAGCTGAGGTCATCTACTGCCTTCAGACTTGAAATGCTGCAGTTCGTAAAGAGAAGTGTTAATAGTTTATTTGGCTGGTTCTTCAGAGGAGCTCAAAATAAAAAGAAAACAACCAAGGTTGAGTGTCACAAAATGTTCTAGGTAGCAGAGAAGTATACATGAAGATGTCATTATGAAGTCACAGCTTACAGACATTTTTCTATCTTAAATTTCTATTGTATAGTCCCAAATTTCTTTTAAAATGTATTTGTAAGTTCAATAAACTCTCTACCACTTCATCTTTAAAATGTTGTCTGGTTGTCATGAAATCAGCCATGTTAAATGCCAGGGGGCCTTTTTAAAGAGAAGCTCTTGGCTAAAAAGGTATAGGCATTTGTCAGATTTTTGTTGCTGGGACAAAATACCTGACATGCACAACTTAAAGGAGGAAGGCTTTATTTTGGTTCACGGTTTCAGAGGTTTCAGTCCATGGCTTTCTGGCCCTGAGGCAGAAACGTCATGGCAGAAGAGTATGATAGAGGAAAGGTGCTCACCTCCCGGCAAACAAGAAACAGCAATCAGGGGAAAAGCCAGAAGAAAAGCAGCCAGGGACCAAATAAAGTCCCCATGGATCCCACTGGAGATATTCACCAGGTTGTCTCAGCTCACATACTATTACACCTTCAGGAGAAAGACTGAAATCTCTGCCCTTAAAACCTTTTGGGTGCCTCTAGAGATCCCAGGAAATCAGAATGTATTTACCTTTCCCTCTTCACCTTATAAGTTATAAGTGGTGACATTTAAAATATTTTCAAATCTTTTGAATAAATGTGTTTCTTTTGTTTTTCTGGTTTTTTTTTTTGGTACTGGGAATTGAACTCAGGACCTTGCACTTTCCGGGCAGGCACTGTGCCACTGAGTTATCTTGCTGGCCCTTAACTTTTGATATTTATCTCATTTCCCTAGTTTTGGAAGGAAGCTGTGTGCTTTCTTATTAATCAGAGTGTGGCTTCTGGCTAACTGCAGGTGTTAGTGACGTCACAGACCTGGATTGTTCAGAGCTGTTTCTAGGAGTGGAAGGTGGGTGAGGAAAGATCTCCTCTAAAATACTGGCATAGTCCCCAGAGGCTTTGGTCACCTGAGATCTCTGAGCTGTCCTCACACAAATACAGTTTATATTTACAGTAAAAAAATTGTGGTAAAATATACACACCATAAAATTTACCACCTTAATTATTTTTAAGGGTAGATTTCAATGACAATAAGAATATTCATGTTGTTTTGCAATCATCACTACTATCCATCTCCAGAACTTAGTTATCATACCATACTGAAATCTTATATCTGTTAAATAACAACTCCTTGTTCCTTCCCTCTCCCAAACCCTGATAACTTCAATTCTCTTTTAAACTTTGATAATTTTGAATATTTGAGGATGCTTATGTACGTGGGATCCTGTGTGTCATTTTTAATTTCATGCACACACAGAGGGAAGACTATGGAAAGTTATAGTGAGAAGGTGCCATCTACAAGCCAAAGAAAGAAGCCTGGGAAAAACTAACATTGCTGACACATTTTTTTTAGACTTCTAGCCTCCAAAATGGAAAGAAATTAAATTTCCATTAAAAAAAAAAAAGCCACCCATTCTGTGATACTTGGAAGCCTTGGCAAACTAACATACTTTTCAAGGCTGGATAATATATATGCATATACCTCATTTTATTTACCCATCAGTAGACATTTGGGTTTCTTCTGACATTTGGTCATTATGAACATGGGTGTACAAATATCTGCTCAAGTCCTTGCTTTTGATTCTTTTGGGTATATACCTAGAAATGGAAATTGCTAGATCATATGGTATGTCTACATTTAATCTATGGGGAAACATCACATTGTTTTACAGTTTTCATTTTCCTCACCATTCATAGTAAAAGTTGTAGAGGAAATGTTAAAAGTAAATAAAAATTAAAATTTATACAGAGAGTATTGATTTGGGCTTTGGAAAAAGTGGGCTTTGTTATTTTGAGGTAGTCCTGTCTTCTGTTATAATGATAATTTCCTTTAAAAGACAGAACTGGTTCTCAGTCATTTTTACTGAGTCTGCTCCCTTTGCCTAAACTTTTCCCACCCTTTCGTACTGTTAAATTCCACCATTTTGACCCCTTTCTATCCCCAAATACTTACTCTTAAATGTCCATACTACCGAGACCTACTTTATCTGGTTTAATCCTCCATCAGAACACCTTCTTTTCTTCTGGCTAATGATCCATGAGAAGGAAAAACACTGTAAGGGAGCTGGGTGCTCACACTTCCTAAATTGCCCAGAGGAAGCCTCTGTCCCCTTTGCTTTCCCACTGGGAGGAGAATTCCTCAAGAGGAACAACTTCAGAAGTACAATTTGTATTGGAGCTGTGCCAACAACGGCTCGGACTTAGTCAGGAAGCTTTGGTCAGGAAAATCAAAGACATCTGCATAATGGACAAGTTATCTTCCAAAGCCCTGTCACAGAGCATCCCTTCTGTCTGTACAAGTCATAACACCTGACATTGTGCAGAAGTCCAAGGAAAAACCATGTAACTTTATACCAATTATATTTATGTGGATGATTAAATGTCTGCCTGCCTGGGAAAAAAGGAGAAGAGTTACGCCAGTACTCTAGGGGCTGCTTTAGTGGTGGGGAAATGATCACTGGAGGAATATTTAATTATTTACTTAGGTATTTTTGGTTTTTGATACAGACTCTCATTTTGTAGTTCAGCCTGGCCTTGAACTGACTACATAGTCTAGGTTGGCCTTCAATTTGAAGCAGTCCTCCTGCCTCAGTCTCCCAAATGCTGATTACAGGCATGCACTGACACGCTTGAGCAATAGAGGGATTTTAAATCAGATGTGGTGGCGCGCATCTATAATCCTAGCACTCTGAGAGGCTAAGGATCACAAGTTTGAGTTTAGCCTAAGCAAGTTAGTGAGCTCTTGTCTAAATATTAAAAATTTTAAAAAAGAGGTGGGGATGTACCTCAGTGTGAAGGCCCTGGGTTCTATCCCTAAGGACCACACACAGCAAAATGAAGAGGAAAAGCCAGGCATAGGGGTGCAAACCTGTAATCCCAGCACTCAGGAGGCTGAGGAAGGAGGAGCACTGTGAGTTCGAGACCAACCTGGGCTACAAAGTGAGCTCAAGGCCAGCCTGAACTGCATAGTGAGACCCTGTCCCAAAAAGACAAAAAAAAAAAAAAAAAAAAAAAAAGTGTTCCAAAGGGTTGGCTATGGTGGTAGATGTCTGTAATTCCAGCACTCTGGAGGCTGAAGCAGAAAGACTACCATATGTTAGAAGCCTGAGGCTAGACTAGTCAGTTCAACTGGGTTGTAAAGTGAGACTGTCAAAAAAACAAACAAACAGACAAAAAAGGCAAAGAATTTAAATGAATAAACATTTTTCCAAAGATATACAAAGGTCCAAAAACACATTTAAATGTGTTCAATATCATTGGTCTTCAGGGTCTGCAAGTCAAAATCATACTGAGATACTATTTCATACTCACTCAAATGGCTGGATAATAAAGAGATATACAAATGTGATGGCAGGACTGTGAAGAAATTAGAAACTATATATCGCTGGTGGGGTGAAAAGTAGTGCAATCATTCTGGGAAACAGTTTGGCAGTGAGTCAAAAAGTTAAATATAAGCTGGGAGCGTGTCTGAGACCGGAGCATCCAGAGTTGGAGGCTAGCCCATGAAACTTAGAAAGACCTATTTCAAAAAGGAAAAAAAACTTACATGTAGTGTTACCATATCATGATTAATTCCATTCCTATGTACATACCTAAAAGAACTGAAAAGAAACGTACACACAATTTGTACATCCATATTCACAGCATTATTCATAGTAGCCAAACAGTAGAAATGACCCAATTGTTCATCAGTTAATTGATGGATGGGTAAACAAATGTGTTTAAATTTTCTTTGGGATACACTTTGGCAATATAAAGGAATAAATCCTGAAACATGCTGCAATATAAGTGAACACTGATGTGCCATGCTAAGTGAAAGACACCAGTCTCAGAAAACTGCATCCAGATATACCCAGAATAGACTGTAAACCTAGAGAGACACAAAGTTGATTAATGGTTGCCAAGGCTAGGAGGAGGAAAACATGGGGAGCAACTAGCAATGGTCATGGTGCTTCTTTTGGGAAGTAGGAAAATATCCTAAAATTAGATATGTGTGATTCTCAACTCTGAATATATAAAACCACTTAATGGTACATTTTAAAGGATCATTGTTATAGTATGTGAACTGTACCTCAATAAAGCTATTATAAAACAAGAAAGTAGACTTGAAAATTCCTTCACATCAATATTAATCATAATTACTCCTATGAAGGGAAGACAGCTTTCCAAGACAGGGAACAGAAGCCCCAGAAAATCAGGAATTTTGTATGTTCTTGGACACCAGTATTCCTCCAGTATGTATAACCAGGGCTAAAATATGGTACGTGGTCAGTAAACATTCTTGTATGAATGAAAAAGGAAAATATTAAGACAGCATTCAGAGCCCAGACTTCCGGACTGCGAGCTCTGCACTTCCACAGTGGAGAGGTGTAAGAGACAATGACATCATAAGATGCAAGGTGCTCTGCGTGGGATGCCGCTCACAGAATCATTACTGAATTAAAGAAGGCCATGTGCCTCACTGGGGATGGAGGTGGTGTTTATTATAGATGTCTTCTCTGTTGGGGTAGATGTGATGTTTGGAGATCAGCCTAAATTTCTTCATCTAAGCATGCAGATTAAAATACTTAGTATTTTAGTCTTAGTCTTGAATGGAATATTATTCATCCATAAAAAGGATATAATCCTGTCATCCATAACAACATAGATAGAACTGGAGGACAGTATGTTAAATAAAATAACCAGACACAGAAATAAATACTTTATTATTTCACTCATATGTTGGAATTTTAAAAAGTTGATCTCATAGAATTTGAGAGCAAGCCGGGTAGGGTGGTGCACACTAGTAATCCCAGGAACTCAGGAAGATCACAAGTTCAAACTCAGACTAGGTAATTTAATAAGATCCTGTCTTAAAAAAAAAAAAGTAGAATGATGGTTACCATAGTAACTAGAGGCTGGGGAGACTAGGAGGAGGGGAAGGAGGGGAAGATTGATCAATGTATATAAATTCTGGTGTACTACTGTCCAACAGGATGAATATAGATAATGATAAACTAGAAGAAAAGATTTTGAATGTTTTTACCAGTAAATAATGAATGGTTGAAGAAATAGATATGTTTTTCTGATCTTTTATTTTTATTTATTTATTTATTTTTGCATTACTACTGCAGATTGAACTCAGGGTCTTTGCATTAAGCTGCATCCCTAGTTCATTTTTTATTTCTTATTTTGAGACAAGTTCTCATTAAATCACGAAGTTGTTCAGGCTAGGCTTGAATTTACAGTTCTCTGCCTTAGCCTCTCAGAGTGCTGGGATTCCAAACATGTACCACCGCAGCTGGATTGTTTAATCCAGTTTGAAAATTACATAATGTATTCCCGATATATGACACCCCATAAGTATGTACAGTTGTTATGTTCAATTTTTAGAAATTAAAATAAAAAATCATACCTCATAGTGTCACAAAAGTTAAAATGAGAAGAATATCTGTAATATATATGCAGTGCACGGCACTGGGGAAAATCTCTAGGCACAGCTAATGAACAGATAGGTTTTGCAAATATTTTGTAAGAAAAATGCAAGAAAAGAAAGGAAAAGAAAAGAGAAAGACGGCAGTGGCCAGCAGTTGTTTACAGGCCTCACAAAGGCAGTAAACCGAGAAGGTCTGGAGCATCACTCCGCCTTCTGGACTTGGTGGTGCTGGCACCGAACAAGGCTCCTCCCTTCTGCCTGCTTGAAACCACAGCCTTCCCTGGTGGTCAGCAGGCATGAGGCAGGAAACCCCTCTCCTCTCGAGAGAGAAGCAGACAATTGCGCTCATGTCAACAGCATGCTTTTTCTTTCTGCTTTATACTGGTGCTATATTTCATTCTTTGTTTTCCTAATTAAAAAGAAGTACATGCCCATAAAAATGCAAATGATGTCCAAGTACAGCAAGTAATTGAGGCAAACTGATCTTGAAGGAAGGGGGGCTTTCATTTTGTTTGACACCTGTTAATAACACGCCTGGAGAAACAAGAAACAATGCTAGCAGAGTATCTACCGCTGCTGGTGGAGAAGTGTGATTGTGATTGTTTAGAATACAATACATATAAAGCAACCAGCCCCCTGGCGAGCACATCGCCAACCCCAGTAAATGGAAGCTATTATTTCCAACACCCACTTCTCCCAGTGTTCTGTTGGAGTAGGGCGCGCTACCATGGAATAAACTTAATTGAATAGTGCCCCCCAGAGGGCATTGAGAATTCAACTGTGCTGACAGTTGAAGGGAGGACTGGAAAAAGACCGAAACAAACACAATTTAATTTTCTTTTACATTTTCATGGAATCAGCACTTGGGCTTGCTGTGCTAGGGTGCATTAGGGCCTGAGCAACTGTCTGATTTGCCTCCCGGCAGCAGCTTTTGGATGGGGCTTATGGGTTTGCAAGGACTACTCTATGAGGACAAGGAAACCTTGTGGGGACTCATGCTGGGCACTGCAGGCCCCAAACCCCTCGAAGGCCCGTTCCACCGTGCTTTCTGGCGACCTTCTCTGCGTTCCTCCAGAGGAATCGGTTTCCTTTTGATGCCTGCCCCTTGTATGTCTAGGGCTGTGCTCGTGGCTCCGGCTCTTTCTGGACCTGATTTCAAACCTCTTTCCATCTGACCTTTCAGCTTGTCTCACACCACTAAGCAGCTTGTTGTCAAGGCCTCAATTCCATAGACGCGGTTGCTAATGAAGTCCAAGGGCGAGGTTTGGTTTCCCTGTCGCTGGCAGATGGCCAGTGGATAGAGGTGGGAGAGAGGACAAGAGTCGTGTGGTACAGAATAAATTTAGCACATCTGGAGCTGCGAGTAGGCAAGGGCTTCAAAGAGTCTGCTTTTCTGCTAAAATGAGCTAATATTTACAAAGCGTTTACCATGTACCATGCGTTCTGTTAAGAGCCTTTAAAGCACTGTCTCACTTAATCCTCTAGAACTTCCTAAGGAATTTGATCCTGTTATCACCCCCACCTCCAGAGGCACTGTTGGTAACCTTTCTGTGATTTTCAGTGATTTTCTGGATGACTTTTATTTCCCCATTTTAAAGGTGAGGGAATCAAAGCCTAGAGTATTGAGGGAAATTTTAAGCACTTTTATATACTGTCAGTGGGGATAGAAATTAGTGTAATCTCTTTGGGGAAGCATTTGCAACAAGAGTGACAAATTTAGTATGGTTTGTTTGTCATACTGGGGATTGAACCTTGCACCTTTACACGATGCTATATCACTGATCTTTTAAAATTTTTTTTTATTTTGAAACAAGGTCTCACCAAGTAACTAAATTGACCAGGCTAGCTCAAACTTGTGATTCTCCTGCCTCAGCCTCCCAGAGTGCTGGGATTATAGGTGTGCAACCATCATGCCCAACTGTTTGAGGATCCCACTGCTAAGAATTTTTAATATATACTTGTTTATGTACAAAGAGGTATGTGAATATAAAATTGATTGAAGGTACCCTGGAAAATATATATCGCAGATAAACACAGATTAGATAGAAAAGAAAACTTAAATCTCTCGAATTAGTGTGGTAGAGCTGTCTGAACATGATCACAGATTAGATCTGAACATAAAGAAATTAAATTAATGGGTAATCAGTGTAGTAAGAGTCTAAGTTATTCTTTTCTTTAGAACACTGTTTCAATGCTGCCACTGAACCAAGTAAAAGTTAGTGCGGGGGAGGGACTGTGTTACTGGGGAATTAGATGATAACTTTCTAAGTAAGTGGCTCTACCATCCTACACCGATAAAGAGAGACCGGTTAGCAGACAGAGAGCTCAGTCAGGGTGCAAGATGGCCAGGACACCCTGGTTCCTACTTTTGGGAGCTCAGGGTCAAATCTAGAAAACAAGAGAGGAGGGATACAGTGATACCTTCATTTTCAAACTCAATTCTTCTCAAATTCATGTTTGAACACCGAGGAGTTTGAGAACGGAACATATTTTTCCCATAAGAAATAATGGAGAACCAAATAATTGGTTCCGAGACCCCCAAATTACATTTATAAATTTATTTTTCCAGGACTTTAACAAATTCCACAATGATTTCTTTAATTCTATTGTGTGTGTTCACAGTTTTCCTCCTAATTTTTCTGCTGATATCACTGACTTTCCTTGGGGCCATGGTTATAATATTTTATGCAAATAAAATGCCAAAAAAAAAAAAAAAAAAAAAAAGAAAGCACTGACACAAGCACCACATGTCTGGCTGAGAGTGGTGCTTGGACTGGAGCATCACCCCTTTGTGGTGAGACACAAACAAGTTTTCTCAAGTTGAATTTTTGATTCGATTATTGAGCATAGTTACAAACATCAAGCAGATCTTTTTTTGAACTTGCTGTGTGAGTAGTGGAAAGTTCAAGCTTAAAGCCATTTGACAACTGAGGTATCCCTGTATTGTGGCGTGTGTGTGTGTGTGTGTGTGTGTGTGCGTGCATATGCACACATATGTCTGTCTCTCTTGAAAGAGGGATCATTGTAGATGGGTCGGAGACTCAGGGTTGATAAGAGAATCTCCCTGTAAATCTCAAATGATATACTTTCCATAGGAAGACAGGGATAAACACCCTACTTAGGAGATGACTTTCTAAAAATTTTTTATTTCTCATGCCTTTCAGTTAAAAAAAATTTGAGCATTCACTCCCAATATATTTATATGTATATATATTTAATGCAGATATATACTATTATATAAATATATTGTATACATTATAAAACAAATATTAAAAAGGTATTTTTAGAAGAGAGACTTGAAGCTGGGGGTAGTGACACATGCCTATACTCCCAGAACTCCGAGAAGTTGAAGCAGGAGGATACACAGATTCGAATACAGGACATGTATTAGTGGTAGCATTTAATCAATCATACTGGTCATTTGTCAATCCTCTTTACCGCTTGAGCCAAGATTTTGGTGGAAATTTTGCTGAATTATTCTTGCTAACTCATTGAAAAGTACTGTCTTTTTAATAGTTATAACACAGAGACTAAAACTCCTTGAGCAATTTAAAAATGTAATAATTTTGTTCTCAAGATTTGAAGTATGCACATGAAACTTAAAAATGTGTGTGTTGGCAAAAAAACCACACACACACACACACACACAAACACATTCTATGGAAATTTTCCAAAATTCATTTTAAAAGTGCCCTCTCCGTGGCATGTCTTTCTTCTGAAAAGTAATTACTTGTTATGATACCATCCTTCCCTTAGAAAGACAGGTTATATGTATTGTGTTTACAAAAGCAGCTTCCAGGAAGTATTTCACCCCCTCCCAGCCCATTTGTTTTTATAGATAGTGTTGGCCACTGAAACTATTGTCAAAAAATGAAAATATATATATACAGTCATCCTTAAATTCCATTACTCCTGGAGACAACCATCAGACTTCTATAGAGTAAAACACTTTCCTTAACATTTCTTATTTTTATTACAGAACAGTAAAAAAAAAATAAAAAAAAAATAAAAAAAAACAAAAAACTCCTCCTAATTTAAAGTAATTTCAAGAAATTAATGATACCGACGACATTCTGCAACACCTTTGGTGCTTGTCTTTAGTTTCTCTGCTGCATTAACTGGCCCAGGAACAATAAAGTGAATCAATTTTATGTTCTGGCCTATTTTGGTAACTTCACCCAGAATTCTTTTTTATTTCAGGCAAAGCAGGTATTGGTTTACACGGTTTCCCCATAAACCATTGTTTTAACTAACCAAGTCATTGACTTGTGAAAATACATCTTTGGGGCACGTTTTTCCTTAAGGACTCAGAAATTCACAAGTTCTTCCCATTGTGGAAACAGAACTGAGCAGTTACCCTTCCTGGGGACACAGGAAGGGGGGCAGCTCCTCTCCCGCTGAGAATACACATTTCTCGCGCTGCCTGCCACCTCTCCGAACTTCAATGTTTCCACGCGTCTTCTGAAGAAACTGCTGACAAAATCACGCCTTTCACTTCATAGCTACCTTGTTTTCCAGGTATTATGTTAGCTATTTTTATATCAGGAAGAGCAAATGTTTTCCTAATGCTATATGGTTTTTTGCTTTAAGAAATGAATTAAAAACAAATTAAAAAAAAAAAACCTCCAAATAGGCTCTTAATATTCAGTTTAGTAAAATTCTGTATTAGCTATATAGTATTGCATAATCTTCAACACTACTAAAACCTTTAGAACTATTTGCTTGCGTGTCAGTATTTAGATTTTATACATCTTGCTAATTATGACAGCTTCATACTATCATGAAGTATTATTTCAGTGTGAAAGCCACGCTTAGGGTGAGGTTTTTTGTTAATAGTAGAGGTTATACATTTGTATTTCACATAGACTCTTGATAACTTCAAATTTTTTTGTCTGACTTGCCAGCCTGAATATACTGTCACTGTTTTATTTCATAGTGGATGGAACAATACAGGTGGTAGAACTAGCCATTTTCTTAATGTTTGTTTACACCTGCATTCATATCATCATCTTCTTCCTCATCATCATTATCATCATCATCTATTAGTTTTGTGATTCTGGGGATTGAACCCAGGCCTCAAGTGTGCTAGGCAAATGCTCTCCCATTGAGTTACAGCCCAAGCCCTTTTTTAAATTTTGAGACACGGTCTCACTGAGTGGTCCAGGCTGAACTTATGATCCTCCTTCCTCAGCCTCTTGAGTAGCTGGGATTATAGGAGTGTGCTACCATATTCTGCTTGTTGTATTATTTTTAATCTTTTCTTCTCACCCCACCCAAGAATTTCTTTACTTTTCTTTAGTTTTTGTTTATCCATTTAGTAAAGGTTAATTTAGTCAACAAAATAATTTAACCTATAAACTTACTTCACAAAGTGAGCATACATGAAACCCAGTCCTGGAAATCAGTCAAAAGTGAATTAGCCAGTGATGGAGGCTTTGTGGCTCTCTCCCCCTGCCCTCGAGAGTTGTCACGTACCGTATACTACAAGGAACCCCTGATGGACAGACTGAATAAGAATGCCAATGTTGAGCCTATTGAACACCAGACACCTCAATTTCTTTCTTAAAGATAAAAATATGTGTATCTTAAGATGCTAATAATTTTCCTCTTCCCCCACAGATCTCCTGGGCTTCCCACTTTGGCAACTACCATTCTAGACCATAAGCCATGAGCAGGATCAATGCCATGGAGGTTCTTTGCACATTTGGCTGGGTCAGACAAGGATGTTGCAGGAACAGATATGTGGGCTACATAAAATCCTCAAGACCGGAAAAAAATACCAAGACACATGAGCACTCTGACAGAGACTTGAACTTAATAGGGTGAATAGAAACATTCACTCCCCATTCCCTTCCCCTCAAAACAGTTCAGGCTAGGCCTTCTTCAGAGATATTTGTGAACATATACCCACAATCCCAAAGGCCAAAAGTATCTCAATAAACCCTGCTCCTGTTTGAAATGTTCAACCTTCCATGCAGCCTAAGGGCTCAGCGTGCACTTTAGCCGCAGGAATAGCCAGCCACAATCTTCCTCACTCCCCAGAGGGAAAGGCTAACTTTAAGTCCTGCAAATGATAGAATCACGCTTTCTTTGGTGAAGAAAGCCTGAACAGGCACCCATGGGATGAGTCAGTTGTTACACCATCACCGTAGAATTGCATTTCAAAGAATTCCATGGAAAAATCTATATAACTATATATTATCTATGTTTTAATTAATTTTTTGTTTTTTATAGTACTAGGGGTAGAACCCAGGGGCACATGGATATCAGAGAAATGCTCTTCCACTGAGCCATAACCCCCAGCCTATGCTTTATTTCAAATTGTGCAAAAGTGGTATGTATTTGGGTTCCTAAAACATCAGATTTTATTGCCCTGTGAGGGAAGGCAGCAGCCCACAATTATACACTAAAAGATGGGAGCCCAAGTCTTTTCATTTCTGTGCTTGGCAAACAAAAGTCAAGTTCATGACTAGTGGCTGAGCCAACCAGGGTGGTTACCTCTCTAAGAGAGAGACCAGAGGTGGACCAAGTACCAAAGCTTAGAATTCAAAGACCTTTGGGGGAAAATGGCTTGAGAGTCATTTGAGGTCATGGATGCTCAAGATGAGAATAAAAATGCTTCTACCTTACTGAATGCCTTGGAGTGAAAGATGAAGTGAAAGTCAAGATTCCTGACAATGCCCAAGAGTGCTTCTAGGTGAGGGGCAGGAAGTCAGACCAGTAACACTGTCATCACATTACGATGCTTTTCTTTCTTTTGTTGTTATGGTTTTTGATTGCAACAGTTCCTGAAAATGATGCTAACAGTTTAAGCTAAGAGTTGTAAGTGAAGACACCTGGGTTCTCCATCTTCTAGGGTGCACGTCAGTCACCGGCAGTGGCCGTGCTGCCTCTATTTGGCTCTGACCCAGATGGCAGAAGAGAAGCAGGTCACTGGGGCAGAGGAAAGAACATCTCTGAATGCAGCTCTGAAGTTTGTTCCTTTTAATGAATGGAAATCATTCCTTGACTAGTGTCTTCCTCCACATGAACCAGTGGACCCGAAGAAGGCTCTCTCTGAGGGGCTCTGGATGATGCTCTGTGAGCTGTGACAACGTTGCTGGTTTTCTCAAAGGCCCCACCCCACTGCCCAGCACAGGATGAGAAATCACTCTTACTGACATTTTCCATAAAAGGCTTTCTGATTCCCAGGGGCTCGAGTTTGAGAAAACAGGGAAGAGTAACTGCCGCCCCCCACTGGTTACAGGTGGGCTTATGGGATCAGGTTCTCATCTCCTTACAGGAACCTGGGGGCCGTCGCTGGGTATGAGGAAGGGAAAGAGCACCTCTGGGAACAACATGGAAACATGAGTCGAGGACAGGGTGGCGCTCAAGTCACGCAATTCCGGAGAGAGCTCTGAAGGCCAAGAACGTCACCCTAACAGTGCAGCTGTGAAACACACAGCTTTATGGGTAATAAACCTGACTGAAACTCCCAGCACTTTCTTTCACCATGCTCCATCTCAGCCACAAGGTGGCAGGCAGTGGCGCTCAGATCCTCCACAGCCGTGCCCCATGCACCCCAGAGCTGAGGGAAAGCAAGCTTCCTCAGTCCCTTCCAACAGGTATCAATTAGATGTTTCATGAAGTTGCTCTAAGCCGAATTCTTATGGAGATGGAAGGTTCTAGATGTAATCCTCATCCACTTATCAAACATGTAGAAAATTTAATTTTCTATTTGTTTTGCTTGTAAACAATATACTATACAAAACTACCCTAATTTCATTAGTTAGTATTTATAGTGTTGAGAAAGTTCTAGACTCGGAGTCAGAGGGCATGAATTTCACTCTTCATTCTTCTCTATGGAGATACCTGACCCCAACCACTTCCCCGAGCCTGAGTTTCCTCCATGGTACCATGAGAAAACAGGACTTGGATGAATTCCAAGATACCTTCCAGAAACCAAGTCATGAAATGAAAGAGCATGAGGAGAAAGTAGGCTGAAAAGAATGCAGTGGGCACAAACGTAAGGTCCCACAATGCTTCGTTTACACTGCAGCCTTTGCGAATGGGCTGTTCCACATGGTGAGCTTTCCAGATAATTGAATTTTAAATGCTGAAACTTGTTTTCTTTTTAACCTTCTTAATGGAAATCTTTCTAAAGTGTATTACACGCTTCTCTGGCTTCTTAGATAGTACACTAAGTATAATTTAACCTTTCCGTAGTGTCTCTAGGTCATCATGATGACCACCTCTTACTGTATATATATGTAGTCTTATGTGAAGCATTGGGTGCCCCTGGGCATATTCAGGTAGGCAGGGACCCTTGTGTTAAATGGCCCCAGAGACTGTATTATGAAGCTATAATTGGCCATCTTCCTCTCCCCATCTCTTACCTGCAGTCATTTCTCCAGGTAACACCTTCTTACAGCCTCTTGACACTCTATTTAAAATCTGCCATAATCCACACAGAACTCAAGGTTGCCATGGGTAACCAGAGTCGAAGCTTGTGCCGACCCTAAATTTAATTTTACACACAATTTCAAGGCAGTGGGGAATTGTGTTAAAGGTTACTTCTGGCCAGGGCTGACACATAGCCAGTCCTCACAGTACGTAATGCTCTGAGCCAGGTATCCGCTTGCCCTGGGTCCCCAGATGCCCACCTGCTCAACACCCTGGCTCATCTCCTGGCTCCTCACATTGCAGGAACCCAAAGGTGCTGTCTGGCTAGGGGGCTCCAGGATCCTGTTCCTGCGTGCATCAGCATCCTTCCCAGCTGGTCAGTAACTGTGGTAAGCCAGCTGCACCACACAGCAGTTCCCTCTTACTCATGGGTCCAGTTATTTGTAGTCAACTGTGATCCAAAAGTACAGTGCAATAAATAGCACATATTGAGAGAGAGACCACATTCCCCCAGCTTTCATTATAGTGAACTGTTATAATTATTCCATTTCATTATTACTTATTGTGGCCAATTGCTTACTATGTCTAATTTATACATTAAAATTTACCATAGATATGCATGTACAGGAAGCATGACATAGACAAGATACTAAGGTTTCAGGTGTCCACTGGGGGTCTGGAAAGTAGCCTCTGGAGATGAAAAGGAACCACTGTAATTTGAATATCACCCTAGTTTCTGGGCTGAAGAGTATTATTTTCCCCTCTGTGACTGGCTGGAAAAATTTGAGGCTCACCTTCTTCCCCAAATTCAAAGGCCTTTTCTAAGGTGCAGGATGCGTTCTGGGTTCAGCTTGCCTGAGGCCAGCTGGGTGGGGTGTTAAAAGCTACTTTGGACTGAACTCCTAGCGTGTGCCAGCTGCTGTGTTCAGTACATCAAGTAAATCACCTCTCATCCATCACACATTCCTACTAGGGAAATATGTAGAACCAGCCTCTACCGGCTGAGGAAACTTGTCCACAGCCCGGCAGCCAGCCAGCAGCCCTGGAAGCCAGAGCCATCTCTCTCTGAGGCTTCTGTCCTGTGCACTACACTCTGTTCACATTTATTAATATATAAAAATGCCCAAGTTATATTTCAGAAGGAAAATGTTGGCCCTTTCAGTTTTTGAAAAGTCTATTTGTTTTTGTTTGGGTGTGTGGGTTTCATTTAATTAATTCCACATTGCATTACCAATTTGGAACAATCTGTCCCCAGGGAACAGATCTGGTTTACTTATAGAAAAAACCAGTAGAGGGAGTGACTGGGGTTACAAAGTATTCCTTGTAGGAACTTAATATAAAAACCTTCCCAGTTTTCCTTGGATCAAATAGAAGTAAATAGAACACTCCAGAAAATCCCATCTTCCCAGAGTGGTTGTGATACAGCTCAGAAACAGAACTTTCTTTCATGTGTTACCAGCCACTCCTGCAAGATGGCACGTGTGACATCGGGTGCCACTGATCTCCCTCCTGCTCCTAGAAAGTTCTCTGGAAGTTCATACAGGAAAGTAGAAGTCCCCATTCAGACAAGATCAGGCACGTTCAGGGTGGTATGGCAGTAGACAATTTTTTTTTTGGCGGGGTACCGGGGATTGAACTCACGACCTTATGCTTGCCCTGCAGGCGCTTATGCCACTGAGCTATTTCCGCAGCCCTCCCCATTCAAAATAACAAGGACTTTAGAACTCCTTGGGGAGCTAGACCAGACACTAACAGGGTCAATAATTTGGGGGCAGTCTTAACTTTATGTCTCCTCCTGAATCTGGATATAGAAGAGCTGCCACACCCACCCATGGCTATGAATTTTCTGATCTTTCCTCAGGGATGAACATTCCAAATTGACCCTAAACTAATTTTTGAAATAATCCAACCATGACCTCATCTTCCACATTTTGCACCTGCTCCTCCCACACTCAACACATGCAATACTCAAAAATACTTACAGTGCTCTAAAGTTGCTAGAGGAACTTTGTCTCAGGGAGAAAACTGTCTGAAGATTGAACTGACATAGGGTGAACAGGTTCACTTGTGTTAGTTTCATGAGACTGAAGTAGCAAAGTACCACAAACCGAGTGACTTAAACAGCAAACATTTATTATCTCAGAGTTCCAAAGGCTAAATGTTTAAGGGCGAGGTGTGAACAGGGCTATGCTCTCCTGCTGCTGGGGAAGGATCTGCTCCAGATCTCTCTCCCCTGGCTTCTGGTAGTTCTCTGGCTTACAGAAGCACAAGTCCAGTCCTCTTCTGGCATCATCCCTGTGTGTCTGTGTCCATATTTGCCTTTTATGAGGATGCCAGTCATATTGCATTAGGGGCCCACTCTGCTCCAGGATGACTTCATCTTAACTAATTACATGTACTTCCTTACTTCCTGATAAGGTCACATTCTGAGGTATTTGAGCTTAGGCTCTCAATATGAATTGTGAGGAACACAATTCAATCCATAACATCATCTAAGATAGTTTTGAATTCAAAATCAAACTCAAGAGAGAGCAGATGAGATTGGCCAAAAGAGGATCTCATATTGTGTACGATTCATCCTGTTGCCAGGGTGGGAAAGAAGTTGGCATGTTGACCCCTGAAATCCGCTGCTTATAAATAAGTGTGAATAAGCAACCATCAAGTGAAGGGGCTGTTGTCTGAGGAGCACAGAGGTACACAGGGGGGTCTCCACAAAATCTTAATTCCTTCTCACTACTTTTTAGGACAGAATCCACATAGGTAGGTGCAAAATTTTAGTCCTGAAGGAAACTGTTAGTTACAATGAACTAAAAGAGAACATTCAAAAACTGGCATCTGTACTGACTGTATACAGACTTTTTATGGTCATTATTTCCTAAATGATACAGTATCAGAACGATGTAGGTAACATTTCCAGTGTATTAGGTATTATAAACAATGATGTATAGCCTACAGAAAGATGTGCACAGGTTGTGGGCAAATATTATGTAATTTTATATAAAAGGACCTGAGCATTCTCGGATTTTGGCATCCACTGAGGGTCTTGGAACCAATCGCCTTGGATGCCTACATCTTAGAGTGATACTAGCTCTAAAGCCTGCCTGGATGTAAGATTGCCAGTGGGATTTTGCCATGGTTTTCGTATGGTTTGTTCCCCCAAGGGTTCATGTGGCAATGCTGGGAAGTGGCGTGGACTTTTAAGAGGTGGGGTCTAGCAGGAGATCCATAGATCAATTGGGGATGTGCCCCCAGAAGGGCCTGGGGGACCCCATAGTCCTCTGTGGCTTCCTGTCTGTTGACAAGCTTTCCACCTCATATCTGCATTCCTGTCAGGACACTGACCGCCAGAGGCCCCACCAAAGGGGTTACCTGATCTTGGACTTTCAGAACTGTGAACTCCTCTTCTTTGTGAATAGACTGCTTTAGGTATTTCATTACAGTCATGAAAAATGGACTAATGATTCTACATAAAAATTGAATTGCTATTTATAAGATGAGGTAAGGGACGATATTACTCATCAATTTGGATAGATCAGTTATTAGTTTGTGCCAGTCTTTTTCTTCCCTGGGGTCTGGGATTATGCTGAGGAGGTATTTTATGCAGCTGTAAACCACCCATGAAATTATGTACCAGGCCACAGTGGTTAGCAGGGCAGACTGTGGGGCCTGAATCACATCTGATTCTGCCCCTTTGTTAGGTGATCTTGGTCAAGTTATGTGTGGCCAAGGTTTCTTCTTGAAGCCATCCTCTGCAGCGATGTGGTAGGAATTAAGTGAGACACTATTTGGCAGATGTCCACTATGGTGGACACTGTTCAATAAATGGTTCTTATAACTGTTCAAGGGGGCTAAGAAATAACCTTGAAAAACCAAGCTAGTCTCTCCTGACTTGTTAACTTTGTGGTTGTCATGAGGCAAAAGAGACCAGGACTCTGGGGGCACAGTAGAAGGTTAATGTAGTAGGTATGGGATATTTAGCCTACACATATTCTAAAGAAAGAAATGACCCTTGAGCAGTCCTAGGAGTTAACATCTAACCCTTGGAGTATCCTGTCTGAAGTGTTTCTGTGTATCTGAGGGGAATTACATATTATGCTAACAGTGTGATTTATGGTAGGGGCCTTGGGTCACATGGTATTAGCTTGACCTCTGGAGGGACCAGAGACTGAGTAACTAAGGTCACCCACACAGGTCTTTCATGCCCACATGCCCGACCCCAAGAAGAACCTTGACACCAAGTCTTGAGCGAGCTCCCTGGTTAGCAATACTGTTCATGGTGTCATACGTCACTCTGGACCCTGCTCTGCACTTTTTACCTTTGCTGACGTTAATCTGTCTCCTTTCACTGTAATGAACCAGAACTATCACAGCTCTTTGGAGCTCTGTGAGTCCTTCTGGTGAGTCAATGGGCCTGAGGGTGGATTTAGAGACCTCCTCATTCACCTGGGAAACAACAAAACTGTCCAATCTTAACCCACTACCATAGTAGGCGGCCACGTCAGTAGAAAATGGAACTGTTTTCAAAAGCATTCAGTAAACATTCGATGAGACTCAAGTGGATCTGTTAGGAAGGGGCTTCTGGACTTTGAGGGTGGTGGGAGTCCTGGGGTTGTTGTCTCTAAAGTGATATGGGACAGGCAGATGGAAACACATCTGGGACCTACCTTTGGTGCTTCAATTCAGCATATTTTCCCTTAAGAAGATAAAGACCATCGGCTTCTTCTCAGCAGAGGCCGTAACTCTGCAGCTGCAGAGCCAGCATAAGTGCACCACAGACGGGGGTCCTGTGTGCACCGCTGTGTGTGCCGGCTGGCACGCCCCTCACTTACCTGGCCCCACTGACGTCGACTCCGACCATCAGCTGCCCGTTCAGGGAGAGGATCTCGTCCCGCAGTCGGACCTTCCCACTCTTTCCTGCCGGGCTGTTCTTCCTCAGCTCTGTCACCCAGATGCAGCCCACATCCAGCACAGGACCCTGGTGGGTTTTCCTCTTCTTGCCCCCTCTGCGCTTTTCACCATAATCCCCGAAAACAGGGATGTTCCCAAAACTGAGGCCCACAGTCTCTGTGTCCCCCAGCTGCTTGGTGAGGTACACAGTACAAATCTCCATTTCTGGGGGGCTATGGTCAGGGGCCACCGGGTTCTCTTCCACAGCCAAGTTGAGCTGGATGTATTCCTGCAGCTTCCGGATGGCCGCCTGGCAGAGCCGCTGCTCGGGCCCATCCCCGCCCTCCCGAAGGCTGTTCTGCAGCCACTGGCAGAGGAGGGGCAGGTGCAGCCCAGCATTGTCCTGGGTGATGGGCATGGTGCTCACTCCAGGACACCAGCATCATGAGAGGTCCTGCTGCTGAGGGCCAGACCCCGCAGGGCCCCATGTCTTTCGGGAACCCTGGCTGTCATCAGCTCTGCCTGTGTTCATGTTCAGACTGGTAGATGAGTCTTGGAATGCCTCCTTGAGACGGGGCTGTTTGCCTTGGCAAGAGGAGGACAGGACACAATTAGAACAACAGTGAGACAATGGCTTCAGAATACTCAACAAGGGAAGCCAGGAAGTATCCGACAAGTCCCTGCTTGGTTCATTTCACAGCAAGATCCGTGCAAATGACATGGAAATCGGGTACTCTTCCAGCAGTGACAGCTTGGCCTCCCTTGGGCTTATTCACACCTGGGAGAGGAAGAGCAAAAAACAACAACTTCCAGTTACAACAGTGAGCCTCTGGCACAGAACACATGGCCTTCTAGATTACAGAAGGACCAGGTTTGCTTTTCTGACACCAGGAAACTCCTCCTTCCCCAGTGTGACTCCTCCTTCCTCAGTGTGGCTCCTGCATGCTACACACACACACACACACACACACACACACACACACACACACACCTCCTTTCCTCACACAGAGGTGTTCTCTAGGAAGTTTTACTGAGCAGCACAGAAGTAAACCTTCTTTTGCCAGGACACCTTTCCCAATATACTATCAAACTCACCTCCAACGAGGAGGTTGCATAAAAAGACCTCTGGGAAGACTGTCGAGGGGTGTATAATGTCACTTCTACTGAGAACGGATGAATTTGTTGGAGGGGAATCAAAGAAAGTTGGTAGATTCCAGTAGCATATCAATAAATTACCTTGGTAACAGAAGCATTTCTTTTGAATGCTAAAGTTGTCATCTTCAAGCTACTGAAAATTAATTTAAATTATCATGGATGTTTGCTTGAGATAGGAATCTAATTGGAGAATTATATATAGTAGACAACTGGCCTGGCTGATGCAGTAGGCTTCTCGGGCCATAAGTTCTGTTCACTGATGAAAATGGATTAATCTCGGGAGGCAAGGCTTTTATATCTTCGCACAGATCCACCGTGGATGGATGTCAGTGTCAGTGTCAGTATTTGTAACTACAGATGTCTGTTCTCTGTCTTCTTAAGGGCAAATTTTGCTCCCTGGAATGTTTCACTGGATACTGTGGGAAAACCCCACTTTTCACAGTAAGGGTTAAATATCCTTTATCTGAAATCCTTGAGACCTGAAGTATTTTGGATTTCAGATAGTTTTGGATTTTGGAATATTTGCATATATATAAGGAAATACTTTGGGGGTGGGATATGTCAAAACATGAAATTCATTTATGTTTCCTATCTATGTTCTACATACAGCACAAAGGGAACAATATTTTTTAATAATTTCATAGTGTGGAATTTCCCACTTGTGGCAGCACGTTAGAAGTCAAACAGTTTCAGATTTTGGATGACTTTGGAATTGAGGGAGGGTATATTCTGATGAATCAAACACTGTCACTGTATTTGATGACATCTCTGTTGAGTCCAAGGACCTGAGAGATCATTTGGCTCAACTTTCTCATTTTAAAGATGAAGAAACAGCCATAGAGGTTGTTAGGTCTGGTGGAAAATGTTTTGATTTATTCATAAGATTTTAGTATGTCGGTATGTGAAGTTATTTTCAGTGAGAGGTGTTACTCATTTTGACCAAAGGAGACATTCAGTTTTGTACATATACACATTATCCTTTCTTTGATCTTTCTTACATTTTCTTTTAATAGCTGTGTGATTATGTAAATGATATTTGCTAAGCTTTTGATTTATTTAGAATCAATTAGTAGTTGACACTCAAGTTCTTTGGAAACTCAAAACATACTATATTGGAAATCTCTTTTTGGTGACTGAGTAATAAGGTCATTTATTATTGACATGGCTTCTGACACTTCTCCTATTTGTTATTATTTCTTGTTAAATCACTTCCCGAGAAGGCAGGAGAATGTTTTCCACTTTAGATGGCACAGTTTATATTGACTTTCTCTGGGAGAAAGTGAAGTTCAAGGAAGAGAGTGAGAGGGATTATTTTTCTATGTTTATGGAGAATGGAGGTGAAAATTTTCTTTGATGGAGAAGGCCACTTGGCAATGGAATTCAATGAACCTTTCACTAGGGGACCTATGATGTGCCAGCACTGGGCAGAATTCAGATGGGGACTCTGGATCTATTAAGGAGATGTGCCTGCAGCCCCTAGCCATGGTGGCCAGTGGCATCACTATGGAAAGCAAAAGAAGAGCCATGACTTTGCACCCAGAAGTTTGGAAAAATGTGTCCCTGGAAGAGATAGCTTTTGGGTTGGTCTAGAAATTGGTTGCTTTTTAATGGTTTCCCAAAGGAAGGGAGAGGAGACTAAAAGTTGTAGGATGCAAAAATTCATGATTCCCTTCTGAATCTCTATGACAAAGGCAGAACCAATGGCCAAACTTAGAAATGGTGTGGGGAAATGGACTCTTTCTGTGGTGTTGATCGGCTCTTTCTCCTTCATTGTCAAAGGTTGTTCTAGAATACAGAGACCTCCTGGGTGTAAGTTAGGCTGATCAAGGCAAAGGAACATAGCTCTGAACGTCTAGGAAGGTAAGCTCTTAACCATGCCCAGAACCTCCTTATAACTTTCCAAGGGGTCTTTCCACACAGCCTCCTTGTTGGAAATGAGTTTGATGCTATATTGATGGGGCTTGTCCTGGGCCTACTCCTTCTAAATCAGCATTCTGCCTGTCTGTTTCTGACAATCTCATCCTACCCAGCCCCACTGTACCCTGGCCCACACCCAATCAGTGACCTCTGCTCACGGCCACCAGTGAACCTCATATAATGGATGCACACAGAGCTTGTGCCAGAAGCTTGTGGACACCACCTGCAATCCATCCTCTCTTCCTTTGTTTGTGAGAATAGCAATGTATTCACCTACAGTGCAGCCTCTCTTACAGGTATGAATAGCTATAAGACATAATCCTGACAATGAGAAGGAAGTAGAAACTGCTGTGTGGAGCTGACACCAACACTCCTTAGAGAGGAAAGCAGAAAGAAAAAAATGTATCCCCATGTTGTTCCATTCACTCTTATGTGGATTTTCTAAAACCCAACCAGTTAGCTCAGTTAAACCTCAAATAAAGAATTTCATACCTAGGAGTGGGAAAACTAAAATTAACAGACCATATACAGTAGAACTGGCTGAGCGAGAGAGGTTGGGAGGCAGCTGTCAAGGATTTGGATGTGGCAGATGGGAAAGAGGTGACCCTAGTAATGTAATGGGAAATAATTTGGTCAAACTGCCAATTGCTTTACCTTGAGAAGCTACTTTGTGTTGCTGAGCTTACAGAGTTAGGGGGACTGACAGGAAAAAATTAGATTGCTGGTAAGTGCTTTGTCTTTTGCAACAAAAATCTGGAGCACCTCAATTCTGTGGGCAGTCAGGGACGGACAGGCATATTGCAACATACAATAAGTAGCGTATGTTAGTTATAATTGAGAGAGATGGGCACAGTTCATGAGTTAGAAAGTAAAGGCTACAAATCATCAGGAATTGACCAGAAACACACACTGGATGCTTACGAATATCTGTGAGGGAATTATATATTGCCCCAAACCTTGCTTGCAACCATCTGGAGTGGTTCAATTCCTGTAGTGACCTCAAAATACTTCCTTTTCCTCCCTCTTCCCTGAAAAGGGCTTGGAAATGTGTTTCCTCCCTAGAAAGAGAGTCCTCCCTACATTCATGGCCATGGAGGTGCGTGATGAGGAATAACTTTCCAGAAACAGGCAAGGATGGCCATGAACGAGGGCTCTTCCCATAGAGCAAAGAGCTGCCACCTTGGTCAGCCTATGGACTACCGCTCTTCTTCCCAGGAAGATTTGGTCATTGCAATGGATAGTGGCTGCTGTGCTTTTTGTCTCCGCTTTTGTAAATGGAAGTTTTTACTGTAGTTATTTCACCCCTCCCCCAGGACTGCATGTTGGGTGAATTGGGGATTGTTTCAGGAAGTCAGGTCTAGAACTGCTGGAGAGGACCACACAGCACCCACCTGGGTATGATGACAGGATGAGGCTAGTGGGCCAGCTCTCGGGAGTGGGGAGTATATGCCATGCATGCAAAAGTGAATTATGTCTGAGTAACCAAAGAAGGGGACTGTGGCAGAGTATGACTTGCCTATACATTATTTCTTCCCCTCTTTTCCTAAGAGAAGCCCACTTGTGTGTGAGGAGCAAGTGCCCAGCCAAAAAGTTTTTCTTGGTGCCCCTTCCGAGGAGGGAGATCATAGATACACTCCACGAAGTTGTTGGTTGGGACTTCCAGAAAAGCTCCTTCAAATGCAGCCTCCTTCCAACTCCTACCCTTGCCTATTTTCTTGCTTAAAATGCATGTGATGTGGATCTTTGGCAACTACTTTGTGACCAATCATAAGGCAAAGGCCTGAAGTTTTTAGTAAGCTGCACCAACCCACACATCCCTTCTCCAGACTCCCTACTGTAAGAGAGAAAAACAGACCTCTACCTTTTTAAGCTTTGTTAATTAAACATTCTGTTACAGCTGAATAAAATCCTTAATTAATACATTGCTTTAATTAACTCTTGACTCTCAGGTCCAAGACCCAGAATACAGTATAATCCTGAGTCTTTCAGCTTCAGCCTTGCTACTTTGCCCATTAGCAGTTACTGAGTTACTACCTTGATTTGGAGACACATGTGCATGCACACAAACACCTTACATTAAATTGAATTACAAATACAAGGCATGTTTCTGCCCCTTAGAGAGTTGAAAGCGCATACAAGTTCTCCCACTGGTTTATCAGCACCATTTTGCCATGTGTGGTATTACAGACAAGCCTACAACTGATTGGGAAACATTGCAAGACAAACTATCAGGACTCCCTTTAGCAAGCTTATGTTTTAGAGGAGAAAGTTGCTGGCTAGTTTTTCTTTGTCTACGTGGCTAACTGGGGGCTAGCAGAAGGCAGTGTACATGAGACCAAAGAGTTTGATCATGAACAAGAGTGGCTTATGCCAGGCACTGTACTAGGATAGCAAAGAAAAGATGAAGTCTTGTGCAGGCTGAGCTCCACTGGACAGTGAGACCATAAAATAAACAGAAACAAGGAAGTGTCCTAAGGGCCATGAAAAGTGTATCTACTGGCACGTGGTGGGTTCTGGGAAGCAAGGTTTTCCAAGGGTTATGCTGGGGCTAAGAGATATGTTCCCAAATAAATTACAGTACTTGAGGACAGGGTGGGATGGGTGTGGTACACACCTATAATCCCAGCACTGAGGCAGGAGGATTGCTGAGAGTTAAAAGCCAGCCTGGACAACATAGTGAGTTCAAGGCCAGCTGGAACTACTTAGTGAGACCCTGTCACAAACAAACAAAGAAACAAACAAACAAACAAACAAACCAAAAACAGAACATGGGAACACGGAAGGGACTTCAGGGGTTACCCTACTAGCCTTCAGTTTTACAAGTGAGAGAAACGTACATTAAGACAAACCCACGTTCCCAAGTCACTGCGGCTATCCATTACAATCAGACTATCTTTGTCCACATTGTAGGAACTGGGCAGTCATGTTGCCTCCACTCCTATAGATCATATCATCAACATATAATGTGAGTTAATAAGTTCTTAGATTGCATTGGAAAGATTTTTTTGAAAAAAGGAAAATTATTATGACTCCTTTTGGAACAACTGTTCTGTTTAGATACTTCTGGTGTTTAGATCTTTTCATACATAATCTGTATTTATTTAATTAATTAGTTCCTGTAATTAATTAATTAGCTAATTAATTATTTTGTGGTGCAGGAGATTGAGCCCAGGGCCTTTGCACTGATCTACATCCTCAACCTTCTTTTTAATATTTTATTTTGAGACAGGGTCTTGCTAAGTTGCCCAAGCTGGGTTCAAACTTGTGATCCTCCTGCCTCAGCTTCCCAGAGGCCTGGGATTACAGGCATGTGCTACCATGCCAGTTTGTATTTAAATTCTTAGCATGTAATTGCGCAGGATCTGACCTCATCTCTAATTAGCAAGAACCCAAATATTTATAATAGCCAGTAATGCACTCTATTAGCTAGGTGTTGGTCTCCAGGCAAAGCATTTAAAATCTTTGAGCCCCAGTTTCCTTATCTGCCAAATGAGGTGGTTTTTATGGAGTTTCTTTCCAGCTCTGCCATTCTCCAGGACTTTGGAGCTGAGTTAGCAAGACAGGGATGGAGTCACCAGCCTCATTAAGAAGCACATATACAACACACAGAAGTTTTAAACTATAGAGGAGATGGGCCAAATTGCTTTATCAGACTTTGAGTATCTGCCAAGACAAAGGGAGGAGCGGGACCTGGGGGCGATTTCACATTCATGTGCACCGAACCCCAGCCCAGCTTCTTCCAAAAGGCAAGAAGAAATGTATCACACTGAATAAAAGTTCTTCGGAGCAGCAGAAAGAACCAAGGTTTTGAGAAGTGAACAGGCATTTGCCTGGAGGGTGGGGTACACAGGAAACTCAGTGTTCCCACGAATGCCCCACGGACCCTTCAACTTGGCAAGGACCTAACTGGTGTGGGGGCTGGCTTTGGCCTCTCCCCTCCTCTCCCTGGATTGCTTGCTTCCAGGACTCAGGGCTGGAATGCCTGACGCAGAGAATCCTCAGAGGAAACTGAAAGATCACGGAGCGCAAAGGTTCGGTCGTGTGTCTCTCTGGGAAGCTCCCCACTTCCCAGGCCTTCCTGTGGGAAAGGCCGCAAACAATGAGAAGGCAAGTCAAAGTCCATGGGAGGAAAAAGAATCCTCATTTGACCCTTTCCAATCATGAACTCAGAATGAAGGAGAAGGGAAGAGTGTGGAGGAGTGTGATTCCTTGATTCCCTCAATGGCCGCTGTGGCTACTCATGTATCCTCTCTGTTTTAATAGAGGTGAGAGAGAAATGAAGTAGAGAGAAGACATAAGATGGCATAAACAGATGGCTGAAAGCTATCCAAGTACGTTCTGCCCAGGGCACTCCCACAGGGACCCTGAGAGAGGTCAGGAGAAACCAAAGAGCTGGGACCACTGTCACTTAAGATCCCGCTGTCACAGAAGCATGTGTATAGTACACAGTTAAAGGATATGGCTGGGGAAGGTTGTGGGCAGGGCAATACCACAGTTGACCTTTATGTTGATGGATTTCCCACCATCCACATCCTTAGGACCTTCGGCTTAAAATCATGAATTTTGCGAGCACATTAAAAAGTTACCCTCTTATACAGTTATCAGTGAGAAAGCACATACATTGATTTTCAGTTGGAAATGCACTTATTAAGTGGGCAGAATGTTGCATAGACCCAGCTGATGCCTGTTTTCCCTGATGCAGGGTGTGGAGGAGGATGAACTTTAGAAAAAGGAGCACAGGTAAGCCTGGCAGGGGCCCAGCTGAGGTAGCATGAGGCACCCACCCCCAGCCCACCCCCACGCTGCAGCCTTGGCACTGCCAGGAAGTTGTCTATTCTCTATGAGACAATGGTGAAGGCATTGCTAACTTCTGGTTCCTACAGGTTTTCTGTCTTGTTCTCTGCGTTAACCAACCCCTTCAATTCACACCCACTTTCTCTAAACTGCACATTATGACATCTATAAAGACCAATATTTATTCTCTGAGTTACAGGCATAATCACATTTCAGTCCATCCTCCAAGATTACTGTGATTCCAGTTTTAGATTCTATGTGCTTTCATGGGTGTTCGTGAAGCTGGCTATTCAACTGTGTCTGTTTCATTAACCAGTTTAATTCTCAGAACAAAACTTGTTTATTTCTAAATTCAGGGTTGTGGGGAGGTAGTCTCAGTGTTGCCCCTAAATACCAAGGACACTGTTGTGGTTTGAACATATTCCCCCCAAATTCCTATGTCAAAGTTTAATCTCCACTGCCGTGGTATTAAGAGGAATGACCCTTTAGAATGTGCTTAAACCATGAGGGCTTGGACCTCATGAATAGACTGGTACTTTATAAACAACTGGAGGGAAGTAGCTCTGCCCTCTTATGCTTTGTTCTTCTGCCATGTGAAGATACACCATTCATTCCCTCCAGAGGAGGCAGCAATAATGCACCATCTTGAAAGCAGAGAGCAGCCCTCTCTATACATGCACCCTGCTGGTACTTTAATCTTGGACTTACTTTCTCATCACCAAGACCCCACAATACCCCACATCCTTAAATTAAAGGAAGGGAGGTTTATTTTGGCTCAGTTTGTAGAGGTTTCAGTCCATAGTCAACTGGATCCAAGGCAAGGTGGCATGGCAGAGAGGTATCACAGAGGAAAAAGTGCTCATGACATGGCAGACAGGAAGCAGAGAGAGATGAAGAGGAGCAGGGAAAAGAGATGCACCCTTCCAGGACACATCCACAGTGACTCACCTTTCTGACCAGACTCCACCTTCCAACAGCAAATCATTTGCAAGCCCCCATAATTCAATCACCTTCCAAAAGCCCTACCTATGAGTGCATGAGGCTTTGAGGGGACATCTAGATATAAACCATAACACTCCTCCCCTGGCCCTCAAAAGACTCATGTGCATCCCTTTATGCAAAATGCGTTTAGTCCAACTCTAAGAGTTACCCAAGTCCTAACACTTTCAACATTACTGAAAAGTCCAAGTCCAAAGTCTTCTCTGAGATTTAAGGCAAAATCTTAGCTGTAAGCCTCTGTAAAAATCAGAAGAAAGTTAAACACTGCCAACATACAGAAACAGAGGGTAACTATTCCCATCCCAAAAGGCAGAAATAGGGAGATATAAAAGAACGAGACCAAAACAAGAGCAGAAACCCACCAAGGCATATGTTAAATCCTGCAGTCCTATGTCCAATACCTGGGGAAAACTGGGTGGCCCTGCCGTATGGTCGTGCCAGTGATTGCAGCACTTTGTGACTTCTCTCTTGGGCCACCTGTTCTCACTGCTTGTGGCTTTACTCAAATGTCCATGTTCCTGGTATCTCCAACTTCCTGGGGTCTCCACTCTACTTTCAGCTCTACCCTCACAGCTTCACACACTGCTCTCTCAGAGGCACACTTCTTTTGAAACCTGGGTGGAAGACTTCCTGACCCCACAACTCTTCCATTCTGCATGCACATAAAACCAGCACTATGTGGATGATGCTAAGATCTGCTGCCAGTTAGAGTAGTAGCTAAGCCCTTTGCATCTTGTCAGTGGAAGTAGAGCTCTCCAAGTACCTGGATGGCTGAGCATGATGAACAGAATGTTGTGAAATCAATTCCCTAGGCCACCCTTCTCCTACAGACTGCCCTAGGGCTCTCTTCTCAAAGCAAAGTCTTTCAGTTTTGCAATTTTGAGGGTGCATGAATGGGAAAGGTGGACTCCTGATGGTTCCTGGGGTGCCCTTAAGCCATTTTCCTATTATCCTGCTATAAAGTTCTACCCTTCTTAATACTAATCTGTTTAGCTATTAAGATCTCCTCTGCTTCAATTTTGCAGGCCCCAACTTTACTGGTGCTTCCTTTCCGGGGAAACAAATTTTTCCAGATGGGATTTATTGCTCCTGATTCTCAATGTAGAGCTGGCTAAAAGCCACCAACAGTAGCTACGCCACCACCTCAGTATTAGTCTGCCTTGAAATTTCTTCTACCAGATTAATTAGTCCACTGCCCTTAGTCTCTGAGTCTCCCACAATGTCTCTGGATACGAGTAAGACACAGAAATTTTTCTGCCAGAGCATAACATTCATGGCTTGGAGTCCAACTCCATTTCCACCAATGGAGTCTTTGTTCTCAACTGAAACTTCTTGAGCATGGTTGTTACTGGCTGCATTTCTATCAGCTTTCTGGTCTTCTGAGCTCTGACCAGAATCTCCCATCAAGCTCAGTTTACTGCATTCTACGACTGCCTCTCCAGCCAACATCTCCAAATCTTTCCAAACTCCTCCTGCAAACCATTTTCAAAGGCTTCTGAACCACATGGTCAGGTAGTCACAGAAATGACTCCATTTCTTTGGTACCAAAATCTGTCTTAGTTACTTTTCTCATTGCTGAGACCCAGTATCTGACATTGGCAAATTAAAGGAGGAGGGGCTTATTTTGCTTCATAGTTTGTAGAGGTTTCAGGCCCTAGTCAGCTAGTTCCAGTTGGCATGGCAGAAGAAAAGTTGTTCATGGCATGGCAGACAGGAAGCAGAGAGAGATTAAAAAGGAGAAGGCAAGGTGGTATACCCTTCCAGGCCATGCCCACAGTGATCTGCTTTTTCTTATCAGGCCCTACTTCCCAATAGCAAGTAAGCTAGAAGCCCCCATAGTCCAATTAGCACCCCAAAACCATACCTATGAACCCATGAGGCTTTGTGGGGACATCTGGGTAAAAATCTTAACAGATTTACAACCTTCACAACTGTGAGAGTCACAATTTTCTTTATAAATTACCCAGTCTTGGTTATTTTATTATAGTAGCACAAATGGACAAAGACAGACATCTTCCAGATTTTGCACAAGTACAGGAGACCACAACATAGTCACCCAGTGGGCACTTGCAAGCTGCTTTGATCTGCTCAGAATGTGTCAGTGAGTGCTTGAGGGAGGCAAGGACAAGAAGGATGAGCTAAAGTCACAAAAGAAAAGCTAAGGGATTTCATGTTTTTCTCCACTCTTAACCCAGAGCCCTGCTGAGGAGCCTTATGCTGCTGGAATTCCAGACAGTGCTAGCATTTCCCAGAGCCCTGCAGTCCTGTGGCAGCATCCCTTCTGCACAGATGGGGGAACAGATTGAGAAGGGACCTGCCACTCAGTCAGCAGTCAGAGCACTATGTGTTCGTGACGTCACTTGGAAAAATTCGCTTCAGATTGAAACACAGGTTCTTCTCTATTAGGCACACTGTGTCCTTCCAGGAATATAGGAAATTGGAATTAAGCAAATAAACACCTTTGTAGTTTTCTGTATTAAAGAAGAGAGGGGCACAGCTCTACAGGGGAGATAGACAGCTGAGCACATTCTAAGTTTCACTTTCAGGACAGAAGGCCTGTACACTGCTGCACCTGCACAGAGAGGTGCTGTGGGAAATAGATGTTCTTGGGCACACCACCCATCTGGGGAATTACCAAGATTAGCAAAATGGCCACTATCTGCTGCCCAGCAAGTTCCACCAAAGCATTTCCAACATGCTTCAAGGACCCTGGTTAAGTGACTCCAAGTTCAGCACAAATTTCCTTGCAATGCTAAAAATGTAGCTGGTGCCAAGTCAGATTCTAAAGGAATCATGTGAAAATAACTGAGAACTTGTTCTCAACTTGATATCTCAAGTCTTCTTGCCTGAGGAGGTGATTAAAAACTTGGCCTCTCTCCCTGATGCAGATGCTCTTGCCCTCTGCCTGTTGGGCTCAGGTGCCCTCTCTCTCTCTCTGCTGCTGCTCAGTCTTATCACTGTCCTGCTTATCCACTGTTCTCCAAGATTCTCCACCCCACCTTCCACTTAGTCCTTTCCCATGAGTCCCAAAACCAGAGAAGAAATGGAAAGAAAGACACTCATGCTTCTAGTCTTCCTGGGTTCCATAAGGTAAACACTGATTAAAGTGGAGGAATCACTGCATCACTTCACAAACATTTATTGAGTGCAGTAAACAAAGTGATGTCCTCAAGCTTAGGAATTCAAAATCTGAAATGGTTATCCCAAGTTAGGCTGGGCTTCAGAATTACCTGGGTATGCTAGATCCAATCCTTGGAAATTTAGATTTACAAGAACTGGGAGCTATGTTGGTGTTTGTATGTCTTTTAAGGAGTGTTTCAGGTAAAGGATATTTTTAAAACCCTGGAAACTATTAGTGGGATGAGAGGTGTCTACTACCCTATGACTGAGACTGGGGCCATGGGGAGAAATTCAGATTTAACATCCTAATGTTTCAGCAGATCCCTCACTACCCAGTCATGTAGGGATGTTAGATTTAGCAAATAGTACAGTACCTAATGGAATACGAATTTCAGCCAAACAACAAAGAATGTTTCATTATATGTCTGAAATATTGTAGTATGCCAGTATGTTTCTGATATTTGGAACATTCTTACACTAAAATATTATTCATTTATCTAAAAGTCAAGTTTCACTGAGCGTCCAGTATTTATGTGGCAACCCTACATTTGCCCCAGGCCAAAATGCAGCTCTTAGAGCTTTTGACCTGCATGCTTTGTCTGCCATTTGTGACAAATGTAACCCAAGAACTTCCACAGCAGGTCATACACTTCCTCCTGGAAGCCACCATCACCAGTGGGCCTGGCCAGCTATACTGTGCGTGAACCTGGGTGAGTGAGCCCCAGGGTCCCAGCTCCTAACCCATTCTGAGGAGCTTTTCCTTCTGGCTCTCTGTTGTCCCAGCCCCTGGTCTCATGTCCCCAAATCTGCTTCTTCCAGCCCAGCTGCTTTCCTTGGGTGCCCTTATTTGCCCAATCCCTGTAAACACCAGTCCCTCTGGCCAGCAGACCGGCATAATACAATGGCACCAAAGGAGGAGAGAAGGCCAGAAATAGAGAAATGTTTGAAGTAACCTACAATGTCATGTGCCAGTAACTTTCAAGTGACCTCAGGACCATATCCTTCCATAGGCTTTCACCCTCAGCTGTTTTGATTTTGTTGGTGAATTGGCTTATTCTTCTGGGTAAGACTTCATTTGAATGAAGTTAAATAGCTGAATACCATTTGAAAGTACAGGGTATACTGTGGGCAATCAATTCTATGATACATTCTGTGTCTGGTGTGTGTGTGTGGTAATCAGGGAGCTCTGAGCAAAATTCCAAGCCCTTTTTATTTTGGGATAGGGTCTTGCTTAATTGCTCAGGCTTGGTTTGAACTTGCAATTCTGCTTCTGTCTCTCAGAGAGCTGAGATTATGGGCATGCGCCACCATGCCCGGCTCCCAGCCCTTTCTTATTTTTATTTTGAGATGGAGTGGTGCTGACCTGCCTAGACTGGCCTCAAACTTGGGATCCTCTTGCCTCAACCTCACAAGTATAAAGTTCTTATTCTGAGTTAGAGAGAGCACTGGATTATCCACCCAGCACCTATTCAAGCCATTTTACCCTCTACTAGAATTTTGGTGAAGGGATTCAGCCAACCTAGTCCACACAGTAGGTGCTCCCTTGGCTCCAAAGATGGTCTTACTTGTTCATGGTAGCACCTTGTTCTTGTCAGCAGTGGTTTGGGGGGTAAGCAAGTGATCCAACACTGGCCAGTGAGTCAGAAGGGAGCCTCCTGAGGGTCTTCTGGAAAACTTGCCTCACTACTAAGAGAAAGCATTAAAAGCAATGGTTCCTCCTCTTTCTCTGGAGATCATCGGGTCTGAGTGAGATGTCCAGAACTGCCTCAGGCATCTGGTTACCAGCCTGAGATGAAACTTAATGCTGAGAGCAGCAGAGTGGGAGGGAAAATGAAATTGGGACTTTGAAGCCACGTGACACTGTAGAATTGTAAGGCTTGATTTGGACATGACTCTCCTAATACCTAACCTGTCTGCCAGCTGAGGCACTGTTCTCAGCTCAGCACCTATGCCCTTGGCAAACACAGGATGTCATAAAAGAGATAAGATGGAGCATGGAAACTTTCAAAAACCTGGACATCTGAAGACATCCAAACATTCACACAGGATACCTCAAGGACTTTGCCCCCTGAGGCACGAGAGACATCCAAAGAACTCCTGATGTTTACTAGGAGCTTCCTACCTAATTTCCCTTGTCTTCTTTCAAGCCCTATTAAAAACAACAACAACAGCAACAAAAGACCATCTCTCTTTGTTCCCTACAGATGGCCTTTTCGCCCTCCATCTACCTGCACCCAGGCACAATAAATTCCATACCATATTGCCTTTACACAGCCTGGTGGTCTTGGGTGGTCTCTGCCTTGTGCCATTCCTTACAGGAATCACTTAATATCTTTTCTGCTGAAGCTGGTTAAAGGTGAATTTCTATAACTTTCATCAGAAAATATCCTGTTGTATGTGTAAGTCTAAGCTTGGAGCTGGTATTAAAAGGGGTTGCCTAAGATGGATATGCAAATTTAAAATTCTGAGAGTCACCGCAATATAGCTGGATCTATCTGCCTTTATTTCCATCCCAGAGAGCAGGAATAAGGTGCTCGTCCTTATTTCTCTACAGACAGACAGAAGTAGTAGTTTTCCCTTTTCTTTTAGTTTGAATAAAAATAGCTCTGCTTTAATGTTTGTTGATAAAATATGGAAAATAAATGTACTACTCCTTTAGGGAAAACCTTCATATTTTAACATCCTCAGAAACCCACAAAGAAACCCAAGGTATCTAAATTGCCTTATGCATTTTTTGGTGGAACACAAGCAAAGGCAGAGGCCACAGTACATCGGGCCTCCTTCCGGTGCAGAATTCCACAGCCTTGGGCAAAGCCTTGGGCACTGCCTTGGGCCAGTTGCACCTACCCTATGCTCATGCACTGGACTACGTCTGACCCCTTCCCCTCCTGTGACTAGTAAGCTAGTCCCCTGGCTCTGAGGCCGGAGCTCCCACTCTGAACACTTTCTACCAATGCTGCCTTTTCTGGTTTCAAACATCTCTATAAATCTATAAATCAACTCCACAGAAGAGGGCTGGAGGTCTGGCTTCGGACTGTTGACTCTGGAAAAGTGAGCTTGCTTTGCTGCACTAAAATGCCTCGAAACTAATGACATCTTCAATCTACCAGCAAAGACACAACTCAAGTAGTGAATGGCTCTGAGCCAGGACCTCAAGTTGTTCAGTATAGCAAGACGGAAACATAGGAAAAGAAAATATCATATGGATTACTCATGGACACCAATAAAAACAAACACAGGAAACTGGCAAGGGGATTGAAACAGCCATACCAAATTGAGACCAATTCATTCCATACATATTCACTGAGTGCCTACTGCCCCTGTGCCAGCCATTACTACCGCTTGCTACAGGACAAACTTAGTTAAGTTCAGTTTTGTCTGCAGTAAATTCTCAGTTTTTCTATCGTCAGACACCTAATAGATGAAACTTAAAGAATTCAGCATGTGGGAACTGGGGGTGATGAGAGTCATTTACACAAGCCAGTTGGCCAGGAATTCGCAGTGTAAATATGTAGGTAATGTGTCCATGCCACAGGCAGAAGGCTGGCAACAGGAAGAGCATGGTGGCTAGGGATGGGAGGCTGGCATAAAGGAGCAGGTTGGGTTACATTCAAAGTTTGATCTGTTCTTAGAGCTTGATTTTCCTCATGTAGAAAATGGGTTTTGGTTGGTAGTGGTTTTATTTTTTGTTTTTTTTTTGTTTTTTTTTTTTAACTAGATTTGTGATTTCATTTTAGAAAAGTACCAATATGGAAAAATGTTCATGATATCAACAAAGTGGTTTTGATTGCATAACAATTCTGATTAAAAATGTAAACAATTTCTTTAAATAATATTTAATAAAATAACTTCATCTTAGAGAAGTAAGTTTGTGAGTGATTTTTTTCCTCTTTACAGTTTTGGATTTTCTAGATGCTTATGATGTATTACTTCACTAATTTTAAAAAGTGGTGTGTAGGGATGGGGGTGGAATGCTGCTGGGAAGTATAGGCACTGAGTGAGACCAGGGGCTCACTGGAAGACAGTACTCATGGCTCAGGAATGACAGGATCACTCCCGGGACTAGGGGAGTGGCCGAGAGGATGAGGGAAGGGGTGGTTTCCTGGGTCAAGTCAGGGGTAGAGCTGATCAGTCCTGGGGGCCACTTGGAGTCAAATTTATGGAGAAGCAAACAGAGAAGAGAAGGGGTCAAAGAAGATCCTGCAGAGTGCAGAGATCCAGTGTTCTCCACCAGTAGAAAGGTCTCTTTCCCTACTGGCCCTGCCTTTTGTCTCTGACACTCCAGAAACGTGATTCTGACGCTCTTGTAGGGGCTCCAAACTGCACTTCTTGCCTTTCTCTGTTCACACTGGCTGCCCTTGTACAGGGAAAGGCCAAGTCTTTTCTTTTTCCACAGCCATGCGCCACCTACTCCTCTATGCCTACCCACAGCATGCTGCTCCCCACATTCATGAAGCCTGAGTCTGAAACTTCTGTCTAAACCCACTGGCCCTGGGGGAGTCTTGTTATCAGAAGCTCTAAAGCTCGGCCTCTTTGAGGGCAATTAAAACCCCAGTGTGGGAGACCTTTGGCACCAAATACTTTTTCCACCTAGCAGACTCCTACCACAGATTTAATAGTGCGCCAGCTTAAAAAGGCCAACGGATTGCCCTGGAGCCAAGAGCAAGAGGACTCCCCCACAGTGCTGCTGCTCTCTCAACTCCTCTTCCCTTCCTGTTTCCTGAGGCTCCCATCTGATGAGGAAAACATGGATCTGATTAGGAGGTTTCACTTGGGCCAAACAGTTGCCCTGGCACAAAACTGTTGTGCAAGATTTAAGAAAGAAAGGATGATCAACTGGGGAAAACAGGAGCCTCAACACAACTGACCCCTGGGCTGTGTGGGTAAGACAACACCATTCCTCCAGGTGTGGAAGTCAGCTTTCACCAGCTGCACCCTGGACGCTCCACTATGCAGACTAGGACGCCCACTCTCAGCACGTTTTATGATCTCATAGCCTCCTTGCCGCAGTTGTGTACTCACCCAGTGTTACAGACTTGCAAACCTGGGCACAGGATGCCTACCTGACTTGGCCAAAGTCAGAGAGCCAGGAGCAGAGCTAGGGCGACAATCTAAGTGTTAATACTGAATTTCAGGCTTTTTTCACTAGACGTCCGAATGCTTCATGAGGCCTCAAATTTGCTACTCTATAATTAGAATGAAATGAGCGCCAATTGTCTCATGTTAAGCCCAAGACAGCCTTTTAGACTGAAGGCAAAGATTCTATGAATCTCAGTTTGACTTGGTTTCACAACCAGCTTAGGTTCCTTGCAGAAGGTAGGTGAAATTTCACCTTGTTCTTTCCTGTGTCCTACATACTCCTTGTATGAGAGACTACAGAGTGGAGGCGACTGTTGGAATTTCTGCTGTGACGCACTGACGCTATGACTATGACCCTTTAGACCCACTTGTTGGCTCCAAATTCTTCTTTCTGAACATGAGAAGGTTGGGAAAGGAAGGGCCAGCTCATATTCCATGGGACCTTCTCAAGCAGACAGTGAACAACACATCTGCCTAGAGTGTGGTCCAGCACCTCTCAATGGTTTCTTGGCTCTGGTTATTCAACTGCTCATCTGTCATTGACAGATAGGCCAGACCCTGTGTAGATGTGACTGCTTCTGAAAACAAAAGGGGGCCCTCCGGGCAACAATATCTCAGGAACCATGAAAATAATGCTCATTGACCAACCTTCTGAGATAGGAGGGATTTGAAATTTTATTCAACCCAGTATATTCTAACATACCTGAAGGCCAAGAATCCACCTTAATGTGTATGTTAGGGACCAAGTAGTAGAGGCTCAGGTGCTTGACCCTGTCCTTCTCCTAGTGTTAACTGGGTGGAACACACCCTCTTTTCTGATTTACACACTGGGCTTCCTTATCAAAATCTCAGTTTATGAAAGAGTTCGAGTAACTAAAAAATACTAAGTTTAAAAAATACTCATCTAATTTAACCACCTTACTTGAAATATTGGAGAAACTGAGGTGCAGGGAGGCAAAGGTCACAGGCAGTGTGAGAAAGGCTGTACATGTGTGACTGTACCACTTCTACCACCAATGGCACAAGCCACCCAGTGGGACAGTCATGCATGTACCATTAGCAAGCTGGCAGGAACAAGTTAAACCCACATTCACTCTGGCATCAACTGTCCTTTACTGGCAGGCGGTTGATCTTGTCCTCATGAAATACTCCTGCCTTTTTGTCTACCAGTGCTCTTGTTTTTGCTGATAAGGAAATGATCTAATCGTTTTCAGTTTTGGACCCAGCTCCACTACCTGTACTTGCCCACTTGTTAAATTTCCTGTTCATGGACTCTGGCCAATCCAACAGTAGTCTCGCCAGACCCTCTCATTAACTCCACATCCCCTGCCTTTCCACACCACACAAATTGACACAACTTTGGTGGCCCCTGTACCTGCCAAGTCACCCCCATAAGCCCAAGATGTAACAGACTAAAACAACTGAGTGTCCTAGGTAAATGGGCCCTGACTCGGTGTGATTACTGATGCCAATGATAAGCTCAGGGATGACCAGATAGATATGCACAAAATAAACAGTAAGACATATGTTAACATCCTCACATAGACTGAGACCTCCCCCAAGAGTTCTCAGTAGTTACATGAATATTGAAATAGTCATAGATAGTCCCTATATTATTCTCTATTTCCTCTTTCATCAAATAGAGTATCAGGGCTATCCATATTATCACAGAGGTTACCAATTTTGTTCAACCAAAGGGTTCTTCCCTTTACAAACCCCATCACTGCAGTGCTTCCATAAATAGCAAGCTTCCCTAATGATTCAATCCTACATTCTTATTTGTGGAAAAAAAAATGCATTTTCAAAACCACAACTTCTGCAAAAAATAAAAAAAAAAGAGGTGCTCTTGAAAAATGAAAATGAAGTGAAAAGACAGAAGATAAAACCTTAGAGCCAAGGACATTCTTGGTAGTCTTGATCGCTTTTCTAAAGTTGGGACTCTAAAAGAGCTAAAGCTAGAGCTCTTTTAGAGCTGTAGCACAGAAACTACCCTGGCTTGTCCCTTTGGAAAGCATCCTTCTAAACCCATATGTGCAGAGTTCTGCTTGCTGCTGTACTCAGTTCAGATCAGGTGGTTCAGAGGTGGTCATTGCTTGCTATTAGCATCTGCCTTAAGGAATCTGGCAGGGTCCAAGAACTCTCACAACCCTACAGGGCAGGGGAGGTGGAACAGGTAGATTCTGAGTCTCCTGAGACTTCTGGGCCATTTACAGTTCTGACCCTCAGTGACAACCAACAAGTAACTAGTGGGCTAGGAACAGGGAAATAGGGATGACCTCGGGTTACCTGGGTTGACCTACTCAGGATGAAGTCTTCTACCCCACCCAAGCCCCAATACTTTCTTCCACTCCAAAAGCCTGTTGTCCAGCAACAAATGAAATCCTCACTGAAGCA
Organism: Chinchilla lanigera; assembly: GCF_000276665.1. Taxonomy (NCBI): domain Eukaryota; kingdom Metazoa; phylum Chordata; class Mammalia; order Rodentia; family Chinchillidae; genus Chinchilla; species Chinchilla lanigera. The sequence continues at coordinate 17,705,390 of NW_004955426.1, read as the reverse complement.
CATACAGGGAATCCTATTCAATCGGCTCCATGAGCTCCCTTTGTCTGGTGTATCTCTGAGTTGGAATCTGGCTCAGGAATATTTTCTTTAAACCTGTCGGAGCCTCAGGAGAGCTTGATGTGACAGACCCCAAGGCTCTGGCACCATCAGTTGGGCTTAAAAAGCTGTGATAGAACTAAGTTATCTGATATTTTCTTCTTCATCCTCTTTTCTTTGTCTTCCACAAACAGAACAGGCTCTAAATGTGACCTACTTTCCTTTTCTTTGTGATTATGCAGAACTCACAAAGCTTTTTCTCCAGCCTGACTAATATTTTCAGTGACATGCTTTTCATCTTTCGGAAAAGAAGAGTCTGCCTCCGCCTGCCAGAACTCATAAGTCTGGGAGAAATGACCGATGAGGACAGATGGGTTACAAAGATTGCACTCAGGGACTATAAGAGACTTGAGCAAACACAAGAAAAACAGAACAAAACAATAACAAAATCCAGATCTGACCTCTTGGAAGTAACTTGCATTTAGTCTGGAAGTTTTCGTCATCAAGATTGAAAACGTTATTGATAAGCTAAATGCCTCTAAAGTTCCTCAAATCAGCCCAAGACCAATAACTGCAGACTCTGTGGCCGGGGCCTGGACTATTGCCCCACTCCCAAGCCCGCTCACGCACTTCCAAAGTCTGCATTTTGCATTAAAAATTAATTGATTTCTTCCAACTCTTCAGTGACTCAGAATACAACAGAGTTTTAAAGGATCAGCAGGAATGTTGTGAAAATAAAAGCTAAGCACCTACCTTGGGCAGAAACCCAGCTCTACTAGTCAAAATTAAGTTGGTATTGACTTTTTCCCCACTACTTTTACTTTGGAGGCTGGGTCCTTTTTAATGTTTGATCAATTGTCTTTTCCTGCAACTGAAGCTCCAAATTACAAGTGGTAATTAGGAAATATTTGATTGGTGATTTTAGAAATGTCACCGCTGCCCAGAAACTGTGGCACTAAGAGCTTGATCCAAAGCTTCTCCTTTTTTCTGCAGCGAGGTGAAATACAGCCTGCTAAATGTTTGCCAGGCAAATTGTTCAAACGAAACAGACTTGCAGCTTTGGGATCTCACTGCATTTGCTTCTAACCAGGTTAGTTCAGCTTCACACCGCAGTCAGGCTGTCTGGTCAGCACTGACTTCACCGCCAAGCCCCACAGGGCTGGAAAATCACTGTATCAGAGTGGGGCAGCCGCTCAGCATCTGTATCTGCCCTCAGCAACATAAGATGCCCATCTCCAGCTTCCTGAGCATCGCTTCCCATTTCAATTTAATTCCATCCCCACTGCTGTTAAATGGTTCCATTCATTCACTCATTCATTCCGAAAGCGTTTACTGATACTTGGGGGCGCTGGGAAGCTGTGTGCTCAGCACAGCCTTACAAAGGGGAACAAAGCAGAAAATGTCCCCACCTTGAGGGAATTTGTGAGAATGAAGACACAGACAAGGGTTTCAGTGCTGCAGCAGGGAAAGTAGAGGGTGCTATTTATTGGTTTTCTGTCTGTCTTCCCCTCTGCCTACGTGACATCACTCCAGTCCTCTGCCCTGATCCCTGCACGGTGCTAGAGTAATCTCTGGTGTGATTGTGACATGAGGTGGGAACACTGAAGAGTTGCTCAGTTGTCCCCTTTGATTGGCACCGATGTAACCTCAACACTGCTGGTCACGGTTCTAGCTCTGACTTGTCTCAGCCTAGTTCTTTCAGTAGCATTTATAGCACTACCCTGACCCTTGAACTGATGACTGCTGTGTGTTGCAAGCTGCCTGCTGGTTACAACTTCCTTGAGTTCCACCAGCCTTTGGAGACTGGTGGCAGCTGTTCACACACACCATGTGTGCTATTGCTAGACTCCTTTGATATGGAAAGCCTTGTAGAGCGCCCCAACTCCAGGTCCTGTTCTGAGCAGTTGGTCCCTCCTGACCCCCATCCTCTTGAGTAGGGGTTCCCAGTATCAGAATTGGGAATTGCTATCTATTACAAAGTCTTCTTAGATCACCATTCCAGTGGAAGTCTCTGGAAAGTACTGTGCTGTGAAAAGATACTTAAGGTTTACACCAGGGCTTCTGAAACTTACTTAACCATGATACTCTTGTTTTTTTTTTTTAATATATTTATCTATTAGCATCCATCAGAGGTATACATCTGGATTTCACATTTTGGCAAATAATATTAGTAAGGAAGTTTTTGTTTGCTTGTTTTTTAAGTATAAAGAAGGATTCAACCCAAACCAAGCAGGCAGGATCTTTACTATTAGACTCACATTCAAAGTCTCGGCCCTCTGTGGTCTTCTCTTTCTATCCGCTGACTCTTGGGTCAGTGCAAAGGCAAGGGAAGAACTCGGTCTCTGCCAGCTATTTCCCCTGGGGCCCCAGGACATACAGCACACTGTCAACAAGCCAACCAACAGTGACTTAAATCATGGTGATGTTTCCCTACTCAGGGATGCACCTGTGCTTGTTCAGGGACTGCTCGGTGACAACTAATTGCTCAGGCTACACAGCGTTCTCACACCCTTTACTCCCCAGAGTCACATTTTCTCAGGCTTCATTTTTCAGGGAACAGAGTGTGGGAAAGGGGGCAAGAGAAAGAAAGCAGAGGTGGGCAGGAGATTTTTAAAATCTTTATTAAAAGTTAGATAACATTGTTAAAACCCTTCAGTTCAAAATGACAAGAAGTCCTTTCCCAGTTGTAGCTTTTGAATGCAAGGCTGGAGGTTGAGATTGTAAACGGGAGGGCAGTGTGGGCATGACCTATGTCCTTGGAGGTGTAGGCAGTTTCCACTCTGGGGCTCTTATAACCTGGTCACCAGCTGCAGTATGACAGGCAGGCCAGAGGTCCTTAGATGTGGCGGCACAGACAGGATATCTAACATGCTTAGCAAAGAGGTACTAGGACAGAGAGCTGTAAGTGATGCGCCAGAGAAAAACAACTCAGTCTTCCCTCCTCCTCTGGGCAGTTCTGAAGAAATGGTGATCCTAGGAAACAGACGGCCGAAGGGACACATGATGAGGGGTGGAACCATCCAGAACATGACTTAGAGAGAGCATCATGTGGGCCCCTTGACAGGTGCAGGCCTATTTCTATAGGAAGATAAAGCTCTTTCTACCATCACATTCCATAACATTCCTAAAGAAGATGGAGAAGGTTGTGTTTGTGGTTGGGATCTTTTGATATCTATAGGAGGAGCTTTAACTTGAGCTTGTCCTCTCCTGTGAGGCAAAGTATTTCAAAGATTCCAGGAGAATTGTTGGACATCACGTCTAGAGGGAAAGAGAAGAAAAAATCCATGCCATTGATTCTCAGGGCTTATTGCCTAGCCCTGATACCTAAAAGTTTGAGAATTAAAAATAAAGATGAAGGGGGGAGGTGATGGCAAAAATCAATAAGAAACTGGCCCTCTGAATCTGTGCAGAAAAACCATCATCCAGAGACCCCAACTCATTTTCCAGCCTTGAAAAAGGGAAGCATTTCTTTATTTTTTAAAATCATATTGTAAAAAAAAAGATCAGAATCATGCTTTACTACTTTGTCATAAGAAATGTGACTGTCAGGTGATTCCTGGAAGTGAAAGGAACGAGAGATGGATGGGAATGTGGCAAAGCGCCGGCTTCTATGAGTCCATGGATTCCTCCAAAGCACGGAGGGCAGCAGGCACATTGTTTGCTCTTCCAAGGCCAAGCCACCCACCCACCTGTGTGTAACCTTTCTGGGTTTAGCTGTTTTGATGCTATTGAACAACCAGAGTGTGAGGTCACTACACTCAGGATTCAAGTTTCCACTATGATTGGTTTCATATGGATAGTGTGTTCTATTTTGTTTTAATCAGAGGACTGCTTCTTTTCCTCTATTTTTAAATTCTTTGACAACTGCCTGCAGGTGGCCATTTCCAACTTGAAGTCAGATACCCAGCTTGGATGCGGCTGCTTGAGCACTCGCCTGAGGCGCAGGGCCTCTTGGCTGGCTTCTGGGTATGTCACAGAGGATTGGTTAGTGTGTTGATGTTGACTTGATGTCTCCATGGGGGTAAGGAGGCATGAGGGTTTCCTATTTTTCCACCTAATGTCACTCTCTCTTAGTCTCCACTTCTCAAAATTTCCTTGTTCCTAACTTCAAGTTATATTTAAGAACACACATGTCATTAAAATTTATATGAAGAATTTGCATAGTGGTCCTTTCCTTCTGAGTTCTTCCCCTCCAGTGCAGCATAAACATCATTTGCCCTTTGTGGTCAGTTGTTGTTTTGTTGAGATCCATGGGTTTCTCTATTTCTTTCTGGTCTGTTCTAATCAAGAAACCACATAGCCAGTAAGGGCAGAGCTCAGGGGCTGAAGGAGACAGCGTGTGGCATGCTGGGGACTGCCTAGGGAGAAGTTGTCCTTAGGAAGCATGTCAGCAGGACAGCCTGATACCAGAGCCTGCCAGGGCTACAGCTCTGAGGATGGGGTGCTCTGAGGGGAGGAGCCTGAGGGGATGATGATTCTGGTAAGGTTCGTCCTGACGCTAAGAGCTTCAGAGGGCTATACTCAGAGGCCCCAGCCTCCAACAAGATGCATAATGATATCTTAGTTATTGCTCCCACATCCTAGGAACTCTCATTTGGACAAAAAAGACATTTCTGTTTTCAAATAACCCCCTAAGCACTTTTTAAAAAATCACAATCTTAATTACTCGCTCTACTGAGCTCCACCTTGACTTCAAGTCAAATTATTCCCAGTTTGTTCACTGTGGAGAGGAAGTGTGTGGTGGAAGGGATGCGGGGGCAGAAGAGGGAATGAAAAAGGCCTATAAATATAAATGTCAGGCCACGTTTTAAACAGCTGGCGGGAACACTCCAACCGGGGAAGGAACTAGAGAGGCAGACTGGATTAGCCCTCAAATTAAACACTGCATTTAAAACCTCCTCCTTCTCCAGGCCTGGTATTGGTTAATGGTTCCATCTGATGACCTTTGATTTGCTGCCAGTTGTTACACTCAGCCAGTTACACTCAATAGCTGCCCTGACACATGGCTTCCATGGAAGTTGATGCATAATTGTGAGCTGGTCCTGGTGTTGGACAGTCACACGAAAGGGACAAGAAGAACTTTTCTGGATTAGAATCTCAGGTAGTAAATGAAGCCTGGGAAACAGGATGTGAGACATCTGAATGAGGCTTGTCTTTTCCACTGATCAAGGCTGAGTCTTTAAGACTGATGAGGCTGCCCTTCCAAGAAGCAGTACCTGTTCAATTCTTACAGTAGGAATTTGTTGTGGTCAAATAAATGTTGGCAAGAAACTGAAACCCTCATACATTGCTGGGGCAGGGGGAGTGCATGTAATATAGTGCAACTACTGTGGAACGGTCTGATACTTCTTCAAGAAATTAAACATAAATTATTCCATAACATAGCAATTCTACTCTGGAGGTCCATACCCAGAAGCATAGAAAACAAGTGCAAGAACAAAAACTTGTATACTAAAGTCCATGGCAGCAATATTCACAATAGACAGGAGGTAGAAACAAACCAAACATCCATCAACTGATGAATGGATAAATAAAATATGGCATATCCATATAGTAGAATATTATTTAACCATTAAAAGGAAGAACATAGATACACTCTGAAAATATTAAATACCAAGTAAGGAAACCAGACACAAAAGGCCTTCTGTGATCTGATTTCCATTGATATGAAATCCTTAGAAACAAAAAGCAAATTAGTAGTTTCCAGGGACTATAGAGAGGACAAATAGAAAATGACTGGTTAACAAATGTGAGATTTCCTTTGGGGATGATGAAAATGCCCTAGAACCATAACACAGTTACTTTCTCATTGCTGGGACAAAATATCCAACCCATAAGTTAAGGGAGGAAAAATTTGTTTTTGGCTCACAGTTTGTAGTGGTTTCAGTCCATATTTGGCTGGTTCCAAGACAGGGCAGCATGACGGAGGGGAATAGTAGAGGAGAAAAGGGCTTGGGTGGCCCCACCCCTGTGGCACTGCTGGTGGTTGTAGCCCTCAGTACTTCTCTCTTGGGCCAGCTTTGCTCACTCTTTGTGGTTTTTCTCAGACAATCCACATTCCTGGCTTCTCCAATCTGGGGTCTCCAGTGCTTCACATCAACAGATTTACACACTATCCTCTCAGAGGCACACTGTCTGGTCTCCCAGGCCTTCCTCCGACATTTAGGTAGAAGCCTTCCTGACCTAAAACTCTTACATTCTTCATGCACATAAAACTAGCACCATGAACATGATGCCAAGGTCTGCTGCTAGTAGGAGTGGTAGCTCAGCTACCTTCTTACATGGCTATAGCATCTGAGTGCCTGGATTGCTGAGCAGTATGAACCCAATCCAGAGGAACAAATTCCCTAGGCCACAGTTATTCTGGAACATGGCACCCTGGGGCTTTCTTCTCAAACAAAATCTTTCACCTTTGCAATGTTTTGGCTGCAAAGGTCTTTATTGGTTCTTGTGATGCCCTCAGGTCTGTTTTGTATTGTCCTGTTCCAAAGTGCTTCACTTTTTAATGCTAATCTTTTCAACAAGAGAATATTCTCCTCTGCCCCATTTTTGTAGGCCCCAACTTTATTGGAATTCTTGCTGGCCAAACTCAAAACTTTTAAAATCATTCTGTTGGGCCACTTACTCTTGATTCTTTAGGTAGAGTTAGCTAAAACTCCCCAACAGTAGCCATGTCACCACCGTCAATACTAGACTGCCTTGACATTTCTTCTGCCAGATTAGTCTATTGCCCTTAATCTCAGTCTCCCACAATGTCTTTGGTATCTTCAAAATGCAGACAAATTTTCTGCCTACTCATAACACACATGGCCTGGAATCCAACTGCCAATGCAATCTTTACTTCTAACTGAAACTTTCTGAGCCTGGTCTTTATTGACTGAATTTCTATCACATTTTGGTCTTCTGAGTTCCTGCCAGAATCTGCCGTCAAGCTCAGTTCATAGCATTTCAGGGCTGCTTCTCTAGCTGGCATCTCCAAACCTTTCCAAATTATTTCCACAAGCCACTTTGAAAGGCTTCTGAAGCACCTGGTCAGGTATAGTCACAGCAACAATGCCACTCTCAGCACCAAAGTCTGTTTGTGTTACTTTCTTATTGCTGGGACTACAGATTTCAGTGCTTATTCAGCTGGTTCCAGGGCAGGGCAGCATGGCAGAGAGGCATGGCAGGAAAGAAACAGTTCATGGCATGGCAGGCAGGAAGCAGTGAGCCATCAAGAGAGGAGGAAGGATGTACATATAGATCCTTCCAGAACATGCCTACAGTGACCCATCCATTCCCACCAGGCTTCACCTCCCAATATCACAGCCAGCTATAAACCCATCAGTGAACTAATCCAGCATCATACGTGCATGATCCAGTCATCTCCCAAAGGCCCCACCTATGAGTGTATGCAGCTTTGGGGGACATCTATATATAAGCCATAAAAAACCCGATACCAGTGATGATTGCAAAACAATGTGAAATTACTTAAGTTAATTACTTAAATTAATTACTTAATGCCACTAAGTTGTACACTTTAAAATAATAAATTTTATGCTTCATGTGTTTTACCACATGCATACACAAAAGAATTAGTCTTGATCAATTATATCTACCCCACCTCCAGTGCCCTCCTTTTTCTGTGCCCTGCTAGAGTTGACTTCTGATACTTTCACCCATTCCCTGGGCTTCTTAGACTTTATATACTTAGCTTAGATGTTGTGCATGGATTTTCCAGGGTCAGGTCTGGATATGATGCCAGGGCGAGTCTGGCCCTGTTCCCAACACACCAATTACAGGACCTTCATCTGATGGTCTTGGTCTAACACAAAACCAAGAGAATGTGGTCATCAGTATAATAATACTGTTGCCAAATCCATCTGGTCTTTACAGAAATATAACCAGATGTATTCTATTACTCTTTCTCTGTTCAAGACTCTGAAAATTAAAGCTCATTAGCTTCTAGGACAACCGTCCAGAAGCTCTGTTGGAATAATAATGGGCCACAGTGCTTCAACACAACTGCTACATGTTTTTAGTTATCTGTTGGTGCCATGAAAGGAATGAAATAATTTCTGTCATTTCCAGAAAGTGAAGAAACTGCACAGTAATTGTGTGAATTAGTGGACTCTAAATATTTAAGTGGGATTTCTCCTATAATATTTAACCAAATGGCATGAGATTTGGTCTGCATATAGAGAAATGGTCATCAAGGTCTGATATGCATAGAATCTCATTGGATAGACACCTGTTAATCTAGAAATATGAACTTCCAGAGGTCTGAGTCTGAAAGTTTCCCCAAGGTCTCTTGGGCTCTTGCATCTGATCCTTTAATGTCTTCTTAAAACCCTCCCACAATAAAGTCCAACTTGTCCACAGCCTTAGCCCCCTACCTTTCCCAGAGCTATGGAACCCAATTTGGGGCTCTTACTGCTCAAAGTTGTCCCAGGTAGTGATTTTATGGATGAATGTCCCAGGGAAGCCCTGTGCCCTTGGTTCTCTTGTTTTTGTCTGAGATCCTTTAGGCAAACTTCAACATGATATTTCCAACTCTCTTTAGGACATTTTTGGTATGCTCTGTCATCCCTTCTCACGAACATGTCCAGGGCTATACCAAAACATGGATTTGAGATATGGCCCTCCTCTGTTATTTCCAAGGATGCCAACATTCTCCTAATTATTTGATTCTTAGTACCATCTTTAATTTTTTCTGCCTTTACCCCTCAAACTCTTTTCCTTTGCTACTCCCACCCTATGTGGAAGAGCCTGGCTCATTTCTCATCCTGCAATCAGTCACCAGACTAACAATCCAGACTAAAACACCTCTGCGTTGCAGTTTTTCCATTTCAGTAGCTTTTCACTGTGGTTACCTTCTCATACTACCTCCTAAATTAAGAACCTACAATACCATATTTGAATTTTCTATTCTAGTATTCAAGACTCTTTACAGTTTGACCTTTTCAGCCCTGGGCTCCTAACGAGCAGCACTACCCCAGCCCCAGGCCCACCCACCACTCTGCACAGGGTAAACACATTCCCCCAGAACTTCTGCTCAGCTGCTGACTTTTGGAATGTTCTTCCTCCCTCCTCTACTGTGCTGTTCTCTCAGCAAATGAGAGTTGCAGCTTCTCTGTGCTGTGGCCTGTCTAAGTGCTCAAGATACATGAATGGACAAAACAGACAAAGCTCTCTTCTTAGGACACCTCCCTGGGAGGCCATGTTGCTCTGCAATCACGTACATACCATTTTTTCACGTCCACCTTTAGTCCTAGTTTTTTCCAAAGGTCTTCATGATAACCCTAACCATCCCCAGGTGCTCCCTTATTTTTACTGTTCAGAACATTTATTTGTTGTCATTGTAATGCCTTACATTGTTCCCCAATTATAGCTGTAGGCTTGTTTCATGAAATTCCTGAAATGATTTCCTGCCAGGAACTGGGTTGGTTCATTGTTCTTCAATGAACCTAGCATGTTGCCTACGTATGTCCTAAGAATCACGCTAAGTACACTATAACTGTAAATACATGTTGTAAGGCAACTGTACCTCACTCATCATAAGAGCCACCAACCCATCAGCACCTCATTCACTAAGGACAAACCTCCCTTGTTGGTTCCTTTAAAGAAATGCCAACAGACAGCATCCCCCTTCTTCTTCCTGTTCTCCTCATGGCCAGACACCCTCAAGCCTCATCTGTGAGGTGCTTTTCAAGTACAGAGTCCTGAGGTTCAAAGGAGCTATGAACCATACCCTTTGGGAAACCGATAAGGCATTCACTCATTTTCTTGATCATCTTTAACTTTTAGGCATTTGGGCAAGCAACAAAGATATAGTTCCTATTCTTGTCGAACTTAGCCTATTACTAGTTCTAAGAAGTCCCTCAACAAAGAGTTTTTGTTGTTGTTTGGTGGGAGTGAGGATTGAACCCGGTGGCTTACATATGCTGGGCAAGAGCTCTACAACTGAGCTACATCCTCAGCCCTTTTTATTCTTTGGGTCTAAGTTGCCCAAGCTGGCCTTGAACTTGCCTGCCTCAGCCTTCTGAGTAGCTGAGATTACAGGCATGTGCCATCCTCAACAGACCCAACTGCAGCAAATAGATGTCAGGTTTGCTTGTTTAACTGTTATCTCCCAAATCATACTGCCATCCCCTTCTGAAAATCACCTAACAGCATTCTATAGTCACAAGTTAGACTTCAGATTCCAAAGAGAAGGCTGGCAAATCAGGTTAGAGCAGAGTTTTGGATGAAGGAACAAAGAATTGATCATTCCATTTCATACCAGGAAGCTCTGATCCCTTGAATCTCTTCAAAAAACCTTACATGTGTGCACAACAGCTGTTGAAGTGCATCCTTTTAATACACACCGTGGTTATGAGTAGGGTGGTCACAAAACACTCATTCTGCGTCAGCTAGTGCATGCTGTTCCTCCCAGGCACCCAGAAATAACAACAATGGAGATGACAGAGGATGAAGGTGGGGGAGTGGGTAGGAGCAGACAAAGGGAGGTGGGTGCTGCCGATGAGACGCGCTTGCATGGGGGTGCTCACCGCTCACGGGTTCTTAGAGTCTTACTAATGGGGTTAAAATTGGGGCAACGCTAACGGCTCATCCGTGGTGAGCACCTGTTGGAAACTGAAGGGGCAGAGGAGGAGGAGGAGGAGGAGGAGAAGGAGGAGGAGGAGGAGGAGGAGGAGGAAGGAGTGGAAGTCAATCACGCGGACCAGGAACATGCTGTAATGAGGGAATGTGAGGAGGTGGAGGGGAGCCGCAGTGCTCCTCTGCTTTCTTCCTCCCCCATTTTGCTCTGAAGACAGAGGCTTCATTCTCTAGATATATTGGGCGGAAGTGGCTATATTTGGAAGCGGACACAGGTACTCACCTGAGCTGCGTTCTTCACCCTTCCACCACCTCTAGGGAGTGAAGAGGGAAAGAGGTGGTTAAGATAACAAAGGAAAGAAGAGAAGGAGGGAGGGAGGGAAAGAGGGGGAAAGGAAGCCAGCAGAGAGGATGCCGTGTAAGAGAAGACAAGTTCCCCTCATTGTGGAAAACTCAAAATTAGAGAATTTCTAAGATCTAAGATGACCCATAGCCCCAGGACTGTATCAGACAGGCCTTTCCAGTGCTCTAGTGCAAGGATAAAGTCCAGGGCCCCACAGTCCTCCCATCATATCCCTCCTCTCTTTTATTTTAATTTTTAAATTTTTTATAGTACTGGGGATTGAGCCCAGGGCCTCTACACTGATGTACACTTCTAGCCCTTTTACCCTTTATATTTTTAAGTTTTGAGACAGGTTTGTGCTATGTTGTTAAATTGTCCAGACAGGGCTCAAATTTACAATCCTCCTGCCTCAGTCTCCCAGAGTTATGGGACTATAGAGGCCTATGCGCAGCCCTCCTTCCCCTCAGACCCACCAGCCTAGCAGCTGCAACCACCCGCGTGAGCCTCCCTCCCAGGCCGAGCTCAGTTTCTTCTCGGCCTGGCCCTTCCCAGGTCCACATGAGCCCCTGCTGGGCTCTGAGGCCCCCTCACAGAGGTAGCTGGGTGGGGAGGCTGCTGACCCAGAGGGACGTTCTGTGCTGGAATGACCTCTGTTGTAATCTTTCCGATGGTGCCTGGCACGGCTTAAGGAAGGCAGCCTTCCAAGGTACTTTGAATCATTCATGGATTGAACGAAGTTTGTTGTGCCCCTGCTAAGTGTCAGGCTCGGAGAAGATATGTAATACCCTCAAGTTAAGGTCTAGGCCTCGGGAAGTCCCAATCAGTCAGGCCACAGCAGGGGCTGCAGCATCCAAGAGCGGTACCTGAGATGGCTGGGCAGAGCTGCCAGCTGCCCGTGGGACAGGGACACAACAGATGGGCCCAGGCCTGGGAAGACTGCTGTGGGCAGAAGGGACCGGACATGTGGAATGAATTAGGGAGACAGACAGGAGCTGGAATTAACAGTGCAATAAAAGCAAGAGCTAATTCACCCTCAGAAGCCAGAGCACTTTATAGGGCGAGAGGCTGGGCTGAAAAGCCCAGCTGAGTCCACCTCCTGACCTGCAGCCCACAGGAAAACAGCAGCAGCTCAGCTCAGCGGCTGCCTTTGGGGAGGGGAGAGGGACCAAGTTTGCATGTGCACGCATACACACACACACACACACACACACACTGTGGCAAATCACAGCCTGGACAGGGAGATGCTACAAAATCACCATGACCGTTCTCTTTCCCAAGCAGACCCTTTCTAAAGAATGTACCAAATGACTCGGGAGCGTCCCTTCAGCTGTGGGAGTTGTCATAGGCCCTGTGCGCCTTCATTCACACATTCCTTGTACATGATAACCTCCTGGCCCCAGGCCACTCGATTTGATGCAAAATAGAGTTCTAAGATACATGCAGTGGTGATTTGATTTTCTTTCTTCTATTTGGTGAATTTACTGGATTACTTGTAGCACTGAGGGCTCCTGGAGGCCTGACCTATGAGCGCCTGTGTCTTGTGCTCATCTGCAGGGCTCATGTGGAAGGAAGAACACGCTCCTGCTTGTGAAGCATCAGCAGTGCCCAGCAGTGCCATGAGCACTTAGACACGGTGTCCCCAGACCATCTCTGCGAGTGAACTGGCTGTCATCCTGCACGTCGCCTCTGCTTGTGTCCTACCTTCTTGTGTGCAGTTCCTAATGAAGGCCCCATGGAGTGCCTAGTACCCTTCTACAATATTCTTTCTCTGTGCCAAGTATCCAGAGGGGTCTGTCACTCTACCAGATGCCAGTTCTCCAGGGCTGAGTCTGCCACAGACCCCACTGTGGCCACAGGACTCCCCGGGTGTCCAAAGGAATGGCTGATCGGCACTGGTAGGAGGTCTTCCCAAGTTTCCCCGTGCCTTTCCTTTCCTTAATCATTCACCAAATATGAATGAATGATGATACAGTTTGGTAGGTGCTAGGGATATGATGATAAACCAGAAACGGTCCTTATCCTCAGAAGGGAGAAGGCCTTTGGGTCTTCTCAGAGTGCACAAGGGGCCATTAGAAACTTCCTGAAATTCCCTAACCTCATTTGTGCACCAGGCCTCATTCCCAAAGGGACTCTTGGGTCAGAGGTGAGCGCATGACCCTGGAGCCCTATGGCCAGTGCTGACAAACTGCAGGTCCCAGAGGTAGCAGCCAGCTGTGCTTCCCAGGCATCCATCCCTTCCAGCAGCTGTCCCTGTCCTTCTCCACCACATCCAGCCTTTGTGTGTCCCATTCCTTTAAAGCCCAGGGCATTTCTGGAAGTCTAAAGTGCACACTTTAACACATCAGCAACCACCATCGTTTCAGGCCTTCTTAAAAAAAAAGTAAAGACAATATAAATTAATTAAAGAGTAAAATAAAGAAGAGATTGTACGAAGCAAGGAGACAGACTCCTGGAAAAGGGGGTGGGATAAGGAGAAATGGAAAAGGAAAGGGTAGGGAAGGTTGGGTAAAGGAATAAAAAATGATCAAGATATATATATATATCCATCCAGTTACCCCAAATGAATGTAATTATTATGCATTACACACACTAATCAGAAAAAAGAAACCTGAAGACAATAGTCTTGTGTAGCCAAGACCTAGAGCCCAAAACTACTAACCCTCATTCTCAGACTTGGAGTCACTGTAGGCCTTTGTACAGAGCCGCTTCTAACTCTTGAGGGCAGTAAAAACACACCCTCTACCCAGGCCCTCAGCCCAGGCTCCTCTCTTTGCCCATGAGGCACGGCCAGGCCAGGCTGTCTACGGACATCTGCCATTTAGAAGCTGGGATTCCATTTCACAGAGAGATGGGTGAATTGTTTCTGGGAAAGGGGTCACGTCTTCCTTTCCAATGTACCTATCACATGAGGTTCATTCTTTTTCTAAGAACATTTACTTTGAAGGAGCAAAACCTGTTAGCATGTGTTGTTCATTTTCCCCTGCAAAACATATCACACGTCATGGAAAGATTAAAAAAAATAAATTGAAGTGATTTCTGTAGTTAAAGTCTGGGAGCCATTAGGATCAAAGTGTGCTCATAGGAGGAGACAGAAGCAGAACACAGTAGAGTGTCCAGTGAGCTTTGCTGTGGTGCCATTGTACAGAATGGGACATCCCAAGAGTACCATCTTTAAACTCTGCAAGCACCACTCCCCCTGTCCCCCAAATGCTGGTCATAATGGCTGTCACGGACTTCCAAGCCCAGGAAACGTCTTTAGCCTCTATCCATGTTTTCATTTTGACCCCACCCATTCTTCCTGCATTATAATTTGCTCCTTTCTACAACAAAAAACAAAGAACCATCCAGAAACAGTGGTGGAAGCAGAGGCAGCACGGAAACCAACACAAACGAGGAGCTGCTTGTCATTGAGGCAAACCAGACCACAAGTTCTAGATGTCAGTGGTTTGTCCAGAGGGTGTGCTCTGGGAAAGCTACCAAAGGCGGCCACCAGTCGGCCCAGGCTGCCACTACCCTGTCATTGACTTGGGCGCCTGTAATTTTCAAGCAGGACGACCCACATCACACAGCATCCACATCCTTCTCCGCGCTTTTTATAACGTCAATGCTGAGTTTTCGCTGAACAAGCCCTCACTTATCCAAGCCTCGGTTAGTCTGTTGTATAACATATGTAGATTGGTATTTTGATTGACTTTTGAAACACACTAAATGTTCAAGGCGGAGTTTGGTGTTGTTTCACAGAAACACTTAAGTTACCCACTGCGAGCCCTGGCAGGGATTTTCGTGGTCCAGTAATTTAACCTACTCGTCTAACCCGTGAGTAAATGAGATCAGGAAAGGTAAGTTGAGTATCCTACTATGAATGGATCATTCTAGAAAGAGTCATAATCAGAATCCAGGCTCTCTGATTTCAGTACCAGAGTGTTTTTCATTCAGAGAGACCAAAGAAAAAGACTTAATCTTTTAAAGGCATGCTCCACTGGTCGCAGAAAGAGAAAATGAGGAAAGTTCCTTAAAATACACACAGATGCCAGGAGCCTGATGATAGCCAATTAAGTTAATACACTCTCCCAATTAAATCTTCTACATAGGAACAGAATCATGGAATTTGAGTTCCTCAGCTCATCCTCTAATAGAGTTTGTAATGAGCTGCAGGGAGACCCAAAGTTGAAGAAAGAGGAAAAAGGCAACCAAGAACCTTGAAAATCCAGGCTAACTCCCCATACCCTGAGCACAAGGGATTGCCTTAGGCTCCTTGTCCAAAGGCCCATGACTACAGGTAAGCATTCCATGCTGTCCTCCTAGGGCCTGGGGGGACGCAGGTCCCTAACAGCTGGTCCCTCCTGAGGAGCACATGGGGATCAATGAGCTGCTGGTTGCCAAGGGCTGCAAGCTGAGGCTGAGAGGCACTGCATTAAGCCCAACGTCATTATTATTAAACCTACAATTTAAAACCAATTATACTTTGCAGAAGACTGCAGCCTCCATTTAAACCACTCCTGGAGGAAAACAAAAAGCCTATGATGCAGAGTTCAAGGCAAGCAATAGAAGTGCTTACGGCACACAGAGACTTGGGCACACAGAGATGACAGTAACCCTGGGGTTCCCACTCAGAGGGAAGCAAGACAATGGGACAGGAACGCTGGAAAGCAACAACTCGAGCAAACCTCCTCCTTTTACTGAAAAAGAAGCTAGCGAGATCTTAAATAAATTTAGAAAGCCTAACACCTGTGTATAAATTATAGGTTTCAGATTGGTACGCCAGGCCTTTCTAATGGTGCTGTGTGTGTGTGTTGGGGGGGAGAATAAAGAAATCACTTGCTATCATGTAAAAATCAGGATTTTTTTTAATGCAAAAGGTTTGAATTTGCAGCCTTTCCTAACAAAGCCATTATCCAGCAACACTGTGGCAATGACTGCGGCCAAGGTGTGGCCATCAGCTTCCGATGAATGAGGAGACGCACTCTCTGCTCCCCCCAGACTCCACCCCTGCCTACTGCCTCCTACATAGAAAACCTACTCTCCTGCCCTTTGTTGTCAAGCTTGCACTGTGCGTCTGCTTATTGAGGGCTGCAAAGAAAGTGAAATCTTTCTTATAAAGGTGTTGACAGAAGTTTTTCTCATATGTACCCCACACTTGGCATATCTTGGACATTTGGTTGTTTGATTCTTGGTTCAAATCTCCCTTAGGAGACAAGTGTCCTGAAGTAGCTGAAAATATCAGTGGTAAAGGAGTCCTTTCCAATTTGAGTATTCTTCATCAAGTGCCTACTGGGGTCAAAAGGCTGAGCTGGGCTTTGGGGAGGGGCTCACAGGTAATAAGGCCCATCGCTTTCACAGTGGTCATTTCAGCTCAGAAGCCTGGGTACCATACTGGAGAAGATGATGTCATAAGGAAGGCATAAACCACTATGGGGTGTGGTGGAGTCAGAAACCACATCTGGCCGGGACACTAGGAAAAGCACATGGAAGAAACAGTATTTGGAATGGGCTTCGGTGGTGTTTTGACAAGTAAAGAAGGAAACGAAGAGAGATCTGCTCGAGAGAGAGTAGGAGAGCTTTGCACAAACAAAGAGACACAGGGTGTGCAGAGAACAGTGAGTAACCGTCCCCCGAAGATGATGAACTTGGGAAGGGAGGGGCTCGGCAGTTGAGCTTCTCTATTCTGTTCCCACCTCCTTCCCTAACCAGCTTTGGTAGGCAGAGGCGGCATCTGATTAAGTACCTGAGGAGAGCTGCATGCCAGCGAGGGCAACCTCACAAGGAGCTCATGCACCACAGCACCTGGGATGCTGACGCTTCAGAGAACCACCAACCCATAGCCCTGGTTGTCTGTGAACCCGGCATCTAATGCAGGAACAACTGGGACCCGGCTCCTTGCTTGGGGTATGCCCCACAATAAGGCAAGGTTCCTGCCTTCTTCAAATGAAACTTTCAAGCAGGAAATGAGCAGGCACGTGGGTTTATCCTCATCTTTCCACCAGGTTTGGATATAAAAGCCTCAGACATCAGCCATGGCTCCCCATCCAATCTGTCCTCAAAATCCACGGCCTCTGCCTTCAAATGCACCCTGAGTCCAACCTCTTCTCATTGTCTTCATTGCCATTTCCCTAGACCAAGCTCTCACCTCCCACCTGGATCTCAGCAAGGGTCTCCCGACCTGTCTCCCTGCTCCTGATCTAACCCCACAGTCTGTTCTCCACGCTGGAGAAACATCAGCTTTGTCATTTTACCCTGTTTCTCAAGCCAGAGAGTGGCATCTCTTTGTACTTGGCACAATATCTGACATCCTTACAGTGGCTGAGTGACCTTGCTCCACCTTTCCCCCATCCTACTCTGCTCACTTCACTGCCAGCACAAATTTTCAGCTATTTCCACGCGCCCACTAAGATCCCAGCAGCCTGTCTCTGCTAGAAAAACATTAGAACTGTGGCCCCCTTGCTTGCTCTTGAATGCAGTAAAAATGCTCCAGCGTCAGGCCCTTTGTACTTGCTGTTCCTTCTACCCCAGATGGACATCCTCCACCTGTCACTCCCTTAAGCCTTTCTAAGTGCCCACCTCAGCTGGCGCCCTTCACTAGCCAGCTCCTTCTCACCCTGCTTTATTTGCTTCCTAGCGCCTATCCTGAACAAACAATGCATGTCATTTTCCCTGCCTTCTCTAGAATGTAAGCTTCAAGGGGACAGGATTTTCTTTTTTTCCTGTTTGGTTCACTCGGTGTCACTGCATCTTGATGAGTGCCTGGCATAGAACATCAGTTCACTATCTACTGCGTGACTGACATAAGGCTAATGGGTGAGGTCTACCTAAAGGAGCCAGCAGGAGACAGAAGGGAGGACACAAGCGAGAGCTGCAGGAGACCAGGGGAGACAGAGGGATGAGTTGAGCTTCCAAGGCCACTTGAGGAGGAAATCAAGGCAAACAAGAACAGGAACTTACATGCAACAGAAAGGCTATGAGTACTTGTGCAAGAGTAGGAGTTGGCATGGCGGAGGCTAGAGAGGACAAAGTGGTGTGCGTGACCCAAAGATCAGTTCCTGGGGACCCTTAGCAGGCAATGACATTGGATAAAAAGGACCAGATACGTTCCCATGGTTTGCAATAGCTAGTTGCTTAAAAAGTCACTTTGCCATCTATAGAAACTCTGACTCAGCAACCTGGATGGGCCAGGAATCTGCAGTGCAATAGGTCTGAGAACTACAGTACAGAGGACACCATAGGCCCGAAGGCTGGCAGTGTCATAGCAGCTGACAATTTTCTAACAAACACTGTACTTCTTATCCATGCCATGAGCCTCAGTGAGAAATGAAAGCCGGAGATAGGTCGGTTGGGGGTGGAGGTAGAGGCCTGCAGAGCAATCCAGGGGCATTTGAGGGAGGGAAAAAGGCAATGCAGGTGAGCACCACGAAGATGAAGACATTAGTGTCACGCTGTTACCTTCTTCACTCTGGTATCAGCTGAGCATGATGAAGACAAATGTTTTACTGCCAAGCCAATTCCATCATCCTCTCACTTTGTTTTCGCATTCACCCGTGTATCCACCCCAGGAAAAACAAACAATTCTGTGATCCTCTATGTGCCACTGATCTAGGCCTAGAGATGCACAGATAGAACAGCATTCCTGCCACTCAAGGCACATTCAGTTCCACCAGGAGACAGATAAACAAGGACAACTTCATAACAATAAACCCTCCCTTCACAACTTTGCAGGGATTTAAGAAGGGAATGTAAAGTAGGAGACCTTACGAAGTAGAGGTCAGTGAAGTCACTTCTACCTTGGTTGGTTGCTTAGGGATGCTCTTAAATGTGCTGGCAAGGGACCAGTGAATCCCAAGACCAGGGTTATTCTACATGCTATATTCCAGGCCTGGGGACCATTATGTTAGAGGACCAGCACTAGGATGAGACACAAAATAGGGCAATCCACAGACACTATATCCTTCCTCAAGCAGTGAGCCTGGCCCTACCCTAGACACACAGACAATCTAAAATCTGTCCTTGCAATGCACAGATAATCTAACGCCTGGAACTGCAATGCACAGATTACCTAAAACCTTCTCTGAGTCTTTGGTTTCAACCCCCAGCCCAATCAAGCGTGTAAGCAGAGCTGCTGACAAGCAGCAAATTGGAGGGATTTAAATTTCCCTTCCTTTAATTTTCCCTTCCACCCCCTGCCAGGAGTGCCTACATGCAGGGAACAGCCTTCCCCAAAAGATGGCCAGAAAGCAGGCAGCAGGAGGGAAATATCACATAGGAGGAATCCGAAAGACCCAGCTTGCCTCCTCTGAGAGTCAGAGCTGCTTGGGTTTTGGATGTTGTAATTATTGCTATGCTTTGAGAAGGGGGCATCATTCCTAAAACCACGGCTTGATAACTACCATTCTGGTCCACCATAGATGAGGAATGGGGTGCGAGTAGGGGAAACGACAAGTCCAAAGTCACACTCCAACACTTTCTAACACACGTCCAAAGTCCTGACTCCAACACTTACCTCAGTATGGCAACTAAAACAACAAAATAAAACAAAACAAAAATTAATGAGTTGTGATAGGGCAAAGACATTATTTGTCGGATCAAATACTTTGTTGCCCTGTCTGGGAAATGGGGCTAATATGCCCAGGCAGCTCATCGGAGTGAGCGCAGCACACTTATCAGGAACACTGTCAACGAGGTATTTCCAGAAGGAACCTCGACAGTGAAGGTCAGCCAGTCACGGCACCCTTTTTAATTGGTGACTTCAGCCCCACACAGTCTGAGTGTATTCATGGTAAGTTCATGGGATTGTAAGTGGGTCTGAAGTTTTTACAAAGACAAATAAATCCGCAACATACCTAGGGAATCTTAACTTGCTCATGCTCAGCTAACAGGCTTCTGTGGTCATTCACTGTGACCTGTGGGCTGGGCAGGAGGCTCTGCACTGGTAGGGAATGATGCCAGCACTATGCAAGCTAGATTTTTGGGAAGCCTGGCCATTCACACCACAGGGAAGGGAACCCTGGCATTTGGAAAACACAGAGTAGCACAGGATTGGATGGTTCTGACACCAAAGGGAACAGGAGTCAGGGTTGAATATGGCCTGGAAGCTGGGAAGCTTTGAACAAAAACCACCAAGCCATGGAGCTCTCACCGAGAACCCCTTTGAATAAGTGTGGTGAGGACAAAAGGAAGTGGGTGTTTCGATCACTATTTAAATGGGAGTGGGGCTTGGGACTGGTGGGGTTCAGGACCTGGTACCCTAAGAAGTGACATCTTGCCATGAGAGGAAACAGCAAAAGCAGGGTCACTCTTATTTTCCCTTTGTCCTAGACTCTCAGTGGAGAGATGCCCTTTGTGTACCCAGGGAAAAGGAATGTTCTTATCTCTGCAGACACAGGAACCTAAGCAAGCAGGCCTTGCTAAGTCCCCCATCCAGTTTATTACCGTTATTTCATAACCCCTTTGTCCATCCTACTGATTCCAACTATCACTGTTCATCAAAGCCACATATTAAAACAAACAAATTAAGCTATGTGGGGAATCTTCATTTCCAAAGGCACCTGTAGCACATAAAACTCATATTAAATGAATTTGTAAGCTATTCTCTTGTTAATCTGCCTTTTGACATAGGAGCCTCAGCCATGAACCTAAAGATGGGTGAGAAAGAAATCCTTTCTCCTCTCCGAGAAAAAACTTAGCCAGTAACAGGGCTCTCTAGGAGTACACAGCATAGTACCAGCAGGTCTTCCCCTAGCAGCCCTTGAAATGTGGGGTGAAGACAGCACCTTCCTACTTGAGAACCTAGTATCCTAGGTACTTGTTTGCTCCTGTTGTCCTCAAATAATAGGTCTCCTTTCACTAACAAAAGTATTTGATGGGCATACTAAATGGACAAAAATTAAAAACTTTCACTCCAAAATCAGGAACAAGACAAGTATGTCCACTCTCACCACTCTTATTCAATACAGTTCTGGAAACATTAGTCAGAGCAATTAGACAAGAGAAAGAAATACAAGGAATAAGGAGAGGAAAAGAAAAAGTTAAATTATCATTATTTGCAGATGACATGATACTCTACATAGAAGAGCCCCAAAATTCCACCAAAATACTTCTAGATTTAGTCACAAAATTCAGTATCATGACTGGATACAAAGTCCACACTCAAAAGTATTTGATGGAAAGTCATATGATCACCTTGCTCACAGGTTTTCTTGTCCAGCAACAATAATTTAAAATACTATTTTTTTAGCACAATCTCTTCTACACACCGAGGATGGCAAACAACTGGCACACCACCAGTCCACTTTCCACTTCCTGACCCATGGCAGACATTGCTAATGGACCACAGTTCACTTCCTTACTGATCCAGTTCACTTCTCACTTCCATCCCCACAGCAGCAATTGCTGATAGACTTCAGCTTCACTGGTTGTAGACAATGGCATGGAGTCTTCTCAAAACATTTCTCTAGACAGCTAAGAAAATGAGCTGGCACATGAGCCAATACTGATTTGCTGTCACTGATCTATACCTCATCTGTCCAGGGAGCCACTCAGGAAGGCTTCAACTTCCTAAGGACATGAAGACAAAGCCATAAAAACCTTGCCCTGGTTGCACCTAGGCATTTGTCTTGGGCAAAGCCAAGACCATTGTCTCATTTCTTTGGGGATTGGCAGTGACTCCTGCCCAGAATGCCCGGAATCCAACCAGCATTCCTGACTTCCAGTTAGACCAAACCACCTAGAGTTCCAAGTTCTATTTAGAGCCCCATATTTGGCTGTTTATATTGCTCTAAGGAACAATCTATGCAGTGGCTTGCTATAATTCTAGGTCCTCCACTGGGCTTTATGGATCAAGTTTCACTGGCTTTTTTTCCCCTCACAGATTTTGGCAATGGTAGAAGGCACATTTGAGATAAATTCTGCTTAGATTTAACATGATGCTTCCTAGAATTTTATTTCTTTTTTTTTTAGAATTTTATTTCTTGATAGTAGAGAGGGAAAGCCATCTCTGTGGATGGTGGGCTAGGAAACACCTTATTACAAAAGTATGCAATGGATGCTGAATATTTTCATTATGACAGGACAGAGTAACATAGTATATAACCTGAAACAGAAGACATTTAACCTTATAAAATATTCCTCACCCTCAAAAGGGGAAGGAGGAAGACAGAAAGGGTTAAAAGGCCAATGGCATGTTTTCCCAAACCGGGGAAGACTACAAGGGCATTAGGTGCACTGCTGAGGCAGGCGATCCAAAGGAAGGGTGCATGCCGGTGGTTGGGGCCGCTGTTGGTGAAACCTGAAAGGAGGTCTCAGATGAGGTGGGAGAGCTTTCTGGAGGGGGAGACTTAAAACATCTATTTGAATCCATTTGGTTTTTTAAAATAAATTTTATTGAGCACTTCCTATGTATGACGCACTTTTCTATAGGCTGGGAATAAAAGTCATGAACAAAATAAACAAAACTTTACAAAGACACATATAGGCATGAACTGTGTTTACTTGGGTGGTGAGATTATTGGTCTTTGACCCCTTTTGGGTCCACTCATATTCTCGTATTTGTTTATAATAGGTAAAAGGCACTGAAAAAAAGGAAGGCACTGTGACATACGAGACAAGGCAATGGGCGTCTCCAAGACCCACAGTTGCTGTTCAATTGAATTATTATTATTTTTTTTCCTGTACCAGGAATCAAACTCATGACTTCACGTTTGCCAGGCAGGCGCTGTGCTGCTGAGCTAAATCCCCAGCCCCTATTTTTTCTTTTCTTTGTGTTTTTGAGACAGGGTGTCACTATGCAGTTCAGGCTGGCCTTGAGCTCACTTTGTAGCCCAGGCTGGTCTCGAACTCGCAGTGATCCTCCTGCCTCAGGCTCCCTAGTGCTGGGATTACAGGCGTGAGCCCCCACACTCAGCTGTTCAATTGAATTATGAAGGTGGGGACAGAGGAGACGAGTGCTCTCCTCTCTCCAGTGACATTTAAAGCTGTTGCCATGTGGAATGGGGATGTCCTGGAGGGAAAGGGCGCCCAAGGCAGTGTGGCTCAACATCCCACTGCCTCCTTCAAGGTGGAGCTTGGCGTCCCACCAGGAAAATTTCCCACTACTAAGCTTTTCAGGAAGTTTGCTCAAACCTCCTGAAATAATTTGAATATATCCTTCGCCTTAAGTAATTATACATACAATAAAAGGAGAAAGAGAATATAGTGTTTTTACAGTGAGATTCTTTCCTGTTCAAATTATAAAAGAATTTTTTATTTCAAAATTAGCAACAAGATAATATAGGAGAAGAGAATAAATGTCAAAAACAAAAAGGCTGTATGATTCATTCAAATGATATCGATATCAATAGGCACTCTTGAAACAAGATATTTTCTTTTTTCTCTTTAAGCAAGTTACCCGCCCGCTCCCTGCATTTGAAAGTGAATTATGTCTCTTTCTTGGACATTTGTAATAGGACCTTTTTAAAAAAACTAATAATGATATGACAGACCCACTTTTTCTTTTTTTTTTGGTCTTTTTGAGACAAGGTCTCATTATGCAGTTCAGGCTGGCCTTGAGCTTACTTTGTACTCCAGGCTGGCCTCGAACATGCAATGATCCTCCTGCCTCAGCCTCCCGAGTGCTGGGATTACAGATGTGAGCCACCACGCCCAGCTGACAGACCCACTTTTGACCCTCCTGTTAATGACCAGTAAACATGGGTGACCAGCACCTAGTTTTGAAAGAAACCAAACACGTCCTTGTGCAAATCTCTAGGAACTCATAAATTTTCAGTACATGAGTGTGATACAGAAATGAAAAAAAGATCAGAACAAGGTTGAAATAACAATCAAGACATGGCCCTCAAAAGGAACATTGGTCATAGCTTAATTGTGGGAAGAAAAGGACTCTGCCAATAAATTCTTCAGAAAGGAACTAACTCAAAGTTACAGACAAAACCAGCTCCATGGGCTTTGGAGATCAGCCCTGAGTAATGCCATTACTGCATTAGTTGTTTATGATTAGGATTATAAAACAGGCTCAATTAAAAGGAAAAAATGAAAGAGCAGGCCCGAAAATCACATCTCATGTTAACTGAATCAATTAACTGAGTCTAGAGATATTTATTTCATTGTCTCACCTTCCAGCCTCTCAAAATGCAGAGATGATTAAATGAAGGGACAGGTGCATGTCAATGTTATGAATGACTTGTCCCATAAGAACCTGGATGCTCCATATCTGTCTTCAAAAGAACCGCTCATCCTTTTTCTAGCAATAACGTTGGCTATGTGTTCCATGAACAATTTATTATCTTCACTATGCTAGGCATCATGCAGGATACAAGAACATAAAAAGATGAGGGTTCACACCCTTTGAAAAGAAGACAGGCAACAAGTAACATATATAATAAATAGATGGAATTGAATATGCAAGTACTTTAGACAGACTCCATGCTAAAAGGATTCAGAGTAGGTCAAGATCAATGGATGTATGGCAGGCAGAACTCACCAAGGGGCACAGAGTACTAATCCTATTCATATAACATCCTCCCAAGGGAAAGATGGACTGGCTAGTCTGAAAGAATATTTGAAGGTGTCTGAATTTATTTAGAAATGCATTTTTTTCACCCAGAACTGCCAGATAACATATGGTCCAGAAATGACTGAGTAGATGGATGGATAGACAGATAGATACATAGATAGACAGGAACATTAGCTATCATTTAATTCACATCTTCTAGCACAGTGGCAGTAAACCTATGGCATGCATGCTGCAGTGGGCTGTTTGTATCACTGAAAGCGCTAAGAGGTTCACCATCACTGTTCTAGCAGAATGTGGAAAACCTGGAGACCAACGCCTGGAGACCACGCCTGGAGACCAGCAGGTAGCTCTGACTGAACTGCTGTGTGTGCCAGCCGTCGTTCTGAGGGTATCACATGCATTTTTCACTTAGTCTGCTGAGAAGATACGGATGCTATCCCATTGTGCCATCAGGGGCTCAGCAAGTTCAGGCTTTGCAGGTGGCTTAATAGGTTGCAGAAGTCACAGGACAAGCAAATGTAGAGCAGGGTCTCAGGGTAGGACGTTCCCAGCCCCAGCCCTTCCCCACTGGCCTCTCCTGGAACAGACACAAGTGCTGGCACCCCGTGGTGCTAAGGTCTGGGCCTTCTTGACAGTGAACAGCCCCCATTGGGCTTTAGCAAACTGGTGCCAGGCAGAATGCAAGGACCCAAGGGAGGTTTTTTTTTTTCTAAATCCTTTTTTACATAGATCTGTAATTTTAAATGTCAAGTTCCTTGATTGTTTTCAAATATTGACAACAAATTTAGTCTCTTTGCAAACTCAACAAAACCATCTTCAACAAGATCAGGCCATGGACTTCCCTGGGCAGCCTCCATCCATGCTTTGCCAAGGATCATTTCATCTGCGTGGCTTCACTTCTCACAACAGCCCTCTGGAGGAAGTGTGGTTGTATCTGGTGTGTGGACGCAGAGACCAGGACAGTTTAAGGAGAACACGTGACTTTCTGCAAGCGCATCTATTTACAAGTGGAGGACTTTGACTCAAAGTCCTGGCCTTTGGCAACAAGGTTGGCTCCCTTGAGCGCTATCACACCGGTCAGAGCCCCTCCTGGCCCTGACTCTGCACTCTGCCAGAGAAAGAGCTGCCTTTTGACTTTTGTTTTTTCCATGAAAAGCTAGCCATCTCTAGGCAGGCTCATGGGCTAAGTATTCACTGTAACTTGTCAATACGTTAAATACACGGCCAACGCACCTTGTATTTAATAAATGTGTGTTTGAAGGAATGAACCAGATCCTTTCCATTGAGGAGTGGTCCTTAGGCAAGGGGTGCAGGCAGCAAGAGAATAGCAGCAAAGTTAGGGTGCTAAGAGGGGAGAGCAAGTCCCAAAATGGAAGCAGAGGCGCATGCACTTGCCTGCTCTGTGGATTCACCCAGAACTGGCATGGGTGGATTCATTCCTCCTTTAACGGACTTGGAAATGAGACGAACTCAGACCACCAAATGCTTTTTTCCAAGGCTTTCAGCTAGCAAGGAGGGAAACTGAGGTGGAACTCTGAATTTTAACTTCAAGAGTCTCTTTACCTGGGTGTGGTGGCACACACCTGGACAGTTTAAGGAGAAATGAGATGAAAGGAGGCTGAGGCAGGAGGATTGCCAGCATTCAGGAGGCTGAGGCAGGAGGATTGCCACGACTACACAGTGAGTTCAAGGCCAGTTTGAGCTACATTGGGAGACTCTGTCCAGAAAAAAAAAAGTCTCTTTAACTGTGTGTGGGCCAGCAACAAGCTAAATAAAACTCACACTTATTCTGGCCTTGTAAGGTCTGGATTTGAATTTAAATTTACTGTGAAGCTATGGATGCCCACATAAAATCTCTAAGAAAATTCTGGGAAGAACCCTTAAAAAAAAGGGAATCTGCTCCTCACCAGGGTGGAATGGAGAATACACAAGGAAAATAAAGTCACCCACCATCTCAGCAGCCAGAGAAAACCTCAATTTTAGATTGTCTTAATCCTTTCCTTAATGTGTGTGTGTGCATGTGTGTGTGTGTGTGTGTGTGTGTGTGTGTGTGTGTGTAGTATTTTGCACTCAACTGAGATCATACTATATATACTATATATGCAGTTTTAAGCTTGGATTTTCATTTCTTTTATCTTAAACATTTTATTATATCACTGTAATTCTTCAAAGACTAACATTTCAAGAACTTTATAATACTACAACAAATGAGACCACCATAACATACTTTATTAATTCTATTGCTGGGAATGTAGTTTATGGTCTATTTTTTCACTATTATGCTTTGATGGCTATAAAATTGTCCATTTTCAATTGGTTCTTCAGGAGGTATTTATAGAAACGAAATCAGTGAGTGCCAGGCCATGCACTTTGAGCTTCTCTGCATATATTGCAAACACACTTTCCAAAAAGGTGGTTAACAATTTACACTAAAATGGTAAAAAAAATTTTTAAAATATCCTTTATTCTCTCTTACCCTCAGAATCAACTGTTTTTCTGAAGGGCTGGGGCTCTCTCCCCTGTTTTTCTGAAAGGCTGGGGCTCTCTCCCCTACAGATGTGTTCTTCCCAGTAAAGCTTTCCTTTCCTTTCATCACATTTCTTTTTTGACTAGCAAATAAACATGCACTGCTGCAAAAAGGTGCAAAAATGAACTGTATTGTTTTAAAAGATCTTCTGGTGAGTAGGGTGTTGTGAGATTCCATGAAATGGCTGAATTTATCCCATTGGTATAAATCAAGACAAGCAGGCCTGAAGGAAAAGCATTTCATCTGAAATGGCAGCAGTGGTTTAGAGCTTTGTGGCCAAAATGCCCATTAGCTGTTTGTCAGGAATATTTTTAGAAAGTGCAGAACCAGACAGGAAAGAGAACTGATGCGACGGTATCATTCTCTCCCCAGGAATCTGCCGACAGCCTTCGGAAGCCAGGCAGGGGCTTTGTGCTCTTTGCACTGAGAAACCCAGAACACATTCCTCACACATGCAAAATGCTCAACCAAACGGGGGCGCCCCTCGTTTATCAAGATTTATCAAGATTTTCACTTACTGCAGGTAAAGAATTTCTGTTATCAGGCCTGTAGATGTGAGAAAGTTTGAGGGTACAGCTGTGAACTCCATCTGGGGTGAGATGGACTACCATTTTCTCGGCTACCTGGAATGAAATGATTCTGGGAAAAAAACCCATGATCTAAATGCAGTGTGGATTGCATAGCTTGCAATCTCTGCAGCATTCCAAAAATGTAATTTTCACTGCTGCTGTTCAGGGTTTCTATCTTCCTTAGTTATTAAAGCTTGTTCTTTGTAGCCTTGGGTGACCCTAAGCAAAGTATGCAACCTCTTTGAACCTCAGTTTCCTCATGAGAGAAGTGGGCCAAGCGCAATATCTGCCTCCTAGGGGTTTTGTAAGAATTAAGTGAAAGAATTTACATAAAGCACTAAGCAGAACACCTGGTCTATAAAGAGCTCTGAGCATCTGCTAATTTTAATTCTCATGATCATAGTATAGTTCAAAAGCAGATTTATCCAGCTATTGTTTATTGGCATACTTTTCTTCTGGATACTACTACTTTCTAGTCTCCCCACCAGAGGAAGGAAAAGAAAAGATATGAAAGCTAAAGTGTCCCATCTGCACTCTTCTAGCCATACCTGTAAGCCACACACGGGAGGAGGAATTCAGAACAGTAGCTAAAAATGAAATTGTTGAATGCCCTGTGGCTATTCCAGTCCCCACTTAGCATTTCACGGAGGATATGAAGAGGCACAAAAGGTGTGCCCTAGCATGGACTTGGACAGCAGCAGGACTTTCCTTGGTTCTAGTCTCTCTTCTCCAGCAAGAAAGACTGACCCAATTCTAAGGGGCCAGTGGACATTGCTTCCACTTAGATAGCACCACAGACCTGGGCCCAGCTTGGCCCTGCCACGGGTTGAGCAACTCACTTCCTTTGTAAAATAAAGTGATTGAATTAGGGGTCATCTTTAAGTTTCCTTTCAGTCATACAGGAATATGTGGTTCTAGTCACAAAGCATTTTTAAGATCCAAAGTATCTTTTCCTGTGGATTTTGGTGGGTACAGGACATTGAATCCAGGAGTGTTCTACATCCTCAGCCCTTTACATTTTAAAAAAAATTTTATTTTAAAACAGGGTCTCACTAAGTTGCCCGAATAGAACTTGAACTTGCAATCCCGCCTCTGCCTCTCTAAATACTGGGATTACAGGCATGCATCACCACACTTGGCCTCCTGTGGCTCTAGTAGAAGTCTTTTCTTTGTGACATTGTAGTTGTTCACACCCAGGTAGGTAAATGAGTCAAGGAGAGTTGAACAATTAAGTTGAAATAAGGTTACATGGGTGTTAGTAAATTTGTAGGATTCAGTGCAACATCTTGCATCAAACTAGGTCAGGTCAACAGGTATTTACTGAATAGCTATTCACAGCCAAACACTGGAGCTGGTTCTCGTACAATATTGTGGTATTTGCCAGCCCTGAATGGACTTCTAGGCAGACCATGAGCCATGATACAAGGATAAGCGAAAAACAGCGATGGCTATTGATTAATTTAATGATATTTTCTTCTGATAAATCACTAAATATTTTATTGAAGAGTATTTCCCATCCAGTAAATAGCTGAAAATTCATACAGTGAAACACAAGATCCTGTTGGTACCACCTCCATTTTAGATCATTTTAATTTGCTGCCCCCCCTCCCTGCTCAGAGCGGGCGTGTTAACAATTTTACTCCTAAGACTGCCACCTTGGAACTCTTTGGTGTATTTCACAACTTGGGATTTTTTAAAATACAGAGTTTGCATGAAATGAGTAATGGAAGGTCTTTATTGGCCTCTTCTTGGTTATTTTGAACAGGCTAGGGAGCTCCCACCAAGCGATATGCTTTTGTCACGGTACCCTGCCTGTAGATTTGGAACAGTGTTAAAATCTGTGCAGCAGGAGAACAGGGAGTGCAGCACCAAGTGCTCTCCTCTGTGCCATCCCAGATAAGCACACTAGGCAATCTAGTGTGGGCCACTTGGCTCTTGGAAGTGTTCTGGGATGCATATAGTAAGAATAAATAACCCACAACTTCAGAACTAATTAATCCCTTCAGCCCATCCCTTCAACCCAATGACCACTGTGAAAGCCCTCTCATTCCCTTCACCATCACTAAGACATAATACCTTGCACCCAAAACTTCGAGGAGGAGAGGTTACGTATGGCAGATGGGAATGGCAGAGGAAAAGGCGCTCAACATACGGTATCCAGGAAGCAGAGAGAGAGAAGGGAGAACCTGGAGACCAGAATTCATTGATGAGTACAGTGCCCCATGACCCAGTCACCCTCTAAAAATGTGATGTTTGGGGCGATCTAAATTATAACATTAACCCAACCTGTGCTTTGGAGCTATTACCATGTCCATCCACCAGGGCTCACAGAGACTGAAACTACATCAAAGTATGTCTAGTGGTTCCAATTGACCTACTCAAAAATGTCAAACTGACCTGTTTTAATCAGTCAGAGCCTTTGGGGAAAAGGATAGAAACCAACCCCAAGAGCAGAAGTAGAACAGGAAATTGACTCATGTGTGTAAATGGCAAGTCCACGAAGAACTGTGATTTTGGAATTCACAATAAAAAAGATCTTTGCTGCCTGTTTTGCTTCCTAGCACCTGGATCCTAAAGCCCTTAGGATTTCCAAAGCAAG
The DNA here is from genome assembly GCF_000276665.1 of Chinchilla lanigera. NCBI lineage: Eukaryota > Metazoa > Chordata > Mammalia > Rodentia > Chinchillidae > Chinchilla > Chinchilla lanigera. The sequence continues at coordinate 17,675,240 of NW_004955426.1, read as the reverse complement.
TGTCTTTTTGTGTACTGATGAGATTACTGGTTTGCAGGGCACCAACCACGTGATTAGAGAATTTGAACTTTCCACCCCACTTTACTCCACCCTCAGTAGATCAGAAGGGGAGAGGGGAAGACACTAATGACCAGTTATTTATCCAATTATTCCTATGTAAGGACATTTTCATGAAAACCAAAAAGGAGAGGGTTTCAGGGAGCTTTTGTATTGCTGAACATGTGAAAATTCTAAGAGGGCAGCGCACCCTGAAAAGGCATGGAAGCTTCACACCCTTTCCCCTCCACTGTCCTATGCATCTCTTCATCTGTATCCTTCATCATCTTGCATTATAAAACAAACTGCTAAGCATAAGCAAATCTTTCCCTGAGTCCTGTGAACCATCCTACCAGTCTATTGAATCCAAGGAAGAGATCGTGGGAACTCCAGCTTTATAGCTAGAGAGTCAGAAATACTGGTAAAAAACTGAGACTTGTCATTGGCATCTGAGCGGGGGGCAGCCTTGTGCAACTGAACAAGACCGTGAGTATGATGCTAACTATAGGCAGATGGCATTGGAATTGAATTATATTGTAAGGCACCCAGCTGATGTCACTGGAGAACACATGTGAATGAAAAAACTCACACATGGTCACAGAAGTATTTGGAGGTACATATAGTAAGAACGCGCAAATTTGTTTCTTCCTACATTGCAGGAGTGGATATAGCTTTCAGCAGAGCTGGATTCACATACCCTGTCACTAGGAATTGTGAATTTTCTGTCTTTAGTGCTGGCTTCATTCCCAGTTGGCACTCTGCACATGGTAGCAAAGCCAGCCTCCAGCAGCCGAAGCTTCTCTCCTACCAGTTTAGAAACCCTGGCTGAGAGCAGGTGCCTCTTTCCCAGTGGTTCTAGAAAATGTCTTGGGGTGGGTTCCCGCTCTGACTGGAGTCACATGCCCATCGCTTAGCCAGACTTGACTACCCACCCACTTTTGGGGGCAGGGGCTGCATCAGACTACCCACAGCACACGGAGTGTGGACGACAGGGAGACAGAGACCAAAGATAACCAAAACACAGTGCCTTGCTGCCGGAAACATACTCACCTCCAGGAGTTCTTTCTTCGGTTTAATGAATACTAATTAATATTTGAAATTCTGCTAAGTCAGAAAGAGTTGTTCCTAATGAAGAATCAGAAAATTACCAGGATAGCCCACTCACTCCTTTCCAGGTGCACCTACCTAAAAATAACCAATATCCTAATTTCCAACACCACTAGTGAGTTTAGCCAGTTATTATATTTCACATAAAAGAAAGCATATGGCACATACTATTTTGTGGTTGTGAACTCTTCCATATAAATATTATGCTTCAATAAATGGTTTACAAAATAACTGCTCCTGATTTTTCCCCATCCTATCAACATCGAAAGTTATAAAACTTTCAAGGACTCTCCCAGCCCTCTAGAAATGACCTTCTCTTCATAGATAGCAAATTCTTTCAGCATCTGCGGTAAACCACAGGTGGCCGAGGTCACGGGCAGGGAGGCCTATGGGAGGAACTTGCTGTGTTTCTTTGCCTCCCACCTCTTTTTCCCAGCCTCCCAGCCTCCCAGCCTCCCAGCCTTTGCCTTCCCCTCTTAGAGGTGGGCATTCGGGAAAACATCATCTTTCACTGGGCTTTGCCTCTGGATGACAGAAGTGAGCAGGGGGCAGCTGCCCATCAAGCAATGGTTTGCCAACACACCTTCCAAGCCTCACATACAAGAGAGACATAACATCCTTGGGTCACTCCAGAATGTGGTTTAGGGTCTCCCTCAATAGATGATGAAAATGGCAAACACTTCCATCACCTCTCCACACTGAAGCACAACTGTGGAGAAACCTCCAAGTGGCTACAGGTTCTAGGTAGAAACTTCTCTATGGGGCAGAAATAGGGAAAGCTATCAGGTAGGACTATCCTTAGGTAGAATGGCCATCCTTGGGAAGTAGAACTGTGCATGAAAAGGATGGGGGAGGGCGGGGGTGGGGACATAGCTCAGCGGTAGAGTGCTTGCCTAGTGTGCACAAGGCCCTGAGTTCAATCCCCAGTACCATACGCACATGCACACACACAAAGGATGGAGGAGCTTCTCTAAGTTTTGTCACAGACAGGCTTCCTATAATGTGCAAGAAGCTGAAAGGCTATTTCCAACACTCAGATTTCATGATTCTGACAAAGTCCTAGTTGGTGCTAACAGCTAATCAGGAGTTAAACGATGGAAACCCATGATGATTCTTCTAAAAGTGAAAATGTAAGCCTACCATATGACTGAGCAATTCCACTCCTAAGTCTATATCCAAAAGAACCAAAAACAGGTATTCAGATGAATACTTGTATGTGCATGCTCACAGCAGCACTATTCATAATAGATAAAATGTGGAACAACCCAAATGTCCATCCACAAACCAATGGATAAAATGTGGTACAGCCATATAAGATAGAATATTACTTCGCCATAAGAAGGAACAAAAGTCAGACATATGCTGTAAAATAGATGAAAATGTTACATTAAGAAAAGAAGTCAGACATCGCAGAAAGGTCACATTATGATTCTATGTGTGTGAACTAGTTAGAACAGCTGAATCCACAGACATAGCAGGTTAGTGGCTGCCAAGAGCTTAGGGGAACAGCAATGGGGAGTTGACTGCTTACGGGGCAGCAGATGTCCTCTGGGGATGTTTTGGAACCAGAATGATGTGGCTGCCTCACAACACCGTGATTGTACTAAAAGCCACTGATGTGTATGCAGTAAGTCCCTGACTTACGAACGAGTTCCATTCTGGGAGAATACTCCTGAGTCAGATTTGTTCGTAAGTCCAGCAAAGTGCATCTTATACACCTTGGATGCAAAGACACCATGTATACTGCCTTGAGCTTCCTAGCAGTCCCCTCCGCATTACCGCCACTTTTCCTCTTACCTCCGGAATCCTGGGTCTGAGTGAGCCCTGCACTACCTACTGTACACCATCGCCTGTGCAGTAAGCACACAGCAGCACAACTGTGATGGTGTCCGGCGGACACACGAGCTACTTCCATGATTGGTTTGCCTCGACAAATGTTTGTCATATGCGGTCCATTTGCATCTGTGAATGTTCACAACTTGAATGTTTGTAAGTCAGGGATTTACAGTACTTTTACAAGGTTAACCTAACCTTAATAAAAATAAATAAAATCAATACTGAGTGGGCAGACTGTGCTGCCCTGGGTACCCAGGTTGCCCGGTGGATCTGGCAGCCCTATCTTTCTGGGTCTCTTAACCAGGCCTACCCAACACAGAACTGTTTTCTGGATTTAGACATTTAAAACAAAGCAAAATGACAACCTCAACAAAAAGAGCTGTCATCCTAAAATGGCTCTTGAGCCTCTGAACACCTACCTCCAGACTAGAACAGGAGAAGGAGACATACATTAACCATTTGCAACTCAAAAGGCCAAGCAACGTAGGTTCTCAAACAGTCAAGAGAAATATTTTTCCTTAAGCTGGAAATAAGGCAAAGGAATTCAATTTAGACCAATAATGATGTTTGTGACCTTGAAAAGACACAACTGTATTTGAAGGTCTCATAATCGACTATTCCACTTAGGCAAACGCAGCAACTGCTCGGTCATGGGAGCTATCTATCACCCAAACATCCTCCCCTTCATTACTTTCCTCAAAGCTTCTTTCCCTTTTTAAAGCAAGAATACAGCTAGTGTTTTAAAGTGTAAATAATTTCATGGCCTACCCCAGGACACAGCTGATGACTTTCTCATTGTGAGACTCATGTCAGGACCGCTTCTTAGTACGTGGTCTGAGAGGACCCCATTCCTCATGTAGCGATTTCTCCCTCACCCCACTCCTTTTCTTACACTAACACACAGGTGTGTGCACACACACACATGCACCTGGCGCTGGGTTTCCTGGAGTAGATATTTCTTGCTTGGCTGGATGGTCCTTACAACAAAGCGGAGAGCTGGCCCTTTCCCATGGCCCGGCTCAAAAGAGATGCGTTTCGCGGTGGAGTCACGTGTTGTCACGGTGAGGACCAGGAGAAAGGAGGGATGAGTGCACAAAGTGCCTGGACTGCCTCAAGTAACTCTCAAGGCAGCCACTCCTGGTGGGGCTTAGAATTCGAGGGCTAGAAGAAATAATTCATCTCCAGAGCTGAGCTGTGAGATAGAGTTTCCAGCCCTTAAGAGGCATGAAGAGTTTTCACTCCTCCTCAAACACTAAGACCTTGCCAGAAGTACATAAGAGTCAGGGAAAATCAAACAGCAAATAGCTACTAAGCATCAGCTCTCAGGATGGCACTTGAGGGCAAAGGGCCATAAATTGTACCCTTGCCCTCTTGGAGTCTAGAATCTCTTTGTGTTCAGCCATATGTATTAAAAACAGATATATCTATTTTGTAACGAACCGTCAGGTGAAAGAAATTGTGTTAAGTAGTTGCTAGAGGGATAGAAAGAGCTGGGGACAGAATGGGAAAAGTTTTTTTTTTTTTTTGCCAGCTATTCCTCATACAAAGGACTAATATCTAGAATATATGAAGAACTAAAAAATTAACCCCCACAAATAAAAGACTCAATCAAAAGATGGACAAATGAAATGAATAACCACAGAAGTATGAATGGCCAACAAATACATGAAGAAATGCTCAGCACAACTGGCCATTACAGAAATGCAAATTAAAACTACACAGAGATTCCATCTTACCTCAGCAAGAATGGCCATCATTAAGGAATAAAATTATAACAAATGCTGGTGGGGAAAAAGGGACCCTTTTCTACATTGTTGGTGGGGATGTAAGCTAGTACGACCACTATGGAAATCAGTATGGAGATTCCTCAAAAAACTAAAACTAGAAATTCCATTTGATCTAGCTTTTCCACTTCTAGATACTTTCCTGAAAGAGTTAAAGACATCATATTACATGCATAACCATCCATGTACATAGCAGTACAATTCATAATAGCTAAATCTTGGAAATGGCCTATATGTCCATCAACAGATAAATGAATAAAGAAAATGTGTTTTTCATCTACCACAGAGTTATTCTGCCATAAAGAAAAATAAATTTGCATCATTTGTAGGAAAATGGATGCACCTTGAAACTCTAATGTTAAGTGAAATAAATCCAACACACAAGCTTAATTATCACATGGCTTCTCTTATACGAGAATCCAAATTGCAAGTAAAGAACAAAATAAAAGAGAGATAATAGGAAGTCGGGAGGCAGATCATTCTCAGAGGGGGAGGTGATCAAGAGATGGAGGGGGAAGGGCAGGGAATGGGGTTGAAAAACGGAATACAGATGTGTTACGTACACATACCAAGTTCGCACATGGAATGCAGGCGTTATGTACTGCAAACATGTTCTAATGAACAGTTTAAAATGTTAAAGAAAGAGTCGGGGACAGACCTTTAATCTCACGTTCCTTCCACAGTGCAGAAAGCAGCTGCTGAAGGCCCAGTGAGCTGAGTGCAAACATCATCTCCACCCTATACGTGCTGTGTGACCTGATAAGGTGCTAACCGTTCCAAACCCTGCTTTTGTGTCTGCCACATGGGTGTCATGCTGACTACTTTGCAGGGTGATTATGAACATCAAGTGAGATGTATAAGTATGTATTACTATACATTACTGTACAATGTATATTATGTGTTTATATATAAATGAGATATAGAGCATCAAATGAGATATATAAATAGACCATGGAAGATGTACACTGCATAATCACTATGATATAAATGCCACATAATATAGAAATGAATCAATAATAATTCATAAGAATAGCCATGAGCTGGAGGCCAAGTTTGCTTCATGTTCTATCTCAATCCCTTCAACAACCTTACTACAAAAATCTTATAAATGCAACCCAATTTCATAGACATTGCCTTTGTTAAGGCAAACTAATCTGTAGCCAAGGAACATGTAAATCTCTGAGTTTTCCCAGGCCTGATAATGCTATGAAGAAGTATCATGTCAGGTGTGGTCACGGTCCGTGGTTATCATCGCCCACATGAGGCGTGTCCAGAAACAGGAGCTCCTCAGCATGTAGGCAGTCAAGTGACTTGCATACGGGTATCCAGTTCAAAATACCCCATTTTTCCCTGTCCTTCTCTGAATTCTTTATGTTTAACCTATTTATTATTTCCCTTAGGGCATTTTTCTCACAAGGTAGGCAGGGGTGTGTGTGTGTGTGTGTGTGTGTGTGTGTGTGTGCTTGCTCCCAGGGGACATCTAATAATGTCTGAGGACATAATCCAGTTAGTGTGTGTGTGTGTCTCAGAAGGGTAGCCAGAGAGGGGGATCTGTTGTGTTACTGGCACCTTGTGGTTCAAGGCCAGAAGAGGCTGCCAAACCTATGATACACAGGAAAGTCCCCTGCCCCCACAACAAAGAATTATCCTTCCGGAAAGGTCACTAGTGCTAAGGTTGAAAACTCCTGCCTTAGAGGCAGAGAGAGTCTTAGATGTCTTTGATCCATAGATAATAAGTTACCATCTCCTAGCTGATCTTAAAACAAGAGTCCAGCCTCATTGCTCACAGGCTTGCAGATGTGCAGTGGGAGATAGCACGAAAGGAAGGGAGGATTTCAGCCAACTGTGCTCTCAAAGGGGTCCAAAGACATCTTACAAGATAAGCAGACAGCAAGTCCGTGCCTGTTCTCTGTGCGGTAGCGCTCCCTCAGCTCTTTACTGTCTGGATGGCAGATATCTTTCTGGGTCAAAGCCCTGCTCTATGCCACAGTGGACTGTGCAGGGTAAAGCCTCATACAGGATGGTTCCCCACCCCCAGGTCCAGTCCTCCCCAATCTGCAGAGGAGAAAAAAACTGTCCCAGCAACTTCTTTTCACCTGGCTCTCTCATCTCTGTGTCAACCCTCTTTTTGCCAAGTGAAACTACAGCATGCTGGGTAGGACGCTATTACAGCACACTTACAGTTGGCCATAGGCGGACACAAACATCAGCTCTGGCCCTCGAAGATACCCCAGAATGGGCCCTCTACAGACCACATTCTACAGAGGAGCAAAAGGAGGCTCAGGACAGAGTGTTTCCCAAAGTGACACAGCTCAGCGGAGGAGCAGGGCTTCAAAGCTGCACTCCTGCCTCAAAGTTCAGGGCTCTTTCCACTCCATCGCACATCTGTGAGGAAGGCCCAGAAGAGCTGCTTTATCATTTACCACTCACGCAGCAGGGAGTGGAGACCCAGACAGCTGGAGGAAGAAACCTGAGCGCTAGGCTGAGTTTACTGAGACACAGCAGAATGAAATGTGGGTCACCCCATATTTGGCTGCCATGGCTGAGCGTGGATGTGTAGGAGAAGCTCAGCCCGGGGATCCCCCTGCTGCAGGCAGGGAGCAGCCAGTGATAAGTCTGAGGCCGCAGGTAGAGCAAAGCTCCTTAGAGTGGAGCAGGAACAGGTATGGCTGAGGGCTTGGAGGTCTTCAATGGCGTTACCCTTTCACGAAAGAGTCACTGAGCATGTCAGGGCCAGATGCAAGGAGTACAGAGCAAACAGGGATGATAAGATCTCTACTTCCTCAGGATTGATATTCTAGGAGAGACACATACAAGTACATCAAAAATAGAAATTAGCATGTTTAGTGCCAGAAGAGAAATAAACTAGAAACTGCAATTAAAAAACCCTACCCATTCGGGGGAGGGAGGAGCACTATGTAGACAAAAGATGAGGGAGATGCTCATCGAGGAAATAACATTAAGCTGAGACCCAGAAGTGAAGGAGAAAGCAGCTGTGGAGAATGGAGAAAGTGGGAGGGTGTGGGCTGTGGGCTGTGGGCTAGGCTGTCCATGCAAGCATCCAGGAGGCCGCCATGGCCGCTGGCCGGCCAGTGTCATGAAGGAGGAGTCCGTCGTGCAATGTGGTCATGACTTCCTCATGTGAGGCCTTAAGTTTTGTCCAAGAGCAGTGGAAGACCAGCACTGGGAAGTTTTATGCAACAGAGATGATTCTGTTTGGAAATTTCATTTGACACAGTGAAAAGAGTGGTCTAGAGTGGGGGTGAAGGTGCTTTTCCTAAGGACAGCAGCAATACACCTGGAGAGAACGAGACAAGGTCAGGGTGCGTCTGAAGGTAGAGTTGCCCGATGGCTGCTGTGGGGGTGAAAGGGAGGAATGAAGACTGCTAGCTATGTTTCTGAATTAAGGCAATTACTAAGTGAGAGCATTAGCCAAGATGAAGAAATGTAGAAAAGAAACAGATTTGGGGCAGAGTAGGGTCCTCTATTCCAACTCTGTAAGCCAAGCTCAGCCTTAAAAATATCCTCATCCTTAGCCTCCTCATGATTAATAAATACTTATTGACCAAATATAACTTCAAAGCTCTGCTACAAAGACTCACTTTTAAAGAAAGCCAAGGTTGGAAAAGTGGAAAAAACTTGCAAAAGGGCAGGCATAATTTGAGTGCATTTAAATCTTTTTTAAAAGATAGTACATAAATATATAAATGTTAGTTACAGAAGGATCTGCACTTTCCACTTCATACTTTTCTTTCATTATTATTTTCATAACTTTAGAAAAAGGAGGCACTCCTTTGGGGTTAGGCCTTGTTATTTCCAAAAAGCCCCTCTGAAAATGCACTGCTTCCTAATGGGAGCTGTAATCTATCGGACATCCACAGAGAGCAGAGCTGGGAAGGGAAAAGACACAGCCAGGACAATTATGCAGAGAGCCCTAGGCAGAATACCCTGAGTACATTTCAGGCAGCTCTCACATGGAACCCCTACTAAGGCATTCAGATTCCAATCATCCTTTTCTTTTTGCTTCCTCAGCTCTCATTTTTCTAACCTGGTACACCTACCATGGAGGCCTGGTACAGTCAGACAGCGAGGGCCACACTGATTTAGCTCCAAGCTGCCCCTGACACTCTATTTGCAGAATTTCACATCTCATGGTCCTGTACTTCTGTAGGGTAGAACTCAGAAACTTGCTTTCTCAGCTTCCCTCTCAACTAGGGTATAGTCATGTGACCTGAGCTCTGCCAATCAGAAGTGAGAGGCTTGAAGTGTGGAAGCCATTTTGGCAAAGGTGGATGCAGATTTCCAACTTTCAGACAGTAGCAGAGGATCTTTGCTATGGTTTGACTATGATCTGTCCCCATCAAAACTCACATTGAAGCTTATCAGTGTGGCAGTGTGGGCAGGTGAACCCTCATGGAAGGTGCTTGGCCCATGGGGGCAGAGTCCTCATGAGTAGATTAATGCCATCTTGTGGGAATGATCAAGTTCTCCTTTCATAGGACTGAATTCGTTACTGTAGGAGTGGGTTGATAAAAAGTGAGTTCAGCCTCCTCTCCTATTTCTTGCTTTTTCTCGCATCATGTGACCTCTTTTTCCACATACTTACCTGCTTTCTGCCATGAGTTGAAGCAGCATGAGACTCTCACTACAACCAGATCAGTGGCAGCACTGTAATCATCTGGACCTGGAGTGTCCCCCAAAGGCTCATGTGCTAAAGGCTTGGTACCACTTGGGTACCCCAGCTGATAGTACTACTCAGGGGCAGTAAAAGTTGCAGAAAGTAGGATCTAGTTGGAGGAAGTAGGTCACTGGGATCATGTCTTTGTAGGGGATATTTTTTTCCATGGCACCTTTGGGTATCCTCTCTCTTTTTCTCTCTCTCTCTCTCCCTTCCTGGCCTTTATGAGGTGAGCAAGTTTGTTCCACCACATGCCCCCACCATGATGTTCTGCCTCACCACACAGCCATGTGACCATGCACTGAAACCTCTGAAACCATAAACTAAAATAAATCTTTATTTTCCTAAGTTGATTGTCTCAGGTATTTTGTCACAGTGAACAAAAGCTGACCAACATAGGTGCCATAAACTTCTGGAACCATGAATCAAAATAAGTATTTCTTTATAAATTATCAATTCTCAGGTATTCCCTTAACAGCAACAGGAAACAGACTAAGACATCTTCATCTGTTGTACCCCACATCAAGCATTGGTGCTCATGCAGGAGGTTTCCCCTAGAGCAGTCGATTGCCTCAGTTGCTGCTTTGCTTCCAACCAAATCTTGCCTCTGCTGAAACTTCATTTATAAATTACTTCTCTGATTAAACCAGCTGGAATGGACACAGTGGTCTGCTACCTAAATTCTTAACTGATAACTCGAGACCTCAAGGCAGAAACAGAATTTCATTCATTTTTCTATCACTAGTGTGTAGCAAAGCGTTATGCATTTTGAAGGTACTTAATCAATTTTGTTGAATAAGTGGGTACATTAAGAAAATTGATGAAAAAGCCAGGCTGTAAATGATTCACTTAAATCTTTTTTTTCAGTGATCATAAAAAGGATTACATGACCCCTAAGTTTCTTGATGAATTACAGAAGACAAACAAGAGAGGTTGCTTCCTGATGGTTCTCAAACTATGTTCCTTTGGAATATCAGTGATGTTTCCCATTACTAGAACTGAGTAACACTAAGTTCTCCTAGGTATACATAAAAAAAAATTTATTTTAAAGGGAAAAAAGTTAACAAAACAACAACAATGAAGACAAAAACAAAAACAACACAAAAACAACAAAAATGATACATGACCTCAAAACAAAATGATAGGAATTAACAGTGGTTATGTAATATAACAACCATTGTTAATTTCCTATCACTTTGTTTTGAAGAATTTTTTAATTTATTTTATTTTATTTTATTTTTTGGTTTTTCTCCAGTACCGGGAACCGAACTCATGACCTTGCACTTGCCAGGCAGGCACTTTGCCGCTGAGCTAAATCCCCAGCCCCTGAAGAATTTTTTTAACATGAGGAATTTTGTCAGTTTCAAGTTTTCTTTCAGAAACTTTAAAAAATGGTGGCACCTGCTATTATTTTGTCAGCAAGTGCAGAGGATGAAAAGATAATGATGCAAGTAAGCAAATACTGTAGCAAAAGCTCAAAACCACTAGTCTGCTTACTTCAACAGTTTCCTCCTTCCTTGTATCCATTTTGCTTGCTGGAATTGTAGACTTAATATAGCATCCTATTTTCTGCTAGTAAGTTGTTCTTCGCTCCTACAGTGGAATCTGGTGATTCAATTTTTTATTGAATAGACACCACTTACAAATTCTTGGCCACCTGAACATTTTAAAGAATTAATTCTAAAGCCTTTCCATCACCATGTTATCCTTCAGTTACAAACTGAACTGTGTACACACACCCCAAAATCCTCATATGTCAAAACTCTATCTTCCTAGCACCTCCAAATGTGATTGTATTTGGAGATAGGACCTATGAAGAGGTGATTTAATTAAAATGAGACTGTTAGAGTTTGTCTTAATCTACCTGACTGGGCTCCCTCCAAAGGGAAATTTGGTCACAGAGACATACAGGGAAAAGACTCTGTGAGGACATGATGATATGCTTTAGACATAAAATGTCTCCTAAAATCTCAGGTGTTCAGAAGTGGGACTTTCAAAAGCTGGTTGGGTTCTAACTTCAGCAGTGGGTGAACCCACTGAAGAGATCATAATTAGATGGCATTACTGGGAGGTAATGGGAACAGGAGGCGTGGCCTCGTTGAAGAGAGTAGGTCATGGGGGCGTGACCTTGGGGACGGACTACATCTGATTTTGGACTTTCAACCTCTGGAAATGTGGTAAATAATTTCCGCTTTGTTATAGCCCCCGAAGCAAACCAAGACACCTTCCTCGGAGGCCTCCTAGCCTTGACTAAGAAGAACCTGTAGACTTAAGCAAGGGAGCCTGAGCTGGGGCTGCTTGCTGCCAGCCCTCCTTCCTTCCAGGCAGGTGGCCTGCCTCAGTTTGTCCTCCATACCTCTGGCTGGGAACACATCGGCAGGTTTCCAACTTGCCAGGCTCCTTAGAAAGTTGTTCCTTATACCATGCACTGTGCCCTCCTTCTTAGGCTCTTTTCTAGTCCAAATATGCAGGGAAGAGTGACCTTTACATTGTCCAGATGTGAATGAGTTATTGGGAGAGGTGACAGCAGTCAGCACACACTAGTACCCTTCCAAAGGCATGGGGCGGGGGATGAGAAGAGGCACACCAGAGGAGCTGGGAGGGGCTGAGACAAACGGACCACCTCTAAATGACCTCTGGGCCTTGTGCTGGCTCCAGGCGTCTTCCAGAGACTGTGGTTCTAGGGACCAGAGAGCATTTGAAAAGGGACTGTCTGGGTGGTTCAGCCCCTGGGAGGGCTGCAGCCTCACCCCACCAGGCACCTCTCCCAGATGCCCAACAGCGGCTGGAGCACAGCTGCGCAGAATTAACATCCAGGGCTCTGCTGTACAACAGAGGATGAGAGGAATGGGGGGCCCTGCCCAGGAGGCTGCTAGGGAGGCATATGGGGCAATGGGGACGCCGGGCCTTGATTGCAAAGCAGCCAGTGAGGATGGGAAGATGGGACAAATGGCCATGGCTTTGGGAGGCAGAATCAGTAGGCTTGATGGCTGAGGGACTGAGAAGGGGAGGCAGGGACAGTGAGGAGGGAGGACCATTTATTTCTGGCCCAGGCAGCCAGGTAGACTGTGTTCTCCAGCAGGAGGCACTCCGGGAGGAGTAAGAGCGGAGACAATCTCAGGTTTTCCTTATGGCACCTGCCAAGTTACAATAACTGTATTTCTGCATCTTTTTCTCAGACTAGACTACGTGCTCCTTGAGGGCACAGCCAGTGTTTTGGGCACATCTCCATATGTTCCCCGCAAACGTGGGGCAGCCAGTCAGCACTCCACACGGGGAGCCCATCGCACGGCATGCGCTGGATTTAGAATTGCAAAGGTCAGACACACAGCTGGCATGAAAGCATGTCTACTGTCTCTTAGCTAAATTTTCTTTTTCTATTTCTTTTTTTTTTCTTTTGAATTATGAGAGGTCAACCTCTGGGCCTTCACCCTGAGCTACATCGCCATCTTTCCTTTTTGCTTTTTTTTTTTTTTTTGAGACAGAGTCTCCCTAAGCCACCAACTTGCCCAGGCTGGGCTTGAACTTGTCATCCTCCTGCCTCAGCCTCTCAGAGTGATAGGATTAGAGGTGTGCACCATCATACCTGTCTTCTTGGGTAAATATTTTAAAGGATAGTACAGTGACTGTAATTACTTTTCTGTATTCTTCATTTTTTGGCATCTGGGGCCTTATTGACTGGAGAGAAAGTATCCCTCCAAGGCCTAGCAGTTCTTAGAGACAGTAAACTGCTTGCCTTCAACACACCCTTCATATGCAAACAGAACAACCAGGAGGCCATACCCTTCCCCCATCTATTACCTCCTACACCAAGCTCTCACAAGTCACCTCCTGCCCTAATCACTCAAGGGTGGGGTACCAGACAGTTAAGGATGGTCCCCAGGGACTGAAGCCCATTGAACTAACCCAAAGCAACCAATATTAGGAGTTGGGGGTTACTGGAGGCTGAACTACATCCACAATCCTTTTATTTTTTTGAGTCAGGGTCTCACTGAGTCGCTCAGTCAACCAGGCTGGCCTTGAACTTGCAATCCTGTCTACCCTGCCATACCCACTCCTTCCCCCTCAAACCACAATAAAGTCATTTACACACATGTCCCCTCTCTCTTATGCTTCTGGACCAGCCCTGGGGCTTGTGTCACATGCTGCGCCTCCTGTTTCTAGGGACCTGCTTCGTATTTCTGCGTCTGCGTGTCCTACACACCTGATTAAAACAAATCATGGGTACACTTAAAGCCAGATGGTAAATGTGAATAAGCATTTAGTAACTGCAAATTAACACTGATTCCTTCCAAGCAGTGGAGAGTACATCTTCTTCACAAGAGAGGAAGGAGATGATGCTTCTATCTGTCATGCTAAAATGGGATGGAAGTAGAGGTGGAAGCCACTTTGGGGAGGAGATGGGCCAAAGCCCATCATGGGCATCCCTAATCTTGCAGGAGGTCACAGGTTTGGGGCAAGAATGAAAAGCAAAGAAAGAGCAGAAAGAAGCCTTCACAACGCGCCCCGCAGAGCTTGTGCAGACTGTGAGCAAGCAGGATGACCCAGTCAACACTTGGTGCATCAAAGTGAGCATGCCTCTTCTCAAGAAGGAGTTTATTAAAGCCATACAAGCCAACAAAACAAAGAGATGAAGGAAGAATCCCTTTCATGTGTTCGTTTCTCAGTAGTGGCATCACAAGCTCTCATTAATCCATAATGATGAAATGGGATCATGGGTACACAAAGCATGTGTCACAGTGTCTGTGAACACTCCAAAAATTATATGTATATTGCTGTTCCTACTGATTAATAAGCATATTCTCCAATTACTTGTCTAGCAAACAACATTAGATGATCAGCTCAACAAAACGAAAGCTGGGCATGCCAGCCCCTGGGAGGCTCAGGCAGGAGGATTGGGAGTTTGAGCCCAGTGTGGACTGCATAGTGAGTCCCTGTCTCAAAAAAAAATTAATCAAATAAAATTTATTCATCATGAATGGCTACCCTATGTATAATTTCATGTTCCCTGGATGAATTTGAATGCAATTTAAGATGTCATCAGCTTCTGATATGTTAGGGGTAATCCTGATTGTCTCTGTATTTTAATGATCATAGAGTAGATCTTGGTTATATTTCATCCTAAATAAACACAAGGTGGCTCAGTGAGGATGCTGGGTTGCCCACAAATCACTGGACTGGTCCAAAGTATGCTGTACCAATGGAGCACTTGAAGAGTAGTGACCTTTCCCAGAGATGCGAACCACACGTGTTCATCTCCAGGAAAAAACCACTTTCATCTTGAAGCAATGCCATCAAGTCCTTTTCTACTAAAAATCCAAGAGCAACACCCAGAGAACAGGTATCTAGGAGCCCTGCCTCAAACTGGATGTGGACTTTCCCTCTTTGCCCTACGCACCCATGGGCTTACCAGATTCTGCAGGATCAAATATCTTAGTTACTAGAAATAAACTTCATAAATTATGGTTCTGTTCTGTATAGTTCTCTTTAAGGATTTTATTTGCCTAAAGAAATGAATCCAAATACAGCAGCAGATGACTCCCAGGAATTCTACCAAATCTACTTTCCCAGTTTCAAGTTCCAGATATGGGAGTATAAGCAGCCAACAAACAATAACCTTTAGGAGGCAAGAAGTCTCTCTTTGGGAGGTTTCAGGATGAAAAATACGGGTGCTTTGTCACCTCCTCCTATCCCACAAGGCCTTCAATCACACTCCTTCCCTCTGGTACCTTTATATATCTCCCATGAATCTACGAATATTGATTTAAGCAATTTCCTACTGACAATTCAAACAACGGGCAAAAAGGACTGGAATTCTGGACACCTGTGGAGCCCACGGGTACATCACCAGGGATCACAACTGTGTCACCGATGATTGCCCAACAACCTCTCCAGAACCAGTGTCTGTGGTACCCGACTAACAGCTCTACCTTGGCCCTGGCTGACCACTTTGATCTCCACTCCAGGCAAACTCTCCTGGCCAACCCCATGCAGCCAATCATGAAGCTATAAATCCATTTCCATCATAGATGCCTCTCTGCAGGAACAGCATCAATGTATTCAAGCCCTCCTCTGATCCTTGTATCAAGTCACTAACATCAGGAGAAACAGCAACTTACTGGGAGCCGGAAGGAGGGACACTAAGATGTATCCTTGACTTCAATTATCTAACAACAGCCTAATTGGGCATAATTAGCATGCAGATGAAAAGATAATTAATGATGCGTGGTAGTATCTAATGGTGGAAACTCACTCAGCCTAAGGTTGTAGCAATCCAGAAGCTGGGGTGCCCAGCAAGACCTGGGGGAAGAGGCAGGCCTTGAAGGTCAAGCAGGTTGCAGACAATCTGTAAGAAGGAAATGAGCCATGCACAGAGATCATGGGGGAAAACATCTGGCAAATTTAGGGGCCAATGACTACAACTTCTCCCTTCTAGTAAAACCATAGCAGGGTTGGACCTAGGCATAAACTAAATCTAAATACCACAAGTGATGCCACTCCTCACATTCATACTCCAGAGCGAAATAACCAGTACAGCAGGATGCTGAGGCTTGGTATGGTCTCAGATCCTTTTCAACACCATGATCCAGGTAGCCACTACTAATCAGTGCTCATGCTAAAAAGCACTTTGCTCTCCCTGAGAATGGAATAAGGAACTCTGGGCTGCACATGCCGAGATTGCTTCCTGGATGTAAGGAACAAAGAAATCTCATCTGGCCTCACTTCATTCCTGCAGTCAGAGGAATACTGCTCTTGTGGGGAAGTTAGACTGACATCCTTGCACCCACAAAGGTATGGTAGCATGATTGGTCCATCACTACTCTTGAGGAGACCCTAGGCTCTAACTCTTTTTCCATTCTTCCAAAGGGCCCAGGAGTAGCTCATCCTCAAAGATGGCTATCTTAGGTGGGCATGGTGACACATTCCTGTAATCTCAGCACTCTGGGAGGCTGAGGCAAGAGGGTTGTCATGAGTTTAAGGCAAGTCTGAACTACACAGAGAGAGCCTATCTCAAAAAAACAAGTCAAATCAACTAAAACAAAACCAGTAAAGACGGCGGTCCCGAGTGACTCCCCACCCGAGTATACCATGCCACTGCCCATGGAGGAAAGGTCTGACCTGTAGTCCACTCCTTTGAATTTGAGCTGCTTTATGACTGCTCCATCTACCTAGTAGGGCAGAAGAGACACTGTGCCACTGCTGTCTTCATCTTTAATAAGACCGGCAGTTTTGCTTCCTCTTTCTTGGGATCCTTGAGCTTGCGTGTAAGAACCTGGTGAGTTGGTTAGAAAGATCACATGGAGGGGCCAAATGGAAAGGGAGCAACTGTTGATCATAGGGAGAAATAAAGAGGGAGCCTTTCAGCTACCTCACCGCCCCTGCTGAATCCAGCCTTCTCGTTCCTTCCTGCCAAGGTCTCTGACTTAAGAGCAAAGTTTTCACAGACCCTCTGGACCAGCTGAGCCACATGTTAAATCCCACCGAGGGACCAGAATCAGTGCCACATCAAGTAGAAAATGGCTTTGCTAAATTCTGCCCAGTTCATAGCCCTGTTCTCTTAATTCACCAAGTTCCAAGGGCACGGTGTTGCAGCAAATGCATATCCACGATTTTCTGTGAATGGGTCCTGTCTGCTCCAGGGGCAACTGCAAGCACCTCCGAGGACTATGGATTCTCATGCTGTTCCCCGCAAGTCCCCTGGGTCTTACCACACCCAGGACAAGCCTGGGACCTATATTCTAGTCCAAGATGCCACGCTCCAATCACCCAGTTTGGCCTCAGCTCACTACCAACTTTTCTCCTTTAAGTTGACATGTGCAATTTCTCAGGAACCCAAGTTAATTACTGACTTCAAGTCTCAAAGGTTCCAAGTGTTGTCTGTTTGTTGTTCTATTTTTAAGGGCAAATGTCTCCTCCTTCTGAGGTGGGTGCATCTGAGGGCTGCAGCTTGTGCTTGGGCTAGGGTATAGAGTGCATTGGCTTGATCCACAAGGAAAAGCCTGTGAGGCTGCTGTAGATAGCCCTGCCTGCTTTAGTTGCGCTTGCAGGATCTGTCTCCTGGCCTGCTGAAACTTGGCATGGGCCTAAGGCTTTCAGGTTTAACGGGCTCATTTTGCGTATGAGGGCTCAGAGGCTTGTATGTGACATGTGGTTATTTCAGGGTCAAAAAGGAAATCAGTAAGGACTACAGCCAGATACCACCCTGTGTCCCAGTTCAGTTCAGGGATGAGCCGGTTCCTCTCTACCTCCCTGTATGGACAGGTACGGAGGTGAGGGAAGGAAGCTGACAGCAGCACAGAAAGACCTCCCTGCACACACTCCTGTTTGTGTGTGTCCTTTAGGGTCCCCTCCGTTTAAGATATATATGCATACAAGACACAGGCCTGCTTCTGCTCTGGGGTCTTGCTATGGTTTGAATACAGGTGGTATCCTCCGAAGTTCTGTATGTAAAGGCTTGGTCTCAGGGTGGTGTACCGGGGAGTGCTGTGCACTTTTAAGAGATGGGGCCAAGCAGGAGGTCCTTATGTCTTGTGTGTATGCCTTCAAAAGGTACTGTGGGACCCTGGTGTCTCAGACTTTCTCAGGATTGAGAAGTGATTTCTCTGATACATACCTGTCTTGTCATTTGGCACCCTCACTAGAGGTCCAAACCAGTGAGGCCACTTGATTTTGAAGTCAAATGTCCAAAACTATGAGCAAAATAAACCGTTTCTGTTTAGTAAGTCAGCTGCCTCATGTAGATGGTTGTAGTAACATGAAGCTGATACAGGTCTCTACGCAAGAGCTCAACGAAAACTCACCATAGGCAAAACAAAAAAAGCCCTCTCCTTCCTTTTAAACTCTCATTCCCACACCCTAACATACACACACACAGTAGCCCAGGGCATAAACGTTTTCTGGTTTAGTGGTGTGAACGTGTACCTCTGCCCTTTTATGATGCTGGCTTGCATGTTCTGGTGCAAAGCCGCAGAGATGAGGCTTGCTGGCTTTGTTTTAGCAGAAGGGGCGGTCTGGGTCTCTCTACCAAGACCCATTGACCAATGAATATCCCGTGTGGACCCTGGCATCTGGACAAGCCTTTTCTTTTTTCTTATTTTTTGTACTGAGTATCGAACCTATGGCCTTTGCACTAAGCTATATCCTCGACCTTTTAAAAAACTTTTAACTTTGAGACAGGGTTTTGTGAAGTTGCGAGGCTGGGCTCAAACTCATGATCTTTCTGCCTTAGCATCCCAGAGTGCTGGGATTACAAGCATGTAGCACCACGCCTGGCTGGACGAGCCTGCAGCTACTCGGGCTTGGCTTCAATATTAAGGCTTGGAGACATCCCAGAGACACAAACACTAGTTATCCTCACAAGGTATTATTGAAAATTATTGTAACATGTACTTTTTATTATAAATGACAACTTCCTCCATGCCAAATGCTGCACTTTGCAAATAGGTTATTGCCTTAATCCCCACAATGACCTGAAAAGGTGGGGCTCGAGGAGATCTTTGCTTTACAAGTTTATTCAACACAAGAATTGACTGATTGAAATGACACCTGCCTGAGTGACACCCAGGATAGTACATAAACAAACACGCTGCCCAAGTGACACTTGGGCACAACAGTGAAGTCCTTAATGCTTTATCAAAATAGCATGAGATTAAACCTGAGGTGTCAGTAACTCCCAACTGACCTTGGCCTGATGCAATGCTGGAAGTCCAGACTCTATCCCACCATGCTGCACCAAATAGCAGACCACTGTCCTGTTGTAGACTTGGTGAACCTCACTCCCTTGAGTCAGTCAGTGCCATGCTGTGCATGACAGCCCAACTTCTTAAATATAGAACAATCTTGAAGATAGCATTTCCTCTTACGACAGGACAGAGGCAACAATTTTCCTTTAAATATAGCTTTGGGGACTCTAGAAGCTGCATGGGGAAGAGAAAGCATAACCCAGGCCCAGAAAACTGCCAAAGAAGAACAAATGCCCAGGCTCCTGCCACGTGGCCCCTCCTCTAAGATACAAGTTTCCCATGGGCATTTATGGTTAGGACCAGAAGTCCTAAGTGAGGGATATACAGTGACCACTGTCGTCCCCCTACCATTGACTCCAGTGATAAACAATTTTAATTTGCAATTGTGAGTGAGTCATATCTGTGATCACAGTGGAGAATGGATGGGTTATCACGGGCCAGGGATTTAGATAAAAGGTTGCAAAAGATACAGTGGGAAAAGCCAGACCAAAATTGAACAGATTGAATGCATTCAGTTCCAACTAGGTGGCCTTCCCTACCACCCCTAGCCTGGTATCGTCACACCCCTTTTAGAGTGAAGGTCTCTGTGAGCTGCTGCTACTGCAGTGAAAGGGGCGAGACAGCTCCCAGATATGCAGACACAGAAATAGGAATTGATCATGTTTCAAGTCTCTTCTAAAAATGAACAACTCTGTGATGCTTTAGGTTTCTGGGACTATATTTGACTTTTGCAGTAGCCTCCAGCCAGGTGTGAATCTGCCTTCTGCCTTCTAAAGAGGGTGCATTAGTTTGCTTGAGATGCCATAACAAAATACCAGACTGGCCTGCACAAAAATGGATTTTCCCAGAATTCTGGAGTGTAGAAGTCTAAGGTCACGGTGCCATACTTCTCCTGTGTGTACACGCGTGATGGAGAGAGAGTCTCCCTCTTCTTCTGAGTGCTATTTGATCAAGGCTCCACCCTTCTGACCTCATTCAACCTAAACTACTTCCGTAAAGGCACAGTCTCCAAACACCCATTCCATTAGTGCTCACACACGTGGGCTAAGTGAAGGATGGGCTGGGTGCCACCATTCAGTTTATCACAGGGGGTACAGGTCTGGAAGAAAACTCCGGGGCCACTTTGCTTTTCAATAGATCCGCTTTCTGCCCAAGCTCTTTCCTACAGGTTCGTACTATGCCCTCTGCCCAAGGCAGGAGGCTTTTCTCCATCCCCAAGGCCGAATGTCCTTCCCTGCTTCTCTGTACTCACTCTCCATTGCCAGCATTTCAAACTGGGCGCACACTAGTTTCTTTCCTTGGAACAGAGCCCCACTTTCTCCCACAAACAACCAGGTGAAATCCTTTCCCCACTAGGGTCAAACCTGCCCCTTACTGTACTTAGAGCCTGAGGTCATTCTGAACACGTTACTCTATGTGCTTTGTCGACAAGGAAGACCCAAATCAAGACTGGACCCAGCCACTCGCAGTATATTGAGGACCACATGGCAAACATCTTAACTACTTCATTCATTCAAATGTTTACTGAACATCTACCACATGCAGTCATTAATTCAGTTGTGTGGGACTGTCAGTGAATAAAACCAGTAAAAAATCTTTCCCTCATAGAGCTTACATTCTTTTTATCTTATTCTTCTACCTAAATTTTTGCTTTGCTCTGATTTCTTCCATTTAAAAAATACTTATTGCTCTCTATCACGATCATGTTCTACTCACAGATATTTCCAACCTTATACTTTATAAAGCTATAATCTTATTGAATGTATATGTTTATAAGACTCACTGCTTTTAACAACAAATAGGTAGAGCCATTGTAAGGAGTAAATCAGGTGTTGTGAATAAAGTACCAAGCACATAGTAGGGACTCAATACAGGTATTCTTTAAAATCAACCTCAAATGCCATTTTTCTCCATGAGTCTTTAATGGTGCCAGAAAATAAAAGAATTTTCTCTTCTTTTTCTGACTTTCCGTAGTACATGTGCATCCACCATATAATTTGATATTTTCGTATTTTCTTCCCTATATTATTCTCTAATTCTTGTGTGTATATCAGGCTTTCTTGGGCACAGACAGTGAACTTCTGGAGGGACTGTAGCACATATTGCATGTATATGTATATGTATATGTATATGTATATATGTATTTGATACTGAGGAGTAAACCCAGGGCCTGAGCTATATCTCTAGCTCTTTTTCTTATTTTGAGACAATGTCCCACTAATTCACTAAGGTGCCCATCCGGGGCTCCAACTTCAGATCTTCTTGTCACAGCTGCCCAGAATGCAGGGATAACAAGTGTGTAACACCATGCCCCATTTATACTGCTCATTTTCAACCCATATGATACAATCCTGGTTTATGGAAGAGGTGAAGTAAGAATGTGCAGACATTCTCTCTCTCATTCTCACTTGTTATTTTATTTTAAAAATCTGGCCCTTTTTACAAAACAATTCATGGCTCCTCCTAATATTTAAAGGTAACTGGATTTATATTGTTAGAACACATCCACAGGTTAATGTGGGGGAAAAAAATCAATGATACTTGAAGCAAAAGAAACACTTCACAAGGGGCTGGGGATTTAGCTCAGCGGCAAAAGCGCCTGCCTGGCAAGCGCAAGGTCGTGAGTTCGGTTCCCGGTACCGGAGAAAAAAAAAAAAAAAAAAAAAAAAAAAAGAAACACTTCACATAATTAACAGCAAAGGAACAAAATTTTCTATAATAGGAAAATTCCGCAGGCAAAATATTTGAGAAAAAGAGCACTAGCTAGTGTAAAATCTGAAAGAGTTAATTTAAACTAGGAGGTATGATAGACATTGTGAAATGATAGGAAAACACTCAAGGGTAAAGGGCAACTGGGATGTGGGAAAAAAGAAGGGAAAGAAGGAGAAATTTTGTATGTATGTATATACAGGGTAGGTAACATAGTTGTTCTACTGTCTTCTATTTCTTTGCTGAAAGAAACTGTTAATGAGTCCTTATTGATCAATATTGCACGTCTCTATCTGTTTTCATGAGAAACCACTTTGAAGATATCAATATGTAATACAACAAGCATTGTTAATTTCCTACCACTTTGTTTGTAACTCTGTATTGTCTATACTGTTCTTTTGCTATTTTATAAAAGGTTGTCTGTCTGTTAATGTTTTCCTCCTTTTATTTTTAAAATTAAAAAAAAAGAGCACTAGCTAAAACAATTGTGTATCCACTGGACGGGGAATTATATACTTTTTTTTTTTAACGAAACACATTGAAGCCTCCTCAGGTATGTGGGAAAGTGTACACAATATACTGTTATGGAAAAAGTAAATACAAAATGTAGAGTATGATCCCAATTTTGCAGGCTACTTACATATTTACATACACACACATACACACACGCAAAATTAAGATGTGTTATGTACATGTACCTATTCCCCATGATGAATGTAATCATTATATACAGCAAACATGCACTAACAAAAAGAAAAAAGGAAAAAGAAGTATCTTGGAAAAGAACAGTACTTATAGGTGGTAAAATTATTGAAAAAAATTACTTCATCTTTATTATACATTTTTATATTTCTTCTACAATGAGAACAAAAAAGTATATAGTGTATGAAAACTGAAGTCAAAGAAAGGCTTCTAGGCACCGCTTTGGGGACCAGCTGTGGGCTGGGACGGTGAGGATTATTAGTTCTCCCTGGTGGGGCCCCGCTCTTGCCCTGGTCCTAGCGTTCAGAACATATTCCTTTAAGTCATATGGGCTACACTTTTTCTTTTTTTTTGGTCTTCTTGAGACAGGGTCTCACTATGCAGTTCAGGCTGGCCTTGAGCTCACTTTGTAGTCCAGGCTGGTCTTGAACTCAGTGATCCTCCTGCCTCAGCCTCCCAAGTACTGGGATTACAGGCGTGTGCCACCATGCCCGGCACTTTGGCTACACTTTTTCAAAGTACCCTGTACTTCAGCCTTCCACAAAACACAATAGACACTCTTCACAATTAAGGTAAAATCTTCTCTGGAAGCAGCAATGAGTACTCTGTCCTTCCCATTCAGTGAGGGGAGGCCCACTGCCATTCCATGTGGGGGTGATGCTGAGAAGACCAGTTGGTGACTGGGGTCCTTTCCAAGAGAACAGGGAGGGCCATGCAGAAGAAGCAAATGTGAGGGCACTGGCCATCCTCCTATTTCCTCTACCCTTCCCGGCCAGCCAGGGAGGGAATTGGAGTTGCTCTGCAGCAGCCCGCCCAGTCAGCATCCATGTGGGTATTTTTAACAAGGCATAAAACTTGCAATTCTATTAAAAACACATGGCTCTTGTTTCAAAGTATGGTTAGCAACAGACACTGATATTCAGTAAACACACCATCAACCAGGGAACGTACTCATTCAACTCCAAGTCTCCAATTCTGAAGAGCATATTTTTACAAAGAAACACACGCTCTTCTGGCTGGAAGAAATTGCAAGCATTTTTTGGGCTTTCTCTCTGATTACAGGAGAAGACCATTCAACCTGCTTGAAAACGTGAACTGTTCCCATTGTTACCGCTTCTCAAGGAGAAGAGAGACCAATAGCGCACTATTTTTTAAAGTGAGATGGGCCAGGCAGGAGGCTAATAAACTGTGGAGGGAGCGAAGTGGAATCTGAGTTTGAAGACTGAATTCTGCTTGTAGATCTCCAGAGAGAGATCTGTGCTCATGGGAAGGCCCCAGCTGGGTATGGGTCTTCCTTAGAGCATTTCACACAGGAAAGATTTGGAATCGCTGAACTTGAAGGCCCCTTCAGTGATAAAGAACTTGGGCTCTGCCATTAGACAAACTCAGCTTTTAATTCATTTCCACACTTAACAGCTATAGTAGCTTAACTTGTATAAGCCTTAGCTTTCCCATCTGTGCAATGGGGAAAACCATGGTGTCTCCTTTCTGGGATTGCTGGAAGATGATAGGAAACAAAAAAAAGTGCCACTAACAGAGGACTTGGCACACAAATCTCCATAACTCCTGAGCCCTCTCTTCACCCAGTAACGCTGCCATAAAGCTCAGGAGGAAGTAAATACGAAGAACAAATGAAGCAAGGCTGGGGGAAGGGACGAGATAGCTAATCAGCCAGTGAATAACTGAGAACTGACTACGTGTTCCTACCAAAGCTGATGCTTTGGTAGGAACACAGACCACGTGGGAAGCCAGTTCCACAGGCACAAATTACCAGGCGTTTATATGCTTCCCCTCAAATCCTGAGGCTTGGGGTGGAGAAGAAAGCAGAGAGGGAACCTCCAGATCTGGTGTTTTAGACTGCAGGAAGGGAAACAGAAAGCTTTATTTATCTGGGCTCCCCAGCTTGCTAATTAACTTATGGACTGGAAACTATGCTTGTGTGTCGGCGCCTGCACATCTTCTCATTATTAGAAAAACATCTGCTCATCATCCCCATGGTTTCTGAATGAGAAAGAGGCCCAGAGTTACGTTCCCAGATGCACATGTGTGACATCAAAGCTGCTCTGGGCACTGGTGGCCCTGTGCAGAGTGCAGGCTTCAGAAATTTAGAACAGGTACTGGATTTTCTAAACAAAACAGGGAAAAGGCATTCATGTCCGTGGTAGTAGAAGGGATTGTGAGCTGAGATGCCTGCATGTATAGCGAGAGGTCTGGCGTTGAACCAGTCAGGGAAAAGTACTTATCCAGGCTTTACCTTGGCCCCTTTTCCATGTAAACCCCAGGCTTCAGCTATTGAACAAAAATTATGGAGGATCCACTATATGCTCTATTTGGGTTTCTACATAGCTCATCCCTAAGGAGAGAGGACTCGGGTCTCACAGCAAGAGGCTCTGGCACGAGAAGCATACCCGTCTCCCCTTGGGCCCAGCCAGAGCTGTGTGTAACCTGGTGACGGTGTCCGAGGGACAGAGGAACTGGGGGCCTGAGGCATGGTAGCCTTCTGGGACGTCGTGCCCGGCATGCACCGTGGGAAGACTCTCTCCTTCCCCCACCCAAGCTAGGTGAACAGCCCTCCTGGTCTACCCTGGTCTGAAGGCTTTCCTGGGCTGAGGGACTGCAATGTTGAAACTAGGCACTCCTGGCAAACTGGGATGAGTGGTCACCTTAGAATGTCTTCTTCTCCTGGCCAGACAACGGCTTTATCCATCCAGCTCTGACAGACAAATATAAAACAGCTTAAACATCTTTGCCTCAGTGTCTCTCTCTATAGAATGGAAAGCATACCAGACTCCCCATCCCAGGGATACCAGCAGGGCTTTGTTGGACATGTGCCACTCAGGCCCGAATAAAGTGCACATGGGGACGAGGCCCAGGCCACCTAAATGAGAGGACTGGCAGTAGGAAGCCAGGGGAGGAGGACGGAAAGGATCGGGGTGGCGGCAGGGAAGAAGGGGTGAAGGCCGAAGCAAAGACCACAAAGTTCGTATTTATAACTACTGGAAACCATCTGTTTAACTCTTAAACCTGTAACCTGAAAGGTCTTACCACGTTCCTTTGCCCAGGCCCAAATCAGGAATGGTCTTTGCTCTTGCTTTGCCCTCCTACTTGCTCTGGGCCCAGTGCCCCACCCTGTGGTGTGGAGTCTCCCTTCCCATTAGTCTCACCTCTTGCTCCTCAAGGGCCTCCCCACAGCCTCTGGCCAGCTGTCGTTCTGGCCAGCCACTTCTCCAGTCTGTCCCGCTCAGGCAGCCTCTGCCGCAAAGCTAACAAGTGCTCTTTCTGTCATGTGGAGCTGATCTTTAAAACCCTGCTACATTCCTCAAGCTTCTGGAACTACACTATGCTCCTCTTTACCACTGGGGAGTCATTCCAAAATCCTCAGGGAATACCTAAAACCGCAGGTTGCACTGAACCCTATATATACTGTGTATTTTCTTATAAATATATATCTATGATATAGTGTAATTTATAAAACTGACACCACAAAAGATTAACAACACTAACTATAGTAAGATAAAACAACTATAGAGTAGTAAAGGTTAGATGAATGTGATCTCTTGCTCTTTCTTGCCAGTATCTTACTGTACTGTATTCACCTGTCTCTACGGCATATTTGAATCGCCAGCATCACCATTCTGCTCAATATTAAGTAAGATCAGAGTTACTTGAACACAAAGACTGTAGTACTGAGACAGTGGATCTGATCACTGAGACAGCTACTAGGTAACTCACAAGCAGGCGGTGTACAGAGTGTGGGAATGGTGGACAAAGGGGTGATTCATGCTGGGACAAAGTGGGACAGTGCGAGGTTGCACTCCACTCAGGGAGGTGTGTAGTTAAGACTTTATGAACTGTTTATCTCTGGAATTTTCCATTTAAAAATTCCTGAGCACGGGTGACTGAAGGAAACTCAAACTGGGAACATAAAGTCATGGATGCCTGGCAAGCGCAAGGAGGTGAGTTTGATTCCGGGTACCGGAGAAAAACAAACAACAACAACAAAAAAACCATAAAGTCATGGATAGGGTGTCGGGGGGCAACTATGCCTCCAGACTTCTTAGTTTACTACCTAGCCGCAGGGGTGACTCCAGACCGTGGTTAGCCCCTAAGTTTTAGCCATCACAAACCATGCAAGGTTTCGTGGATGCTCTGTGCTGCTTTATGCCCCCTGCTTTCAAAATTCACTTCAATTCACCAAAAATTGATTCCTCTGGGAGGGACAGAAGGAAAAGAATTGCTATATATGTGTACCAACTCTCCATGACATATTCATTATGTACTATAAACATGTACTAATAAAAATAAAAACTAAAAACTAAACATGACATCCCCTAACCCATCCTACACCCCTCTTCTTTAGATTGTTCTGGATTTTGTTGCTTCTATTTTCCTGCCCCTGTACCCTCTATCATTACACTCACCATGGTGGAAGTTATGAGCTGTGTTATGTACCTTTCCCCCCTACCAAGAAATAAACCCATTGAAGACAGATTTCATTTTATCTGACTTTCTATCCCTACTGGCAGCTCAGTGCTCAGAGCACATCACCAAGGTCTGTGAGATGAATAAATGAAAACCAGCAGCCTGGTGCACACAAAACACCACCAAGTCCGAGAGCAGGTCAGTGTTTTGGAGTGAGAACTTCTCCTACTGCCGAGAGAACTGAGAGCTCTCCAAGCAAATATAAATCATCCCCTGTCTCCTCCAGCCCTGCCGCAGACCATGTTGGGATAACAAACCAGTGTGAAGCAGAGAACCCTGGCTGCAGGTATTTCCTATAACTCTGAACCACATGCTTGACTTGCTGGTCCTTGCTTTCTCCATGGAGATAATAATGGTCTACATCATGACGCCACTGTAAGGAGTAAATGAACGTATGCATGTAAAACTGTCAGTGCTTAGTGGACACTCAGCACTCACTCTTACCCAGCCCTCTTTCTTTCAGTGTTGCCAGAAAGGAATCAGAGTGTAATAAATCTGCGTTCACAGCACACACCGGGCTCTTGCCTGGTGAGACATGAGCTAATGAAACGAGGAAGGAGGCAAAGACTCCCGTCCTGGGCTGTGACTAGGCCACTGTCCAGAGCACCTGGGCCAGAGGCGAAGGTCTCTCGGCTCCTCGACCTGTAATGCAGGGATCTCAGAGGCTGCTTTGTACCCAAGAGGCAGCTGCAGAGCTTCATGCCGAAACCCCGCCTCCCCTGCCCCCTGGCTGAGTGGCAGAGGACCAGACTAGGGAATAGAACAGGTAACAGGACCTTCCCTGTTTGCAAGATCAGCATTTTCTGCAAAGAGATACAGAAGAAATGTGAAGAGAACAAAAACAAATGCTAGCAGAGATTATCTGTGGGCAGGTGATTCCAGATGATTTCTTTTAAAAGTCTTTCTTATATTCTTTGCCTGGGCTGGGGATTTAGTTTGGTGGTAAAGCACTTGCTTAACATGGACAGGGCTGTGGGTTCAATCCCTACCACAACAATAACAACAAAAAGCTTAAATTGTTTCCTATTTTCTAGTCCTCCACAGTGAACTGTTTCTATTGTCTGACAACAATTACGAAGCTTCTGAGGTTGGACTAGGGAGGATCCAAGGAAGGGCCACTTCCATTCTCAAGATGAAGAAGAGATAGAAGCACAGGCTGGCTAGGGAGGCCCAGTTAGACCTTTATTATTCCCAAATAAAGTGAGGCTGCCCTGTCTTCTAAGAGTCTGCAGGGTACAGCGGAGGGACACTTACAAACACTAAGCACCTAACGCGATGTGCTGAGAAGAGCCCGCGAGAAGCCTTGAGCACAAAATTGAAGGGGTGCTGAGATACGATCAATGTAAACAATGCAGGCTTTCACAAAATCAAAGCTAAACTAAGGGGCTGGGGATTTAGCTCAGCGGCACAGCGCCTGCCTGGCAAGCGCAAGGTCATGGGTTTGATTCCAGGTACTGGGGAAAAAAAAAGTTAAAGCAAAACTGCATGTTGAACAAAATCTCAACATTTTAAATAAAGACAGGTCCACGAACAGGGATGGGACTATGCGGAGGTGAGTGAGGCTGAGTTGTTCAAGTAAAGGCTCTTTATTTGAAACATTATTACTAGATTCGACTGACATACATGAACCTAATCCAAAAAGTATGCCACTATAAAAAGTAAGATGCCACTATGCCAGATGGAGTGGCACATACCTGTAATCCCAGCTATTCAGGAGGCTAAGGCAGGTGGACTGCAAACTCAAGGCTAGTCCAGATAAGGTGGTAAGGCTGTGTTTCAAAAAAGGGCTGAATATTCAGCTCCGTAGAGAACTTCTGTGTTTGATCTAAAAGAAAAAAGAAAAAAAAGCCTAGGCAGGGTGGTACACGCCTATAATCCCAGCACTTTGGACACTAGGCAGGAGGATTGCAAGTTTGAGTCCAATCTGGGCAATTTAGTGATTTAGCAAGACCCTGTCTCAAAATTTAAAAAAAAGGGGGGAGACATACAGGGGAGATCAAAATATATGGTGAATGCTTAAAGTTTTAAAAATGTATTATAGTAAAAGACATATTACAATTAGTCTACCTCAAAATACTCCCTCTCCCTTCAAACAAAATTATTCCATCATTCTTGCCACTTTCTAAAGCAATTCTGGAAGTCCACTCTTGTGAGTGTCTCCACAAGACGCGATTGAATGTGGCTGCCAGGCGCCATCCAATAGAAAAACCTTATGATGTGTCTGCACCCACCGTATTCCATGGATCTGGCACCCTGTGGCTTCTGGCTCTTCCCCAAAGCCAAAATGACCATGAGAGGTGAACACTGTGAACTGATTAGGTACATTGAAGCAGCCACAACAGCGCAACTAAAACATGAAAGAGGACTTCCAGAGCTGCTTCAAAAAGTGGAAGGATGATGACATCACTGTGCTGAAAGTGAGGAGGAATCTTTTGGGGAGGACTAATGGCAATGTGTCTTTTACAGTACTAAAGTTTTTGAAAAGGTTAAACATTCACTGTAGCTTTCAGTTGTCCCTTACAGTTCAAAGAGAAGGTCCTGAGTTCACCCCCAGCACCACACACACCCTGTATATGCACCACTGAAAATCATTATCTTGACGACCAAGTTTTTGGGTGCCCCTTCAGTTTTGTAGCTGTCCTCATCCCAGCCCAGCTTTGAGGATCTTCCTAGGAATGGAGGGAAGACCAAGTTAGCCTAGTGGCTGGAAAAGGCTGCTCGGAGGATCCAGCAGCCTTCAAGGTGACTTTGAAGACTACACAGCATTTAACATATGCAGAAAGAAATAAAGGCCATTCAGCCCAAGGGCACAGCCTGTGCAGGGTGGGAAGGACACGGTGCGGTTAGGGCAGAGCTACGAAGAGCACATAACTGGACTGCCCGGTGTCAGCTCATCTCTGGGGCCTCATTCCTGACAGGTAGCACTGCAGGTGGACCCGGGTGACCCCTGAGCCACTCAGCATTTTTGGAGCACCGCCCCCATGCCAGGCAGTGTGGATTCAAAACCAGGAGATAACGCAGAGGAGATAATCCTGCCCTGCAGAGCTCAGGTTCAGCCTAGACACCCCGTTGGCTGAAGACTGCCCCGTGGCTGTCTCTACTCTTCACATTTTTGAGCATTGCTTTGTTTTCGACATTTTCAATGCTCTGACTGTGGCAAAAGTATTTTACTTAACAGTTCCTCACATTATATCGTTTTCTTTAAAAACTGTACTCAACCCCGTGTAATGATGTAAGGATGATCGGTTTCAAAAAGGCTTTGACAGAGACAACCATTTTCTCCTTTGCTCAGCCTAGGGAGCAGAATGGGCTTTGCTCTCACTTCTCATTTTCCAGGGGAGAAAGCTGAAACTCAGCATTTAAGAGATTTCCTAAATGTCCTCCCCCGCCCAACCTACACCCCTCTACCGGGAATTGAACTCACAACCTTGCGCTTGCCAGGCACGCGCTGTGCCGCTGAGCTAAATCCCCAGCCCCTCCTAAATGTTTTTGGGCCATAAGGGCAGAACTGGGACTAGAGTTCAAGTCTTCTAACTCGTGGGCTCTTTACTGTCCCTCACTGATTCGTGGATGGGGAGTGAGCAGGGAACCGGGAGCAGTTTCTCTGCAGTGTCTTCCAAACCTTGCTAAGAAAGCAGCTCCTTGGACGAAGCTGACCCCTGAGGCTGATGAATGTCCACAGACGGGTCCATTCTGAGCTCACTCCTGGGGGAGGTAGAGTGGCCACCAAGCTTTTTCAGTGAGGGAGACAGAAAGGAAAGCATCCCCCTCCCAACGCCTGTGCTCTTCCCCACCTCCACCTCAGATCTGAGCAGGCAGAGGGCCAGGAAACCCCCCATCCAATCATGGCCTACACAGCAGGGCCCTGTCCTGTGCATCCTCCCCAGAGGATTTCAGTTTGTACACCAAGGGCCTTGCCTGATCAAAAGTTGTCTCTTCTCACAATCAAGTTATGAATTAAGGCACTAAACCAAAGCCACCCGGCGGTCACAAGTACAGTACCGCTCACAGCTAGAATGGGGAGCTGTTCCACAGAGGAGCCTGGCGGAGTCGCTCACTCTCCAGGGCTTGGGCCTGGGTATGGGCAGAGCATCCGCAGACAGCCTGGGCCATGGCTGATGGCCAGTTGGATGCAGCCACAGGATCATGTGCAGTACTACAGCTCCTCAACTGCTGGCGGTGGATATCGTCTGGGCCTAGATGTATGAAATGCCTTCTGGAAACAAAATCGTGCTGATCCCTCGCATGGGAGGCTGGCCACTGGCCTGAGGAATGGCACAATGCCTCTGTGTCCTGGCACATGTGAGCTGGCCCAGGAGCCTCAGAGTCCTGGGGACAGAAAGCCACCAAGGATCAGCACAGAGGAAGCAGGGGACCATCCAGCATGCAAGCGAAGGGCAGGAAACTGAGTCAGCTCAGAGCCCAGTCCCCTTGGTGGTGCCACCTCTGACCACTCCCTACAAACCCCCCAGGTTATTCTGTACTTGTTTACTGCTTTGTATTGTGTTGTGTCATCATCAGCATGCTTATCACCATGAGTGGCATTTATTATCATCATCACTGTCATTACTGGTGATATTTACTGAGAATAGAGAACTGGACAGTGACCCCTAAAAAAATGTCCACAATCTAATTCCAGGAACCTGTGAATTTCACCTCATTTGGAAGAAGGGTCTCTACCGATGTGATGCAGTTCAGTACCTAGAAAGGAGGTGCTTATCTTCGATGTCCAAATGTTCCCAAATACAATGACATGTACCCTTATAAAAGAGGCAGAGTGGGAGACTAGACTAAGACACAGAGGAGGCAGCAAAGGAGACTGGAGCGATGCAGCCACAGCAAAGGAACACGTATGACCACCGGAGCAGGGAGAGGCAAAGAAAGATCCTCCCCTGGGGCTGCATCAGAGGGGGTGCATCCCTGCTGACCCTCTGATTTGGATTTGGGGCCTTTGGCACTGGGACAAAATGTCTGTAAATTGAAGTCAGCTGAGTCATGGTCATTTGTTATGGCAGCTCCAGGAAGCCAACACACTGAGCACCACCAGTAGTAGGAGCAGCAGCAGCAGCAGCAGCACTGGTAGCATTGACTGAGTACATCCTGAGGCTATCTAGCAAATTCTGAGTACTGAGTACTGAGAAGTGTGCAAGGTTATCCAGGAACTCCCTCAGATATCTATGAGATGAGCAAATGCAGCTTAGTGAGGAACTGGCCAGGTTGGTTTGGGACTGAGCTGGAACACAACCCTACATGGACTGCTGTCTCCAACTTACCACTTGGACAGTGTCCTATTTCTCTGAAACCACTTCAGGAATTTGCACATAGGAGTTGAACTTAGTTTTGATCCCAAGTGATATTTTTACCAGACTTATCTCTGATGCTTGGCTCTAAAAGTCACAGAATGACTAATTGTAGGGATGGGAAACAACATCTCAAATGACCTGAGTGATGTTTTTGATGGCATTGCCAGCACCTAAATAGCTCTGATGGACCTAGGGAATTTTTCTTCCTCAGGAAGGACTTTGAAGCTGAGACCCCACTCAGAGATGCATTAGCATTGACTACTGGAGCAGAAAAACAGCACAGTATGTTTTCCATCTTCTTGAATAGAGATTATGGTAAACTGGGTTCACAAAGAGAGCATCATAACCTTCCAGAAGTCTCACTGACCAGAGAGCAGTGGGCCAGAGAAGATTCCAGAAACTTATGTGGTAACAGAGGAGAATTTCAGAGGTCAGGATTAGCTCCACCCAGGAAACAAGGGTAAAATTGCCCATGACACTGTTCGGCAAAATGCAGTCAGAAGAAGAGAATTAGACACTATATATATATGTATATATATGGCTGGCTGGACCCACGGTTTTGTTTGAACATCAGTGTACCTTGTGGCTAGATGTGGCTTCATCTGGAAATAGCATCTAGACAAATTCATCCTGAATCCCACACATGCTGGGCCATTCAGTCCCAGGCCAGAAACATCCTTTGGATGCCTTCCATGCTGCTGCTTGGGTAACCTAAAATGCTAATTACCCCAGGGAGGCCTTTAAACGCAACACAAAGCATTGAAAGAGTAGTCCTGACCTGGCTGACTACCTCCTGCTTAAAGCAAAGCAAATATTAAGTCAACATTGTCCTATATTCATTCAATCTTCATTGAGGAGAAAAGAAAGGGAAGAACCGTAGGAGGTAATCAGCACCTTTTGAAGTGTTTTTCTCAGCCTCCTGGAGTGAGAATACAGCCTGCTGAGCCATCCCAGGGGTAGGCAGGGCTCAGGTGTTATTAGGTGTGTGGCCTGCCCTGCCGTAGCCAGTGCCAACCCAGGGTGAGCAGGGAGAGAAACGGGGAAGAGGCTCAACCCCTCATTCCACGGGTTTGGGCACAGGTGGGGGAAGAGGCAGCACAGAGCATGGACTGTTATCGAGCCTAAGGTGCTGTTATGCTCCAGTGGATACTCTCAGGGTCTGGGACTTTAGGGTCAACCAGGTCAACAGGACCCAATCTAATGAGAAAGCAGTCAGCCCTGTTTCCCTCTTTATTGTCTCCCCAGGGGAACTGTTTCGTAACACCAGGTCCACATATGCTGCCTGCCAAGTCCCAAATCCAAAAAGCTTTGGCCACTGAATTTGTTTTGGAAGGCACGTGGCGCAAGGCTTCACCTGATGGCAGCCTCCTGAGGCCATTTACAGTTCTCGTTTGTCCCACGCCTGCAATAGTTCCACACTGCGCAGCTGTGTTCCATAACATTGTGTAGGTAACACGTGACCCTTCTAAAGACCCCCACAAAGCGGAGTTCTAAAACACGTCTGGATCTGAGGATTTCCAGGAAGGAACTCTGGACACAGCTCCAAGGTTGAATGTTGCTGTGGACTGAAGTGTGTCCCTCCATTCATACATAGAAGCTTCAACTCTCCTGCGTGACCGCGTTAAGACGGAGCCTTTATGGAGGTCACTGAGGTTATATGAGGTCATGAAGGTGGGGCTCTGATCTCACAGAACCAGTGCCCTCATAAGAGGAAGACACTCCCACAGATGCCAGAGTCTCCTCTCTCTGTCTCTCTGTGCCATGTAAGAAGACAGTGAGAAGGTAGCAAGCTGCGGGGGCTGAGGGGAGCGGTGGAGGAGAGAGACAGAGACACAGAGAGAAAGACAGAGAAGAGAAAGTGAGAGAGAGCTAGAACTCAACAATGTTGGCAACCTGATCTCAGACTTCCAGCCTCCAGAACTGTGAGAAAGTACATTTGTATTGTTTAAGCCCCTGCAGTATTTTGTAACATGGATAACATGGATTTTGGTACTAAGAAATGTGGCACTGCTGTAACAAATGCCTAAAAGTATAGAAGTAGCTTTGTTTTTTTTTTTTTTTTTGGTTTTTCTCCAGTACCAGGAACCGAACTCACAACCTTGCGCTTGCCAGGCAGGTGCTTTTGCCGCTAAGCTAAATCCCCAGCCCCTAGAAGTAGCTTTGGAACCGAGCAATGGGCAGAGGCTGGAAAAGTTTTAAGATTCACGCTGGAAAAACCCTAGACTGCCATAAACAGAACATTGACATAAATATGGATATTAAAAATCACTGTAGTGATGTCTCAGAAGGAGGAATATGTGATTGGAAGCTAGAGGAAAGGCAGCCCTCTTTATAAAGAGGCAGAGAACTTGGCCGAGCTGTGTTTTGCTGGGGCAACCTGAGCAGCCTAGTACGTGTTCTTGTGTTTCTCTGCCAGACTTGGGCCATCATCCACTGGAAGCGTTTACTGATTAACTGGTTTTGCTGTGGACATTCCCGTACTCTCAATCCTTTCTTAAAACTTGGCAACTTAGTTTGGACTTGTGCACGACTTCTCTTGCATTTATGGGAATACATCATTTTGCCTATTTTATGTCTCACATTAAATGAATGAAATTCCTTCTGGTACCCAATAGCGTTAGACCCCTTTAGCCTCACTCACTGTACTGACTCCACAACCCTGTGTACATCCGGCAGGTGTGCAGATTCAGGTGTTTAGGCCCTTGTCCTGTTTATTCCAGAGCCCTGCAACTACAGGCAAGAGACTGGAAAAGTCTAGAATCGATAGGAAAAGTCAGTAAAGTCACAGATCACAGAGTAATATATGAAAGTCTTAGCTTTAATATATAAAAAAATACCAGTTTAAAAAATAATAGAAAACACTATTTCTATTTTCAAGAGAAATGAAAAAATTTAAAACTTTGATATATTAGTGTTCAATAAGCAATCCATTTAAATATAATTTTGACATTCATTAAGAAACGTTTTTTTAAAAAAAGAAACATGTTTGACCTACTAGAAGATAACTTTAAAACTGCTACTAATATACTGTTAATTTTTTGCATAGTAACGGTACTATGGTTACATAATAGTCATCTTTTACAAATCTATAATGAAGCACAGATGAAATGATATGATGCCCGAGATTTGCTTGAAAATTTTGTGAGAGGGACAGGAGATCAGGATGCATGAGAAGAGGCATGGTCACAAGTCCATGGAGTTGGCTCTATGGCTTTGAGGCTTTGACAGACACAGAAGATTCAGTTTAGTGTTCTTGTGACTTTCATGTATGTTCTCAGTTTTCCATATTAAAAATTCTATCCAGGAATTAGAAGAAAATTTTAAGAGAAAGATACGGCTTGCTTTTTTACTAAAACTGTTCAGTGATGTTTTTCTCCTTTGAATTAATCTATAAATTCAATGTGAACTCAGTCAAAATGCCAACAAGGAGTACTTTAGGAAAATTCCTTAGAAAAAGAAACATAATGGCAGGAAATTTATGTAAGAAAAGGAGGTTGCGAGGCTTTGGGCAGACACAGCCTGAGCTTACAAGCATGAAAACATTACAAAGTTACAAAAATAAAAGGAATGTAGAGGACAAATAGGACTTTGATGCAAAATAAAGTTCCAGAAATAAGCTCAAGTGCTTACTTAGTGTCAAGTACTATTCAAGACATTGAATAATTGGCACCAAAGAAAACATACAAAAACTCCAGCCCTTAACTAAGTAAACAAACAAATTCCAGAAACTGTTATTTGTAAGGAAAGCAAGCAAGACAATGATATGAAGAGTGATGAAAGTGACATTAGTGTTGAAACCTTAAGAACAGGCCACATAGAGATGACCTAGAACAAGGACATTCCAGGCAAAGGGCAAAAGCAGAAGCAGAGATCCCCCGATTGGCAGGACCTTCATATACAACAGAAAGGTTGTAGATGACAGAAAAGGGGCCAGGAAGGTGGGCAGGGGCTGGATTATAGAAGTCTCGCAGGGACTGACTAGGACCCTGGATTTTATGCTAACTGAAATGGAAAACCATTAGAGGGTTTTAATCTGCAGAGTGATGTATCTGTTTAGCATTTAAAAAACTGACTCCAGCTAATATATAGAGGGCTCTGGCTCTATGAAGAACAGAAATGTAATTCAGTTTCCTCTGAGCTGTCTTGAATGTATCTCTCAAAAGTTCATGTGTTGAAAACTTAATCCCCAAATTTCTACTTAGATGATGTTTGGAGGAGGAGCATTTGGGAGTTAACACTTGATGAGGTCTCAAGGATGGGGCCTTCAGGATAGGAGCAGCATCTTTATAACAAGAAGGAGGAGAAAGACCTGCATTTGCTCACTTCAGTTTTCTCAACAGTGATGCCTTTTGCCATGTTCTGACACAGCAAGGAGGCCTCACCAGAGGTCTTCCATTCTAGGAGCACAAAACACACTGAAGTACCTTGCAATGAGCCACCCAAGAGGTGGTACTGGTGAAAACGAGGAGGTGATGGAAATGTAGCAAATCTGATGTAGTTGCAGTTTGCTGGTGGGTTAGAAGTAAAAGAAAAGAAAAAGAAAGGAATCAAGGATGACTCCTGGTGCTTTGGTCTGAGTAACTAAATGATGACAGCACCATTAACTGAGGAAGAAGGTGAGCAAGGGCAGCTTTGGCAGAGGGGACAATAAATTACAGACTACAGTGTTATATCCGTCTATTGCTGGAGAGGACAGCTGTCAGCAGGCTATAACAGTAGCCAGGTGGCTGCCATGTGAGATGGAGTTGCTCATGGAAATGTATATTTGAGAGTCATCAGCATAAAGTGGGCACAATGAGAGTACATGTGAGATCTCTAGGGAAAGCAGAGATTGTTTGATAACTGTTGTTGGGGCAATCGATTTTGTATTTGGAAGAAAAAAGCCCTGAATTCCAAATTCAAGCTCAGAGCGAAACAACTTCCATAATGGATTAAAAAAGAAAAAATAATGTGCACGGCAAATGGCTCTTCTGTACTCTTATTGTGGGTGTATATTTGTACAACCTTTTAAAGGGACAGTATGGCATTATTTGGTTATCAAATTTAAAATGCATATTTACTATGTTCCAGTGTCTCCACTATTGGTATTAATTTATCCAGCAGATATATATTGAAGAATTTTCTAGGACATAGGTATAAGGATGTCCACTGCAGATCCACTGCAGCAAAAAATCAGAAACAAGCAAAGTATACCTCAGCAGGAGACTGGCTAAATTAACGATCACATGTCCATCAGATAAACTGCTCTGCAAAGACAGGAAAAGCAGAGGAGACCTGTGTATGTTGATACTGACCTCTCTTCAAGGGATATTAGGTGGATAGCTGCAAACAGAAATTCTTTATTATCTTTCTACATAAATATATATATACATAAAGTTTTTCAATATCCATTTTACATCATTCTGCATTGTTTGAATTGTATAACTATGTTACCATTTTCCATTAAAAAGTTATACCAGTAAGAATGATCGGAACGGTAAAATTATGGGTCACCTTTTTTTTCTACTTGTTTGTGTATTTTTTAAAAATCACCCTAGCAAGTATTATTATTATTATTATTAGAAGAAGAAGAAGGAGGAGGAGGAGGAGGAAGAGGAGGAGGAAGAGAAGTAGGAGAAGACTAAGAGAAACTTCAAAAAATATAGTCCCATAACCTACCCTTAAGATTGCGGACAAATCACTTAAATCTGCATGAAAATCTTATGACCTCCTTTGATTCCTTTTTTGTTGTTGTTGTTAATGTTCTGTTCTAACTGAGATTTTGTACCTTCAGGCTCTGCTGGAAGTAGCCTGTACCCAAGGCCAAGCTGTAAAAGTTGCAGGAGAGCGACAAG
Source organism: Chinchilla lanigera (assembly GCF_000276665.1). Classification (NCBI taxonomy): domain Eukaryota; kingdom Metazoa; phylum Chordata; class Mammalia; order Rodentia; family Chinchillidae; genus Chinchilla; species Chinchilla lanigera. The sequence goes on along the minus strand of NW_004955426.1, from coordinate 17,637,026 downwards.
GCTGCCAAGGAAGGTGTTTAATGAGCAAAACTTAAGGGCCAAATGCAAATTACTAGCAGCACCAGATGGCAGGGGTCAGGCTGGAGATGCCTCAAAGAGATACAGTCAGAGCCTCGGTCAGGTCCGGAGAAAGATAAATGACTCCCATCTGATTGAGGGGCTGGGAAGCGTGTCACCGGGTTTGTGCAGCTGGTACACACGCCCGCAGGACAGGAGAAGGGGTCTTTACACTTGGACTCAAGGACAGAAAGGTGGGGGGAAGGGACGGAGGACACAAAAGGAATAAGGCACAATATCTTGTGGTGAAAATAGACCATTTTTTCCTTCGTGGGAAATTTTACCTGCAGGGCTGTTAAAGTTTAGCTATTCCCAAATCCCAAAATACTTGAACCAGCATGTGTTTACATCCACACATGCACACATGCACACATATGCATGCACATATGGCCTAAAGGTTGGGAACACACTAGTTCTATTTACCTTGAAGGAGAAAAAAACACAAACAAAATTCAATTAAATGGTTATTAAGAATTTTACATGGGGAAGGGAAGCATCTAATTAGGCCTTGGTTTTAATTTTTTTAGCTTTTAAAAGCGTACCTTATTTAAACACAAAGTTAATAGTATCAGTTAGTGCTAGCCTTATTTGTTGTAATATAGCCTTGTTTTTAGTTAGAAACAAAAGTGTACTATTCCACTTCTCCCAATTAACCACCTTTATAGGAAGCCAGGCTTCTGGAAACAGGGCTGTCACATTGTCACCCATATTCTCCCCAGTGCAATTTGCCCCAGTTTTGGACATGGTACCTTGGAACAAACAAAAGGATCAGCACTGTTCTTGCACATTCAAACTTAAAGGGATCACAGACATGAGTGCTTCCATGAAAATACAGACACTTTCTTGGCCAAGTGTAACCTAAGCCCCTAGCTAAGCCCTATAGCTCTCTCTCTCTCTCCCAGTCCTGCAGAAAATGCAGCCCAGGTGCTTCATACCGTGGTCCCTTCTAGTTGTCTCACCTCCTGAATAACCACTCCTAGTTCCTTAAAAATTGCCACTTCAGTCTAATTTTTCATTCATAGAGTTATCTCTGCAGGTCTTAGGGAGAAGAAAAAATATGTTGTTCCCCCCCAAAATTGTATCTTTCTTTTTTGGTCCTATACTGTGCATTTTTTGCTTCTGGTAAAGGAATCTAAACTATGTTACTACAATATATTTAGTCAAAATAAAGACCTCTTTAGCACTCTTTCTTTGGGGAAACAAGGTCTGACAAGGTGGGATTTTTCAACGGAGTTTCTATGTTCACCAAAGTATCATACACCGTGGGAGAGATAACAGTTGTTAAAATTGACCTGTAGATATTTTGGAACAATGCCTCTCTTAACTTTTTAAAATATTTTATTATAAATAAGTAACTTTGGAAGATTTTCATAGTTTTGAAAAATTATATAGCATTGTGTGACTCGATGTAACAGGAAAGATGAGTGTTACTTGGTAGGAAGAAAGACTGAGGCATACACAGACATGCATGCATACGTCATCTATTAAACACGTAGTGTATATACATAAGGCTGCTGTATGCATTCTGTAGAAGGAATGTGGAAGTGCAGAGAGTTTTCTCTTAGGGAACATTAAACTAGTAAATGGAAATCCTTGGATTCAAACTCACATAGGACAATTAGTCCTACGGAAAATCTATGATACCAATAACAAATTGATACCATCTGTTGCTCACAACCAAAGATGACGGATGTCAGTCAAATTTTAGTCGTTATTAGGAGGAAAAATATATTCCTTGTGAAAGATCCTCCAATCAATGCAAGTCATTCTTTCTTATTTTTTTTAATGCCTTAAACAAAAGTACTTTGATATTAAAGCAGCAATATTACTATATGCATTGTGGTATCTTGGACTGGATCCTGGAACAGATAAAGGACAGTCATGGAATCTGAATAAAGTGTAGAGTTTTGATAGTAGAAATGTGTCATGATGGTTCCTTGATTTTGACAAATGGACTGCTGCTAGGCAGGATGTTAACAGGGAAAACAAGGACTGGGGTTATGGTTCAGTGATAAAGCATTTGCTTAGCATGTGAGAGGGGCTAGGGTTAATCTTCAGCACTCCCAGAAGTGGAGAGGGAAGGGTGAACTCTTGTTTTCTTCATAACTTTTCACTAAGTCTAAAATAATTCCAGAACAAAAAGTTCATTACAAATTAAACAGATGTTTTATCGATAAACCAACGTTCTTAAACCTTTAACGCTTATCATGTGTTAAAGGAAGGAACTAGAGGTTCATTTTCCACCCAAGAGGCAGCGTCATACTTAGAGCACTTACAGATAGCCAGCAAGGGTCTCCATTCATGGAAAAAGCAAATCAATTTACATATATAGTGGTAATTATTGTACAGGTGTTGACCTTGTGGACAAGAAGGCTAGGAGTCTTGGGAAGGAACTCCGAGCTGGCTGATCTGAGTTGGTGTCAGGAGTCAGTCGCTGTCTGAGAAGACAAGCAGCAGCACAGAGAAGCATGAGCTAGGCCAGCCACGCTGGGGTTGTCTCTCCCAATGGCAGGAAACAAGCTGCCAAACTGGGCAAAGGCTCCCTGCCCCACGACAGGAGGTATTCACACACCCAGCAGGGCCTGGAGCCCGGTCAAAGATTTCATGGCCAAGCCAGCATCATTAAGCTCGTGTGTCCAGACACAATGTCTACCAGGTCAGACTGCAGCACCATGGGCCTGTGCCTGGTTGTCGGTGTGTGTTCACCACCAGGGTCTGGCCACAGATCCAGGAACCATATGCTGGTTGATTCCAGCCCCTGTTGGCAGCACAGGAAGACTTCTCTTTTTGAGGCTGGCATGAAGAGTATCTTTTTTTAAATTGGATTTTCAGGTGCAAAGTTCCTCCTTAGCTCTCAGGAGGCTGAATCCCACAGCCAGCCCATTCTTATCCCCAGTAGCCACTGGTCTCCGAGATTTTATTCTGATCTAGAACTATTTTGATTTTGTCTCTGATCTAACAGACGGACAGAGGGCTTTCTTTTGCAACATCTACAAAGCAAAGGCTTGCCATTTCCTCAAACCCACCTGCTCTTTCTGACCAGAGCCTTTGCTGCAATGGGAAGCTACTTGTTACCGTAAGACTTGTCCCCTAGGATCCAGGAAGATTCCGAAGGTGGGCAGTGCTATGGCCTTTCCTCCAAAGGCTTATGGGCTGGCAGCTTGGTCCTCAGCAGGGCAATGTTACATGGTGGGGCTTTTAAGAGGTTGGGCCTCCTTGGGGGTTGCTAGGTCTCTGAGAGCAGGTGAAGGTAGTCTTCTTGTCCACTTAGTCAATACCTATAAAGTAATCATCACCATATACCACTGCAAGGGATGGAGGCATTCTCACAGAACCCTGAGTTAGTTCTTCTGAGAGTAGATAATTGTCCTTAGGCCACTCCTTCTAGATGTTTGGGGCCTTCAATGGGTCAGTATAGGAAACCTGTTAATCCCCTTGTCTTGTCTTTTCAAGTAGGTTAAGAGTTATAAATGCTTTAAATACAGAGATGTGCACTTTTTTTAATGCTATCTAGCATGGGTTTATAGTGAGTGATTAATAAGCTTGCGTTAAATCAATAAATGATTGGATGAACAAGTGAATAAATGAGTGAAAAGGTCTTACAGGTAACTCATAGCTTGTATAACATTTGTTCAAAGGGTAAATTTGCGAGCACAAAATAGGGCATTTTCCCCTCCCTGTTGTGAGTTGAGGACATGAGTACTTTGTCACCTAAATGTTTATGAGTAAGGAATTCGGAGTTCTTCAAGGTATAAGGAAATTGTGAAGGACTGATAGCATTGAAGACTGGGCCACATATTTCTGGAGAGTAAGGCCTCAGTGGAAGGGGCATCTGTATTTGAGCAACTACTTTTCTTGCTGCTTTTTTGGAATATTTAAAAATTATTACTCCATATAAAGTCCTCAGCACAATGGCTGGCTCAAAATAGTGACTCCCGTTATTCTGATTCCTTTGATGTGAGGAGGAGCCAATAAAAGCAGAGGCCTGAGGACCACCAGAGCAGGGTGGTCCAGGCGACCCTGTTAAAGTCCCTTCCTTGAGTTCTTCCTGCACAGCCTCTGCTCCCTTATAAGAGGCCCTGAGTGCAGCTGGAAAATGGGGGTGGGGAGGGAAGTAGCCCCCCCACCTGGGCTTCCATCTCCCATCAGTCCAGAAGCAATTTCACAATGGGACATGGGACCAACACCCCCAGACACAAACGGGGCCCCACAAATGGGGCCCTGTGGCACACTGCACTTTCTTTCAGGGGATTGGCTGGCAGGGGACAGGATTTGGGGGTTTCTGGGCCCCCTGCCCAAACACTTTCTTAATTTCTGTCCTGCTGTCTCTTTCTACCCTTCCTCCACAGGCCCCACCCTACATAGCATGCAGTTCTATCACAGACAGTGATTTCACACAGAACAGTGACTTGGCGCCTTCTTGGGCTTTAGGTTCCCAGAGGCCCACATTTCAGTCCTGCACACCTCTTTGCTCTGTGTCAGAAGATGTACCACCTCTGCTGCTTTCGCTTGTAACAGTGAAGCAACAACAGTGCCAGCCTCACGGGATGTCACATTGATTAAGTGAAATCATGGAATGAGATCACAGTACCGTACCCTCAATAAATAGGAACCATTAATGCTTTTATGATTATGACTCCCAAATGTTCCATCTGTCTCCAGACTCATTCTCTCTTCAACTTCCACATTCCATGACAGTTCCTACCATCACCAAGGCATCAGACTCACAAGAGCCACAAAGAGTAGCACAAGGTTCTGCACTGCCCTCTCCCTTCCAAACCACCCCGCTACAGTGACCATGGAGTCCAGGGTGTTACCAGTTCTCACCTTCACTTTTTAACTGCCCAGTTTGGTGGTTCCTAGACATCTGGACTTCACAGGACAATACATATTTTATAAATTATTGTTGGAACAAAACTATTTAGAATTTTTGTCAGTAAAGACACTAAATAAATAAATATCATTGAGAAATGCCATACTTTCATGGCAAGACAATTTAACCTCTTGCAAAGCAGGAAGGCTGTAAGTACAACTCAAAGCCATTCTTAAAATGAGTATGATTGCCGTTCAGAAAAACTCACTATACTGACCTTAGTTTATTCATTTCTCACCATATTGAAACATCAGCCGTGACTGCTATCTGTCTTTTCACAGACAGCATTTGGAAACCTATTGGCCTAGGTCTTCTTACTGATTGTCTTAGTCCATTCAGGCTGTTAGAACAAAGTACTTTCATAAACGGTGTGGCTTATAAACAGAAGTTTAGTTCTCACGGTTCTGGAGGATGGAAGTCCAAGATGAAGGGCCAAGGGGATCTGGTTCCTGATGGCAGCCTGCTTTCTGGATATGTCTTCGCATGGTGGAGAAAAGGAAAGATGAAAAACAAGCCTTCTGGTGCCTCTTCTTATATGGGCATTAACGTGAGGATGCCATCATTATGTTCTAATCACCTTCCAAAGGCCATGTTTCCAAATACCATCACTTTAGGGATCAGGGCCTCAACATATGAATCTTGGAGCATACATTCAGTCCTGAACTCTGACTAACCTTCCTCTCTATGCCACACGAATCTTCATAGAACCCACCTTATGCACACAGTCCTTTCTACTGGAAAACCAAGGATTATCTCCTGCTGTTCTGCACAGGGCTCATCAAACACAGCACCTCAAGTCCAGCCAGTGGGAATTCCCAACAGAAGAGTTTGCACTTTATGATTCTTTTCTCTGTCTCCATTTTTCTTTTGTGGGGGGCAGTGTGGAGATAAAACCCAGGGCCTTGCTCATGCTAGGCAAGCGATCTATGACTGAGCCCCTTTTATACTCAGCCCTTTTTATTTTGGGACACAGTCTCTCTCAGCTGACTGGGCTAGCCTGAAAACTTGTGGTCCTCCTGCCTCTGCCTCCTGGGTACCTAGTATTACATGCATGTGCTACTGTGCCTGGGTGCAATCTGCATTTCAGAACTTGGAATGATTCTCCTATACAAATGTGTAGTGGGGAAGGACCTTGATTCCTCACTCAGGACACGCACTGTGTACCATGTGGAGCACAAACCCGTCCTCGGGGTCCTACAGCCCCAATGGTCACAGGTAAGAGCCTACTTGGGAACGGAGCTTGTACTGCCACTGGACGCGCCCCGGTGGGCACCCCACCACCCCACCTGTAGAGATCAGCTGCCCATCTCCTTTCCCCACACTGGAATGCCTTCCTCAGGGGACTTCCCCAGGACAGTAGCCACTTTCCTTTCTCCACACTATCTCAAACCTTTTCACTAAAGCACTGCAGGAAAGGTCTCCAAAGAATTTTTACTCTTCCTAACAATAGGAAACAGACAATGGCTAAAAATAACAATGGCAAAGTGACAGCATTTCTAGAAGTCTGCAAGAGTTTCATTACTACAACAATTCCTGGGGTTCAGTGGTATGTAAAGGGAGCCCACCCTCCAGCCCCATCTGCCTCGGGCCTTCTCTGTACTGTTCCATAATTGCAGCTTCTTCTTTGGCTCTGAGAACTCCCCACCCTCCCCAGACTCTCTAGACCGCCTAGGATTTCAGGTTGGCAGACCTGAGCTTCTGGCCTGGCATGAGGAAGACTCTCTCTCTCCTCCTGTTTTCCTTTCCCCTTTAGAACTTACATTTTAGAAGGACAAGATTCAAAAGCGCAAAGTGGGCTCTCTGGGGACTAGTGAGATCCTTGTGTGCATCAAAGGGAAACAGGTTCACGTCACTCCCAGAGGAAGGCTCACTCCTCCCTGGAAGAGCAGGGCAGGAGGCTCCCAGCTGGACAGAGGGGAGCAGCAGCCACCCAAGAAAATGAGAGCGAGCTAGAGGGACTGAGCAACTTACATTACTGCTGGGACACTTTCAAGTCTTGGGTCCAGCCAAGCTGGGCACTCACTGGAGGTGTTGTTCTTCCTCAGACTGTGGTCCCCCAGGCAGCTGCAGCATTACCAGGAGCCCCACAGGAACATACTCAGGTCCCTCCCTAGACTTATTGGATTTGAACCTGCATTTTTAACAAGGCTTCCTGCTGACTGACATGAGCCTTAAAGTCTAAAAGCGGTATTTTAAAACACTAAGGTCAAGGGTTCTCAAGTAGGGGTGATTTTTGCTTCGTAAGGAGCGTTTGCTAAAGTCTGGAGATATTTTTGGTGTTACCACAATGAGCTGGTACTGGTACCTAGAAGATAGAGGCCAGACCTGGAGATCAACAGTGCCCTGGCTGGAAGACCCTGATTTAAGTGAACATGGCCAGGAGGGCACTGGTGAGCAGTCCTGGAACCTCACTCTTTCAGTGGGACTATCAACCAGTGGCATCAGCAAGGGAGGGAGCTCTTAAATGCAAAGCCTCTCGCCCGATCCACAACAGCTGAATCACAACCTCCAGGGGTGGGCCCCAGAGCTCTGAGCTTTACAAGCTTTCCATGTGATCTGCATCCATGCTCTTGGCCTCCAGATTTTGCACTGAGAAGCAGTGGTGTAAGTCATAAGTACCCACCCTCAGATGGCCACCGAGATGCTCAGGCTCGGCCAGGTCAGCCTCTAACCCAGGATTTCACACCAAAAGCCCTGCAGTCTGAAGAACAGTCAGCTCTAGTGCATGTGCAGGGCCACGGAGCTGGCACCAGGCTCTTTGCTACACAGCTTCAAGGACAATGGCTTAGAGGTGCTGGCTGCTGTGAACACGGTGGGCCATGCTCCAGCTGCCAATGCTGACCACAAGAACATCCCTGCGTGACAACACAGCATGCATGGGAAAAGAGGAATTCAAAGCTCTCCGACAATGGAGGCCGGGTAGCACTCAACACAGCACTGTGGTGTGTCTCAGAGAAGATAAGGAAGATGCTGGTGATAAGGATCTATTTTTAGTCTGCTCTTAGCTCTTCAATGTCACCTTCTCTGAAAGCCTTCCTTATTGTCCCCTAATGGAGTCACCATCTCTCTTGCTGTTCTCCACTCCTTATGCTCATCCTCCCCTTGTCCCACTGGACTGTGAACTCTGTTCATCCCCCTGTGCCAGTGACTGTGAATTATTTGAAGGCAGGAAATGGCTTTGTAGCAGAGATGGTGGTCCTGGCCACCCACCTTGGAGATCATGTAAGAATAGTTCCCAAATTGCTCTGAGGCTCTTCTGCCTCTCTCTACCTTGGGAGGTGTCAGGGAGTGAATGCCCCCAAAACAACAATCAGAAAACAAGGGAATAAGGGTGGGAATCTGTGGAGAGATCACTGGCGGATGGCCACACATCTTGGCAGGGCAATTCTGAGGCATGTTCCACACAGTGGTCTCTTAGCAATCCACAGAGGGAGGGAGCCCTGGCTGGCCCAGAAGTCATCTTATTAGCGCCCCTGCACCAGAGTCCCTTCCTCCTCTCTTACCTGCATATTCCTCACCACAATTTCTGCACTAAGTCCTTGTGCAGGGTCGGCTTTGGGCGAATCAAACTACGATAAGTATTTTGCTCACTGCTGACTCCCCAGTGTTTAGCCACTTCCCGGGCACAATAGTTGCTCAAAAAACAAATAAATAAAAAGTTAAGTAATGTCCTGACATGCCTCAAAATTCCAAAAAGACTAGCAAGACCCCCACAAATGGCCTGGGTGATGGAAGCTGGAAAATATTTCTACATTTCTTCTTGAGTTTGGGTCAAAACACTAAAAACAAAAATCTCCTACCTGCAACACAATCTAATTTCTAATCTTCATGTGGGAAAAGGGCAGAGTTCAGTGATTAGGAGCTCAGCTCTGGAATGAAGTAGAACAAAGCTCAAATGTAGAGTTCTCTTCCTTCCCAAGTTCCTCCAGCTTCAGTTTTGTTACCTGTGGAATGGCACTAATAACTATACCTGCTTGCAGGGTCGTGGGGAGGATTTAATGAGTTAAAAGGTTTATTAAAGAATGTGGCAATAGTGCTGGCCCAAAATAAACTGTCACTAAATGTTCTCAATGTTATTATTACTATTATTATTTTACTGCACATTTTAGGCAGTTTTTGTTTATTCAGGTGATAGACAGGAGTACAGTGCCAGCTTCATAACCCTCAACAAACAGTTATGGTACAAATGAAGTAATAATTCAAAAGGAGAACATAAAAGCCTGCCAAAGCCCTTTTTTTGCAAAAGTTCTTACAGTTTTTCTTCCCTGCTCATTAATCTCACCTCTGTTGCAAAAAATCTGTGTGAACTTAGGAAAGCCACGCAATCTGTCTGAAGCCCTACCTGGAAAGTTTAGATTAGTATTAGATCACTGCCAGTGCCCCTTCTAGGTCTTCACTTGGAGATAGAATAACTCCATGAAGGAGGATGAGAGCCAGTCCATACTGGATGTTGGGCCACAGCAGGGGGCAAAAGGTGGACAGCTGCTCGGTGGCACACTAGTGATAGGCTGGGTCATTCTTTGTTGGGGGCAGGCGCTGTCTTGTGCATTGCTGCAATGAAGCGTGACCTAGAAATATGGTGAATGTTTAAATTAAAAATTTCATTACAGTAAAAGACACGTTGCCATTAGTCTCCCTCATAACACACCCCTTCACTGTGAACACTCTCACTGCATCCTTCTTGCCACTTTCCAAAGCAGCTCTGCTAGTCTTTTGTGGTGTCTTTAGTTGTGATGTCATGGCTGCCTTGATGTCTTGGATCTATTCAAAATGTTTACCTGTCACGGTCATTTTGACTTTAGGGGACAGCCAGAAGTCACACAAGGCCAGATCTGGTGAATAAGGCGGATGAAGACACACTGTAGTACTTTACGCGCCTGCCTTTCTGCTGGATGGGCACTCGGCAGTTTCTGCTGTATTTTCTATCACACTTTGTGAAGACACTCACAAAAGAGCACTTCCAGAACTGCTTCAGAGAGTGGCAAGAACGATGGGATATCTGTGTTGGAAGCAAGGGGGAACATTTTGTTTATTTTTTCATTTTTGTACCAGGAGTCAAACTCAGGACCTTGGACTTGCCAGGCAGGTGTTTGTACCGCTGAGCTATATCTCTGGCCCAGAGGGGAAACATTTTGAGTGGGATTAATGGCAATGTATCTTTTTCTGTAATAAATTTTTAAAAATGCAAACATTCACCATAGTTTTTAATCACCTCTTGTATGTAGCAGCATACCTGGCTTCATTAGATGTCCCCAGTGACAAAATTCCTCCAGACACTGTCAAATGTCCTCTGGGGCAAAATGGCCCCAGTGGAAAACCCTTGAGATAACAGTGTTTTTTCCCTTACAGACTCACAGACAGGTAGAGGCTGTATGGTCCAGCTCCAGCCCCATAGGGGGTTGGGATCAATGTTGTACCCCTGCCATGGTTGGGTGGCTTTAATTTTTATTGCAACAGCAGCAACAACAACAGAAAATAATAAGGAACTCCTACCTATTTCTACCTTTTCCCCCAGCTATTTCTACCTTCCTACCTCGTCCTTCATTCTCTACTGCATTTCATTAAGAAGCAGGCTTTTTGGAAACAACCAAGCACTCACAGCAGAATTGGAATTATTTTGTTTTCCCTAGTCTATCATTAGCCATATTTGCCTGCAGATAAGATTGATGTTTTTAAAGCTCATCTACTCACAAGCCCAGAACATAATCCCCTCCTGGGTTATCACTATCCGCTGATGACATTACGAACAGCGGGAGACCCAAACTCCAAAACCCAAATGATCCTGACATGCAAATATGTCATAAAACCCCAATGAAGGCAGCAGATTTTAAAGAATTTATTAGCAACAGAGATGCTGTTAACTAGAAAGACCTGAGGAACTTTCCAAGCAATGGTGAGGCTGTCCTGAGTCCAGAGTCCTGTGTAGAAAATGAAAACACCCTCCCGGGCCATGGGCGGCACCATGATTTAGAGGAACCAAAAGTAGTGGCTAAAGTTCCGTCAGCTTCCAAAAGGCTTTTTCTAAATGGGGACCACAAGTTATTTGTGTTCATCAATTCCTTCCTTCACGCCAGAAAGCAAATTCCTGCAAAGACTGGCCACCAGGCCTCTAGAACTGCTGTGTTAGAGTAATGAACACAAGTTGATTTGCTGGAGAATGCCACTCTCTCCAGACTCCCCTTCCACCTTCTGGAGAAGGTGTCAGCACATTTCTCAAGAAGCATCAGCCTCACATCCTCCTGCCTTTTGGTGACTGAAGCTCAGGGAGCCATGACATCCTTCAGGGGTGAGCCGGGATGGGGCAGGCCTGCTGCAGTGGGAGGGAGGACTCCTGCTGTGGTAGGGAGGCCTGCTGCAGTGATGGAGAGGACGGGGCAGGACTGCTGCAGTACACTGAAGACACTGCCTGTCTTTCCCACTGGCCCTGCGCATCTTCCCTCTCAAGGTCCTCGCACTTGCTACCCTTTCTCAGTACCTCTCCTTCTCAAGTGCCCGACTGACACCTCCTTATCCAGGCCTCTGCTCACATGTCACTTTCCAGAGCAACTTCCCTGACCAGACTCCAGCAAAGTCCCCTCCATACTCTTAACCTGCCTTTTTTCCCCTTCAAGAAGCACTTAATCCTGCTGAAGTTCCATTGTGTTTGCTTTGGTTGGCTTGTTTCTTGTCAGCCTCCCTCTGCTAAATGTGAGGGCCGTGAGGGCCAGGGGCTTTGAACATCTTGCTCACCTCATCATTCCTGGTGCCTAGAAGGACACCAGGCACACAGCAGGTGCTCTAGCAATACCTGGTGGATGAATGAAAGTGTGGGCTTGAGGTGAGAGATTACAAGAAACACAGGAAGCCGCCTGAGTGGCAGAGGCTGAGAGTCCACGAATGGCTGCTAATGGAGACGGGCTTTACCTGACCTTAAAGATTTACCCCACATCTTGGACACTCTGCCTTCAGTCTGCACCTTTATTTATCCTCACAGTAAAACTATTCTCTTGTGGCATATTAGCCCAGCCTGTGGCTTCAGAAACCCCAGCCTGCAGACTGGCACGAGGTAGAGAGAGACAGACAGCATTCTGTACAGAGCCAATGGGGTTAGCACGGTCCCTTTCCTCATTCACCCTGCCAAGTTTTTTCTAAGTACTCAGTTCACCGGTCTATTTTTAGGTAACTCTACTGGTAACCTAAAAAGTAAAAACAGCCGTCACCTCATAAATGCCGGATCAGCAGACCCCGTGCATGTATGAACTTGTCAAAATAATTGCAAAAGGCACTTTTCCTGGAGACCATTAAAAATAATTAGCACGAAAATATTTTTTTGAATAAGGAGGTAAGTTTGGCCACAAGAGAAACATGCTCATTTCTTATGGCCAAAAATTAAAACCCCATGTTCCTTTCTAAGATCCTGGGACTGTTGGAACGGGAAGACGCATTCCATGATGGCGTCAACCCTGGAGGATTCCACACTCCACCCTCCAGCTTCAGCGTGGAGACTGAGGCTGGCTGGAGAAGCAGCTCTTCCTCTTCCCTGGATGAAGAGGACACTGTTCCCAGGACAGCCTCTGCCCCCACCCAGGTGTTCTGTTCCTTCTTCAGCATGTGGAAGACTTTTTATCTATTCTCTACAAATAGACTCTCAGAAACAACTCACAAAACCCACTGGTGGAAGGGTAGGCTTCTGAACCAAGGCAGCCTGGAGCCCTGGGCTGCCTCTTCTGCAAAGTGCCAGAGCACTGCTCTCCCAGCTGCTGGAAGGTTGTAAAGGTCTCTTTCTTACTCCTCCACGTTCATATGACTTCCCTGCCCCTCTCGCTCTCTAAATGCTGATGTTTATGCCATGCAGGCCTTCTAACATTAGCAGAAGTGCCTTCCTCTTGCCTCTCAAACCCCAATAAATAAAACTCTCCTTGCTTTGACTAAATAGAAGAGCAGAACATGTACCTGCAGACTGGATTTGTGGGTCTAGCAAAGGCTCTTCGGAGAAATGCTTCTGTCTTCACCCTGATGGAACACTGAATCAGCCAGAGGAAGGGCAAGGTGAAGGGGAAGATAAGGTCAGACACAGGAAAGAGCACTGCAGTGGTGCAAAGACACAGAGGGGGGCCAGGCAGGAGAGCGGAAATCAAGCTCAGGAAGAGAAGGGAAAGAAGAAACAAATGATGACTCCTTCCACCACATCCAGGTCAGGTGTCTCTCTTCTGAGCCTGGGGAGCACCTCTCCTGGGAAAGTTCAACATCTGGACCAGCAGTCAAACACTAGAATTCCCAAAGTTGCAGATATTCCCTTTCTAGATAGGGCATAGCCATCATGGCTACATTTTCCAGCCCCCTTGCCTCTGACCAGGGCCACACAGTCAGTTTTCGCCATTGAAATGTGACAGGCTGCTGTGAACCCCTTCCAAGCCAAGGCATTTCATAAACATATGTGCCTTCTCCCCAGTACCTTTCCCCTCCAGCAGCTGGAGGCAGAGTACCTGAAGCCTTAAGATACTGTGGCAATACAGGATGGAAAATGCCTCTTCCCCAAATCACTGTGCAGAGGAGAGCCACCCTCTGACGGAGAGCTCCTGCCCTGGGCTGCTAGGAGAAATAATTTTTTGCTATGTTAAAGTGAACTAAAGTCTCCACTAAAACTCAAAGGTTCAATGGTCACTGCAGCTATCATTATCTTTATACAGCCTATGTAATATTTACTTATTTAACTGTAAATAGCCTCCCCTAGATGATAGTCACCTACTATATCATTAATGCCTAGCAAAAGGTGAATATTCAATGAACATTTGTCGAATGAGAGAATAGTGTATTTAGTAATAGTGTATTTAGAGGGAGAGCTCAAATTCCAGGGCTAGAAAGCTCCTTTGCCAGAATGCCATGACATTCTTGCACACGCACATGCACCCATACATTTCCACACCAAAGCCATATACAGTTCATGGCCAGACCTGCTCCTGTTGTCCTGTGATTCGTATGACAGCAGAGACCATCCTAGGAACAAACATTTCAAGGCTCGGTTGGCCGGCATGGGTATCTCACAGAACCAAATACCGCAAAAGAAAATTGGAATAGGAAAGAAAAAGTCATCAAGAAAAATAGTCCAGATTTCTCATGATCTCACCCGTGAGTCAGATTTGCGTTTGGGATAACAACTATCTGAGCAGACCAGAACAGTCTGTCTGCAAGATGCTGGCCTGCCAATTTCAACAGCACAGAGAAGGCACACTTCTTAAATTGGCTTAAAAGGACAAATCTAGTGCACTTGTTTATTTTCTTTTTCTTTAAAAAAAAAAAAATCGAAGGTGAAACAACCTCTTGTTTAAAAATAGCTCTCTTAGAAATTAAAAAAAATATATATATATATGTATAAAAAACACTGAATACCAAGTATCTGTATCTTGCCATGTGGAGCAGTGGGGAAGATTCCTATGGGGGACTTTTTCTGTGTGACCCTTACAAAGCCACTGCACCTCTCTGCTCCAGACTTGTTCACTTAGAAACTTTGAGATGAGAATAGATGATCTCTAGAGTCTCAGGAAAAAATCACTGTCAGTGGAAAAAGAACTGAATTTTTTTTATGCCTTGCAAGTCATTTAATATTCATGGAACTTATTCCTAACAGAAACAGGATATTTTTTTATGAGTAGCTTAATTTAGAGAAATTTATTCATCCAGGACAGAAGCTGAGGTCCAAGCTACTGAGCATGTGACGGAGTCTGCGGCAGTGAGAGGCAGGAAAGGATGCTTGTTCTCAAGCAACAGGAAGGGCCATGGACTGGATGTCTGCTCTCCCCCAAATCCTTATGCTGGAATCCAGTCCCCAAGGTGACGGCATGAGGAGGTAGGGCCTTTTGGGAGGTGACTGGGTCCTAAGAGTGGAGCCCTTGTGATTGGATTAGTGCCCTTGTCACAGAGGTCCCAGAGAGCTCCCTTACCCTTTCCGCCCTGTGAGGACACGGCAGGAAGGCACTGTCCACATACCAGAGAGTGGGCCCTCCTCAGATCCCAAATCTGCTGGCATCTTGATCGTGGACTCCAGAACTGATCCCAGCCTCCAGAACTGTGAGAAATAAACTTCAGTTCTCCACAAGCCTTCCAGGTTATGGTATTTTTGTTGTAACAGCCCCCAAATCCCATAAGACAGGCAATATGTGGATTATGGAGCTCCAACTGTGTGTTCAGATATTTTCTTCTCCAACTGTGTGCTGGATATTCCTAAAAAGACTTCAGGAATTATTAACTGTAATTGCTTCCTTCCACCTCCCCTCGGGTCTCAAAACTAGCGACAAATAGGGTGTGGGTTAGAATGCAGTCCTGGCTGGAGTAATAGACCTTGCTGGTCTTTGCTCCTGATCCTCCTCCTCCCTGTCTTGCTCTGCACCTTCCACAGTTATAAGAAGTACATTTTTTGCCTCTGGACCTTTCTATAAAAAAGGGTGAATGAAGGAGATTTATATTCCTATCTGTCTTTAAGCTTGGGAATGATTAGTAGATTTTAATTACTCCAGTCTTGCCTACCCCTCAAGCCCACAGGCTGAGCGAGCTCTCTGAGTGTTCAAACAATGAAGCTAGGATCAGGTGAGAGATGGGGAAAGTAATCGTATACCTTAGAGGACGGAAGAGGATAGGCTCTCCTTGGTTCTGAGAATGCCTGCTAATGAGTGCTATAAAAATAACTACTCTCAGGGCATCTACAAGTGGAGTCTGCAGCTTGGATTTCAGATTGTGACTCACCTGTCCCCTTGGACTTCTTTCCACCTGGTGAGTATCCTAGGCTGACCGCCTCCCCATGGTGATGCTTACTTGCTGGGTTAATCAGAACACTAGTTCCTACCAGGACAGTGTGTTGGAGGCAAAAAAAAAAAAGGTAAATATTTGCATAAACTCAAGTCCTCCCAGTATCTGACCTCTCCCTTTCTTTCTGGTTTGTAAAGGAAAAGCCAAGGTGGACCCCTTAGCCTTCTTTATGAAGCAGGCTGCTATTTGAGCAGCAGTGGGAGCCTCTGAAATGAGGACCTGTGTTCAATTAAAAGCTGTTCTGAGTAAAGGGAAGAATTAACCCTTTCTCACTCATTTCTTTCCAAGCCCCCTGGAAACTGGAGGTGGTGCCTATAAAGAATATTGCACTTGGCATTTGTAGAAATGGAGAGAAACTGTAATATGCTAATAAAGGGGCACACTTAAGGAGAACTCAGGCTCTGAATTTAAGCTCTGAATCAAAGAATTGTTCCTTTCTATTATCCTCAGAGGTTTAATTGTACCAACGTGGTACACAGCTGACTGCATGCTATTGAACTGAAGTTTGTCTCTAATGCTCAATGGAAGGCAGTGGCTTACATTAAAAAAAAAAAAAATAAGTAGGCTTTGGGGATCCCAAGACTCTGGTGGCAGTCTGACCACTTGGCTGGAGTACTTTAGAGAAACTGCCTGCCCCTCTGAGTTCCTGGTTCCTCATCCATAAGTGGAGCTGAAATCTAGTAGGAAGACTAAGTGAAATGATGTAGACAAAATATATTGAGGGACTTAGCTGCTGAATAAAACCTCAAGTTGGTAAAGGCATTAAAAGTCACCCAGCCCAATCTTATGGCATCAGTCCTCCAGCAGGAAAAGGGCCCTCGCAGGCTCTCAGTGTAGTCTGTATCACTTTGAGACAGGTACCAAGGACAGAACATTTTCCCCAACATGTGCTGCTAGTCTTTCACTTCACTTCCATGCTCTAGCCCTTGTTCTGCTTCTTGGACCAGAAATAAGTCTTGCGGAACCTGTACAGGAAGGCCATTGAAGTACTTTATTTATTTCATCATGCAATGCATCGTAGCTGCAAACCTCCCATGTGTAAATATAAGGAACTGTAAAGAAGCAGGGGATGAGCCCAGATCTCTCATTTCAGGGCATGGCTGGTTGAGTAAGGGTTCTGTTGGCCAACCTAGGGGATAGAGGAGGAGCAGCAGGATTTTACAGAGGTGATAAGCTCAGAAGGGGCTGGCAGGTATGTACTGGACATTTGAGTCCAGAGCTCAAAAGAGCTTGGAGTTGAAGGTACAGATTTGGTGGTGATCAGCATATAGGAGCTTGCTATGGTTGATGTCCCTCAAGTTGCCCAGGGTGGGGAGATGAGGATATCAACAGGTAAGAGGCAAAATATAAAACTCAATCCAAAAAGTAGAAGGGCTGTAAAGGTTATTACAAAAATTAATTGAAGGCCTCCATGGAGAGGAACTCAGGAAATCCCTAGAGAGACGATTATGACTAAGTATTAGCCTCAGGGGTGGGAAGAGAAGCAGGACAGCAGTGGTAGAAGCCAGAATACTGTCTCATAAGAGAACTGGTCACACTGTCCCCTTGAGAAGCTCTCAGGGGGGAGATGTAGGGGCCCCTCACTGGGGCAGAGGGAGTGGGGATCATTCTGCACTGCTGAGGAGTTCATGAGGGTAAATGAAGCAAAAACAGCCAATAGAGACCATTTTTTCAAGAAAGAAGGTTGTTAAGGATCTAAGAGGAACTAATTAAAGAATGAGGAGGTTTGGACTTGAGAGGAAAGGCCGTAGAGATGGAGAGGTCAAGGAGGGGGGAATGAATATCCTGACTCAGTACAACCATGAAAGAAGCAGGAGCAGACAGTGTTCTGAGGGTCAGGGAAGTCTGTGGTGAATGAGGGAAATGTTCGCAGAGGCAGGAAGGAAAGGGTGCAGGATGGAGGCACCTGACGAAGGGAAGGGCTGAGTTTCTACTGCTTCTGTCTCTGTGAAGCCAACATGAAAGACAGGGAGGGAGAAGGCAGGGTGCAGGCATCTGCAGGGAGGGGAGAGCCAGTGCAGACACTGGAGCAGGTGACTGGGGCTCTGTAGGGAGACTGTCCACCTGTCTTCCAGTGTGCACTAATCCAGATGGCTGGTTGTCTTCTCCTTCACAGAAATGCCTAGCAGCCAGCACACAGAGGTGGCTGGACTTATTTGGTATAGTGACTTTGTAGGATGGGGGCAGCTGCAGGAAAGAAGGTATGGTATTGGCAAAGGCGCAGACACAGGGATGGTCCAGAGGGGTACGGGCTGGGAGGAGAAGGCCTTGGGAGGCAGCCACCATCTTCCCTGCAAATGTCTCCCACCATTCTCCTCTCAGGTCCTTGTCTCTGGACATGCCACTTTATACCACGTTCTGCCCACAGCAGGGCACAATAGCCTGGATGTGTGGGACTTGTTGGAGCTAAGTGCTCTGCTTCTGGGGCCCTCACACCTGGGAGATGTATACTTAACATCACAGTGTTCACATATACTGGTCACCTAGTCCAGAACTGCCTACATCTTTCCCACAAAGGCTGCTGTTAAACAGCAGGCTCCTGATCATCCCATAACAAAAGCAGTTGGCTTTTTCAGACTGCAGCAAGATCTTCACTCAAGCCCCTTGGCTGACTTTTGCAAGACTTGGCCTGTCCTGTAAGTCTCTTTAGAATCGGATTCTGGTGTGAAATAAGGTCACTATGCTCCCCAGATCTGGGTCATGAGCAAATGGGATAAACATGTCACCCACGTCTTTATTCAGTCTTTATTCAGGTTGTTGGTGAAAACACTGAACAGGAGAGGATAAAGCCAGAGCAGAATAAAGCCACGGGCACAACTGCACCCGCCTTTCATTCTCAGCAAGCTTCTCTCTGGGCACAATCTTCCAGCCCCTTTGTAGGGGCATGGGGCTGCCATATGCAGCTCCTGCTGTCTGGTTCCCAGTTCTCCTCCATCTTACCTACAAAGACACCATCGGGACCATCCAAAAACACCTTGCTGAAAACTCCAGATACACTATGTCACCAGCCTGCTCATGATATACTGGTCTAGTAACCTCACCCGGTTGTAAAAAAACACAATGCGCTTTTCTTTGCTGGATCTCCTACACCTACAGCCAGATGGAAATCAGTTTATGACATTTTACAGCTTTATAACATTTCCTGTCTCACCATGACATCACTTTTCCCTAAGCCCTGGGTTTCAAAAGGCCACAAAGGTGTTAAGAACTTAGTTTCTAAACCTTTCTCAACTCCAGTGTATCAGGTTACCTGATCCCCCAGGCTGCTGAAATGAAGAATGCTAACTTGATAATGAGGCTCTAATAGAAAAGTCACTCCCTCAAACAGAGAGGCCCTGTACAGCGGCCCTGTTGCCCTGTTTTGGAGCTTCCTGTCAGCAGCCCAAAAGGCAGTTTAATTCTATTTCTTTGAATCCTATTTTGAAAATAAGGCAAAATGTGATTATATCTGAGCTTCTTAAAGTATACCATTTTCAAACAGGGTATGAAAATCTTGAGGTTGAAGGGATGGTAGAGGAAAGGAAAAGAAAAAGAAAATCTTGAGGTTTTTAAATCGTTCCGGCATATATATATTCAGTTGCTTTTAAAAAAATCACAAAATGAAAATGATACAGGTCCGTGATAAGCCAGTGTGAAAAATGCCAGGGTTTATGAAGGGTATAATCCCTAATTCCGACTAACAAGTGACATCCTTCCCCTAGGCAATGCTCCTGAGACAATGTGGCCAAGGCATTAAACAAGAGCAGTTCAACCAATCCATCAACAGCCCTTCACTTCTTGCTTCTGGGGACATAGAGGTGAAAAGGATGCCCTAGTACTCTCAGAGATAGTGCAGTCCAGAGGGAGAAGGTGGAAAAACGAGGCACTTTCAGCTAAGGGTTCACCAACCAAATCAACAAGGGCTGGATACCAAGCGAATGAGCCAGGTGCTCTGAGAGAAGCTGCGGGGAAGGCAAGGAGGGCAGGCTTCTCAAAGAGAACCAGACGCCACCTGGGCCCCAAAGGACATGCGCAGATGGACACTGTGGAGGGGTGGGGTAAGTATGCAGTGTACAGTGATTTGGGCAAATGTAAGTTCAAAATTAGCCAGATTCACATCCCCTCTCACTTTTCAAATATAAAAACCAAAGTCTGACGCTCAGCTGGGAAATTAACAAAGAATACACTTGTCTCTGTAATGTGAGGTCTTCGCCTCCCCATCAAAGTTCAGCCAAGGTCACGCAGAGATGAATGACCACTGCACTCACTCTAACAAGATGCTCCAATTAAAACCCGAAAATGCTATCCAGCACAGCAGAAATTTCACTAAAGCCATTCACTACAACTTAAGTTTTGAAACAAATGGATTTTCTAAGAATGCAACAGCTATGCCAGAGGTAAAATTCCAAGAAGGAAAAAAAATAACGCAGAATTCAGATCATCAGGCAGTGGTTTGCAATCCCAGCTTCCCATTAGAATCACCTAGGGAGCTTTCAAAAACTACCACTTCTTGGGCTGTCCTCATGCCAATTAAATCACCATCCCCGGGGCATCTGAATTTAAATTAAAAATACCAATGATTCTGATTCATTCTCTCAACAAATATTTTTTGAGTGCCTATGAAAAGCCAAGCGCTGTTCTCAGAGTTGATGACACACGGTGACCGACATAGAGTCCTCCTCCCTCCGAAAACACTTTCATCAGTTTTACATTATAATCAGAAGCAGGCAGAAAAGCAAATTAAGTCAGTAATGTATATGCAGTACATAAAACTGACAAGTGCTAAGGAGAAAATGAAGCCGAGAAGGGGACTATGACATCTCATGCTGGAGTAAGGTGGCACAGACTTCACCAAACAGGCTGCTGGAATCAAGACCGGAAGGAAGTGAAGGAGAGCTCAGCTACAGGAAGGAAGAACACCCCAGAGGGAACAGCAGGTGCGATGGCCCTGAGGCAGAAGCCTGCTGCAGCGGAGAGGGAGAATAACAGGGATGACCTCAGAGAGAAAATGGCAGGGGAAGGAGCCCAGCAAGGGCCTGGCAGGCTATGTAATGAGTTTGGCTTTTAATTCTGAGTGAGATGGGAAGCTACTGGGATGGTCTCAGCAGAAAAGTGACCTGAAATCATTTGTATTTTATGAGAATCATCTGGCTGCTCTGTTGAGAATAAACTATGAGAGGAAAGGGGGCCCATAGCAGTTGGGTGACTCCTAACATAGTCCAGGGGAGAGAGAAGGATAACTTGGAAGAGGGAGAAGTGATGAGCAGTGCATAGATGCTAGATAAATTTTAAGGGAACAGCCAGAAATGAAACATCTGGAAGGTACAGGGTGGAATTAAGAAGCTGGACCTAGGTGCTGAAGCCTGGGATGACCACTGGACCCTCAGGGGAGATGTCTAGGAGGTAATTAACTGTGCAGCAGTGCAAGAATGGAGGTATTTGGGGAGTCCTTGGCTTATGGATGGCAGTGAGAGCCTTGAGTGTGACTGATATCACGGAGAGCAATCACAGCAAGATAAGAAGTCCAAGCACTGAGTCCTGGGCCCTCCAGCATTAGTAGCAGGTGAGAGAGATGAGGAGGCAACTAAGAAAACTAGAAGGTATGCTGGCCGGAACACCTGGAGAGTGTCGTACCCAGGAGCCAAGACAAGGAGCATCTCAAGGATAATGCAGGGATGAGGTGGGAGTGTCAAATACTTTCAAGGATCAAGTAAAAGGCTCAGGGATGGTCCCCGGATTTAGCAAATGCAGCCATCACTAGTGACCTTCATAGGAGCAATGTGTGAGGTATAGTGAGGTGGATGACCACTTCTCTCCAGGTCATGTTTTTCTGGGCTCAGATCAAAACACGTATTGAATGTTTGTCCCGCTTCCGGGAATCATAGTATTTAACACACAGCAAGTCTCAATATTTGATTTACCACATGAATAAGCAGAGCTGTACAGTGTGATGTTCTATAGATAGTTCATGAAATCATCTAAAACAATTTGGGTGTAAAATGAAAAACCTTTCTGTTTGGAAAAATAATTGCTGACACAAGGATAATTCTTCAGATGCATTTATCAGAAGATTCATTTTCCTATAGATCCTAAGTCCTAACTAATGGGCTGGGGATGTAGCTCATAGGCAGGGTGCTTGCCTAGCAGGTGTAAGGCTCGAGGTTCGATCCCCAACACTGAAGAAAAAAGAAAAGGTCTAAATCTAAAGCACAGCTTTAGATTTCCTATGTCCCTCATTAGATTCTATGTTCTGAAGGGCAAAACTATTTCAGACTGGAGAGCTTTATGGATTAACTGTACACATAATCTTAAATACAGTCTCAGTTCTTCTCTCCCACCTAGACATGCTGGTCTGACACTAATTTCATTCATTAAAAACAAGAAAGAAGCAACAACCAAAAAAAACCACCTTTATGCTGGGTGTGGTGGTGCTCATTTGTAATCCAGCACTAAGGAGGCTGAGGCAGAAGGATTGCCATGAGTTTGAGGCCAGCCTGAGCTACTTCAGTGAGCTGAAGGACAGCCTGATCTACATAGTGTGACTCTGTCTCAAACAAACAAAAATCCCACTCTTTATGATGGGTCTACTATAATCTCATACTTCACTGGATGTTTGAGTCGTAGCATCATGCAGGATGTGATCTATGCCTGAAAGAAGTCTCAGCTGGTCCACTTCTCTCATTTCTGTGTCACCTTCTTTGGGTCAGTTCTGGAAATTAGCTAAGGGTGATTTCTTGCCAGATGTGGAGCTTAAAGGTTATAGCCTGGAAAAATGAAAAAGCAGGCATTTTCCTTCCTTGTTGCTAGTGTGTGTGTGCGTTTGGTTTTTGTTTTTGAGCCTCAGCTGATAATCAGCTTAAGATTTGACTCTGGCTGGGGATATAGCTCAGTGGCATAAGCGCCTGCCTGGCAAGTGCAAGATCATGAGTTCGATCCCCGGTACAGAAAAAAAAAAAAAAAAAAAAGATTTGACTCTGGCTTTAGACTACTGTTCACATCCCTAATCAAACCCACAGTGATGAGCACAATGTTACATGGCCTGGATTCTCTCCATCCTAGAAATGTAGTGGAAAATATGCCAAGGCAGGGCTTAGCTACTTCCAAGTTCCCCCAAAAAAGTGAGGCTCAGGAGACTTACTGTGCTCTTAAAGCAATGTTTCCTCCATTTTTCCCTCCCTGCCCCAGAAGATCGTTAAATGATTTGAGGCATTTGATAGCTCAAGGCAATCTAGACTTTATTTATCTTTTTTTCCCATCCACAGAACAAGAAGTATATGTGTATCTTTTCTCCATGTGGCATGTGCTCAATAAATATGAGTTGAGCGAAAAAGAAAGAGAAGTTAGTTTGAGGGCATTGAGGGCAAAGCATAAGCTCTAGGAGAGAACTAAGTGTCATGTTGAGAGGAAAAATACTACTTTCTTTGAATGTTTGCTGAGCTTTCACAGCTTTCAGTGGCTTTATGGGAAGCTACCCACCTCCTTCCTGCAGGACCACCACTGTTATCAAAGCTTACACGCTGAGTCAAGATAAAGATGAGGATTAGCAGCTGAGAAAGAGTTATTAAAAAATAGTAAAGTCCAACTATCCTGGTGTGCAGGTTCCAGCCAGGATTTTAACCAACGGAATTCCAGAAAGTCATCTTGATCCAACCCGAGAACTATGGTGGGTGGTGATATGCCACACGAGAACAGCGTATAAGATTCATCGCAGGCTCCATTATGTCTACCCACATGTCCATTAGCAGGAACAATATGAAGCTCCTCTTTGGTTTAGCTAAAAATAAAGGGTAGTACCAATGAGTGACACTTTACGTGCACAACCTCAGGCAGAGTTCTAGTTACCATAGCAAACCCCACTCCCAACAGCAGAGGTGGAGCACACGATGTTACACAACGCCCTGCCCGAGTTCTACCTTCCCACAGGAAAGCAGCTATATTTGTCAGGTACACTAATCAGCCACGATGGCCATTTCAGTGAATAAACCCCACCCAACATGTAGGCATTCTCGCAATGGCTATTTGCTGAAAAGAGCGCTATATTTGGTGTCTGATGTTTACTTACCAGGATGCTTATGTAATTAATTCTGAAGATGGACCTTATGCATAAAAAGGGGTCTAAATGGGTGCTTATTTAGTCCCAGCTACTCCGGGGGTGGGAGGCAGGAGGGGATCATTTGAGCCTAGGCATTTAAGACTAACCTGGGGGCTGGGGATTTAGCTCAGCGGCAAAAGCGCCTGCCTGGCATGCGCAAGGTCGTGAGTTCGGTTCCCGGTACCGGAGAAAAACCAAAAAAAAAAAAAAAAAAAAAAAGACTAACCTGGGCAACACAGTAAAACCTAGTCTCGAAAACAAAAACCAAACGCACACACACACTAGCAACAAGGAAGGAAAATGCCTGCTTTCTCACTCTTCCAGGCTACAACCTTTAAGCTCCACATCTGGCAAGAAGTGACCCTTAGCTAATTTCCAGAACTGACCCAAAGAAGGTGACACAGAAATGAGAGAAATGGACCAGTCTTTTAGCCAGACCCAGTAAAGAAAGTCTTGTTGTCACCAATCCAAAAGTGAAGTTCATGTTCTTGCCTAAGGTCTCTATCACCTGGGAAGAAATGCGGAGGAAGAGAAGTTCAAACTACAGAAAGTTACTCATCTGTAAGGAAAACCAGACCTCCTCTGAATGCAAATTAATGTTACCTTTGCTTATAAGGACTGAGCCTCGTCATCTCTGCCTTTCATTCTCAACGTGGATCAGAAGTTGTTTTGAGTCTTAAAACCGCAAAGTAGGGAAAGGGAGAAACTAACTTCTTAGCTTCTCAAGCTTAAGTCTCAGGCCAGACTGTCAGAGGAATATGGTGGGAATCTGCGTGCTTCTTCCGTATGCACTAACAGTATTTGTCCCAGGTTTCTGAGCAGGAAAATGAATTCGAGAGCTCAGAGCTCTGCAGGATCCTGGGTAGTTCCTGCTTTTCAGAGATTATGTACGGAATAGTGGTTGAGAACGTGAGCTTAGGAGACAGAGAGGTCTAGATTCAAATTTTTGTTCCAACTCTGAAATGATATAAAACCTCAGGCAGGCCACTTAAACTTTCTGAGCCTGTTTCCTCATCGGAAGAATATGGGCAACTGGGAACAGTGCCTCATAACAGATAGGAGTGTTAGATCTGTTCAACAGCTACTTATTTAGTCTCTACTATATACCAGGTACTTTTATGGGCACTTGAAATACATGAACAAAACAAAACAATGTAAGCTTCATTAAAGTCTTTACTTAATGAGGCTTACATTCCAAAGGTGAGACAGGAAATAAAAAATAAATAAGGGCTCTGTGTCAAACAAAATAGGTATGAGACATGTGGGAGAGCTCTGGAGCTGCCATTTTAGAGAACAGGTTTGTGGACAGGATACCTGTGAAAAGTCAAGGGAAGAAGCTTACCAAGAAGAAGGGCCCTCAGGTGAGATGGAAGTTGGTACGTTCCAAACAGG
The DNA here is from genome assembly GCF_000276665.1 of Chinchilla lanigera. NCBI lineage: Eukaryota > Metazoa > Chordata > Mammalia > Rodentia > Chinchillidae > Chinchilla > Chinchilla lanigera. Next base: position 17,611,851 of record NW_004955426.1, on the reverse strand, counting down.
AAAGACAGTGCATCAGGGCACACAGGGAGAGCAATGGGAGGTAAGGGAAAAAGGCATAGGAGAGGTGAGCCAGGCCACAGAGACCTGGATCGTATTGAAATAGCAATGAGAAGTCAGCAGTTTCAAGCTGAGGAATGACATGATTTGAACTCTGTGTTTAAAAGACTATTGTGCAGGGCTGGGGATTTAGCTCAGCGGCAAAAGCGCTTGCCTGGCAAACGCAAGGTCCTGAGTTCGGTTCCCGGTACCGGAGAAAAACCAAAAAAAACCAAAAAAAAAAAAAAACCAAAAAAAAAACAATAAAAGACTATTGTGCATCACAGCGGAGAGACAGCGAAATGAAAAGTTAGAACACGAGGGATTTTTAGGCAGCAAAATTTCAATGCATGATGCTGCAAAGGTGGGTTTATGCCATTACTCATAGAATATACAACACCAAGAGCAAGCACGGATGTAAACTATGGGCTTCGAAGGATAACGAGGCATTGATGTAGGTTCATCTCATTTGTAACAGATGTACCACTTGGATGAAGAAGATTGAAATGGGAAATCTCTGTCCTTTCCTCTTAATTTGGTTGTAAACCTAACACTGCTCTAAATAAATTAGTCTTAGGAGATTTAAAAAAAAAAAAAAAGACCCTCTGGCTTCTCTAAGGAGAAAAGACTAAGCGTCAAGAATGTACTCAGGGGACCCAGTTCGAAGACAATTGCAGCCAGAGTCAAAGAGATACCAGCAACTTTAACCAGAATACCTACCATGAAGGTGGGGAGCAGAGTGTGGGAGGAAAGTCAAGGGGTTTCTAGGTTTAAATGGGTGAACTTTTGGGTGGATGGTGGTGCTATTTATTGAGAATGAAGGAGAAGATGGAAAAAACTAGCTTGAAGGAGAAATAGCACCTTGGTCGTGTTTGGCCTGAGATGCTATAACACAACCATATGGAGATGTTAAGTAAGCAGTGGGGCAGGTGAGTCTGGAACTCAGAGAAGAGGCCAAGGGTAGAGGCACAAATTGGAAGGCAGGAGAACAGAGATGGAAGATTAGGCTTGAGATACTTGAGATCTCTCTCCTAGGGAGAACAGCCAAAGAGGAGGACCCAGGGTCATGTCCTGAGGCAACATCTTACAACAATGAATGTTGTTTGTTATTTTCAACACATTAGGAAGAAGAATGTTAGCCAACTATTGTCATGACAATCTTTTTATTCATCTACTCTTTCATCCTGTTGTCCATTCACATCATAAACAACCAATGAGCACATTTACTGAATGGTAGTAGGGAATAGTCATCAAGAACGCAAGCTGTAAACTGGGCATGGTAGCACATGCCTGTAATCTCAGCACTTGGGAGGCTGAGGCAGGAGGACTGTGCAAATTTAAGGCCAGCCTGGACTACATAGTGAGTTCAAGGACAGCCTGAACTATGCAGTAATACTGCGTCTCAAAAACTAAAAAGAATGCAGGCCATAGAGCCAGGCTACTGTATTTGAATCCCAGTTCCACCAACTCCTAGCTATAAAACCTCAGACTTTGCTTAATCACATTGCACTGCTGCTTCTCCATCTGCAAAAGCGGATGTAGTGGATTCAGCAATGGCTCCCAGAAAGATCTGGCCATATCACAGGATGTGTGGATGTGACCTTATTTAGCAAAAGGGTCTTGGCAGACTCAATTACACGAAGAATATCTTTAGATGTTATCATCTCTGATTATCTAGGTATCCCCAAATTCAATGATAAAAGTCCTTGGAAAAGACATGCAATGTAGAGATATGCAGACAGGAAAGAAGACATAAAAGAAAGCAGTATGAAGTCACAGCCAGAGAGTGGAGTGAAGAACCATGAGGAGTGTTGACAGTTACCACAAGCTGAAAGAGGCGAGGAATTCTCCCCTCAGCCCTTCAGAGGGAGGATGGCCCTGCCAGCAGCTACATTTCAGACTTCTAAGCTCCAGATCTGTGAGAGAACAAATTTCTTTTCTCTATTTTCTGAAAAAATAAAATAGAACTTTATAACCGAATAGTAAGAGAATAACAACAGTTATTACACTCTGTATCATGATCTTCAAAGTAGTTAACTCGGGGCTGGGGATTTAGCTCAGCGGCAAAAGCGCCTGCCTGGCAAGCGCAAGGTCGTGAGTTCGGTTCCCGGTACCGGAGAAAAACCAAAAAAAAAAAAAAAAAAAAAAAAAAAAAAAAAAAAACAAAGTAGTTAACTCAGCACAAGACATAAACCAAAAGGAATCTTACAAAAAAAGAGATAACACAAATCTTTCTTTTCAATGATCTAAGATAAACTAGTATTATAAATGAAATCAATTAGCATATATATTTAAATATTTTAAAATTTCTTCCTACTTCCTATTTATCTGCCTTCTATTTCTTCATTACATATATGAGAAACTATATACATATATATAAGAAACCATGTGGTATTTGAGCTGTGTGTCTGGTTTACTTAACATATGTTCTCAAGTCTGATTCATTTACCTAAAAATGCTTCAAGTTTATTTTTCTTTATGGCAGGGTAGTACTTTATTGTGTATGGATACTCTATGACATTGTTGGTGGGAATGTAGTATAACCACTTTGGGAATCAGTGTGGAGATTCCTCAGAAACCTAAAAAATAGAAATTCCATTTGACCCAGCTATCCTCCTTCTAGGAATATTCCCAAAAGAGTTAAAGTCATCACAGGGATTGATCATGGAAATAGAATATACTGTATGTCCATCAATAGGTGAAAGGAGAGCGTACATTTCATTGTTTTAACATGTTCACAATGGGGTTGTTATTCATGTGTTTCACTGCCAGGTGGCTTGAACCACTGGTGATACATGTCTGACTGTCCCATTGGGTGGCTTTTTATTAAGTTTATTAGCAAAAAGACTGATAAAATTGATTAGATCCATTCGTACCACCAGTGCAAGCCGCTCAATGGGACAATCGTGCGTGTACCCCTGGTGGCTCCAGCTAGTGAGAATGTGTTAAGCCAAGTTTGTGTTAATTTGTTATGGCAGCCCTAGGAGTAATAAATATCCACCTCATGGGTTATGAAAATTAAATGAATTAATATATACAAAGCATCTAGAACAGTGCCTGCCAAATTGTGAACACTGAAACCATCTTAGCTTTTACCCATGTACTAGATATTGTGCTGGATCCTGAAGAGCATAGGGAAAAGGCAGCAAATCTTCCAGGGTGCTCAGGATAAATATGATAGTTAGGAAACTGGGTAGGTGAGGGACCGGAAGTTGGAAAGAGTGCTCAGGGGCCATGTGTGACTCCCAGGTGCCTAGAATTGCTAACTGCTGCTCACAGCAGTCACCGACAGTGAAATCAATCAGCCTTACATCTGTTCAGGTTTTTGGAGCTGAGGAACAGCTCCAGAAAGGGGTTAACAGAATCCTTTCCAGTACCTTTCCCTTCTCACTCCATCTCATTTCTGCTATCTCATGAGAGCCCAAGCTGATGAGGACACTCAGAGCACATTTTCTGGGTTCAGCTGCCTCTTCTTTTCGCCTAATGATACTGGGAATAACAGTGACCAGGGCGGGGTAAGAGTGAGCGGGCAGTGGTAAAGTGTGGAGGGAAGCCATGCCAGTTTTGTACGCTGAGTGACTTTGTAATAATATTTGCATGCCTGCTTTAGCCTTGGAAGTTAATTTTCTTCACCAGGAGACCTATTATAGTGCAATCTAGTTTTACCCAAAATCTATAAAATACCTTGTGCCAAAATGGGAGGGGAGTACAGTTGAAGCACAGCTGAAATCAGACATTTTATAAGTATCCATTGGCCAACACGCAAAAATGTAGAGTTTATTGACATCTTATTTCATTAAACTTAACTCTGTGGGCTCTTATGTTCTTTGGTGCAGAAACATAAATGTTGGAACACTTGGAGAGAGCTTGGGATTGTCTTTGGTCACTGCACGCAAACCTAAGTAGCGTCAGGAAGTACTTGATGTTTATGGTATGGAGAGGTCGGGCTGCTAAAGACCCTTTTGGTGGCCAAATCACTAGAACTTTTCAGGGTTGAGGGCCACTACTGGGTTTTTGAACTTGTATACACCGACCCAAGCTATTACGGGTAACCTGAAACACACTTGTTTCTCTGTTCTCCAGAATGGCCTTCTAGAATATTGGAATCCCAGTAACATCCTGGGATGTTTAAGTAGGATGAGCCAGGATGGCCTTTGGAGGGAGGACAAGATTTGGTGTTTGTTCTGCTCTCTAAGAATCTCTAGATCTCCCGGGAAAGCTGCTGTGACAGGCCCCTAGGAGCTCAAAACTCCTTGGCACCCTGCCCCTCCCACCTGCTCCCTGCCTTCTTCCCCCTGCTGAATACACCATGATCCAAAATTGCCCTCTTTGCCACCTCCTCCCAGCTTAGGCAAAACCCAGCTAGGGAACTGACTTTGGATTTCCACAGAACCAAGTATGTCCCCTGCTCATGGTAGGAACCCTATTCTGCATTGTGTGAATACCATCTTTATTTTCAGCAAAGCAGGAGGATCACTCCTCTGAGGCCAGGACAACAGGGTATGTGTGCGTTATCTTGGATGATTTGGTGGAGGTAGCAGAGTGAAGTCTAGTGCTTGCTAAGCCAAGTACAGGAGGTGTCAGAGTGTTGATAAAAATGAGGCCAGGAGTGGCTCGGCTCACATCCACTTCCACTCCTGCCAAGCACCTCAAAGGACCTAGTCTGGGGTACCATTCTGTTAAATGTACCACAGAAACCCCTCCTCGGGAAGCTGCTAAAACAGCATAGATCCTATCTGGAAAGAGCTAAATTTACTGCAACCTGAAGGCAAGTGATTGGATTATACTCTTTCCAGCATCTGCAGATCCCTAGGAGTCTGTGGTTTTTATTTTTAACCCCTTGTGGATATCCTGACATTTCAGACTGCTCCAGACAACAAAACTCTCCCCGCACCCTGCTACTATCTCAAGCTTACAACAACTGCATGAGCAAAATGAATCCACTCTTGCTGCAAAGTCAGTGCCCCCACCCTGCTTCCCCATAACCTCATGCGTCCTGCAGCGCCTGCTGAGCCCCAGAAACAGTCAACAACCTAAAAACAAGTAACTCAAGGATAACTTCATTGGCCAGATGTTCACTGCTATCTGGCTTCATTACACTGTGCATAAAGAGAGCTAAGAATCTTACGATTCTGGCTTTCTTAAAATTTTTTTAAAATTCTGATGTTCTGCAAGTCAATACTCAGAATGTGTTCCTGGAAGTAAAGCAGGCATAAAGCAGCCAGATGCTCTCAGGATGCGGGCTGAGCGCAGGGCAGAGAAGATGTCACTGGCATCTGAAAGAGGCCCCACAGCCAGGGCTGGCCTCTTCCCACAACTGGAGCGACTTCACAGACAAATGCTCTTCTCTGAACACTCGGTGTCTTAACCAGTCTTTCCTGGGCTTAACCACCCTACTCATACCACATAAGGCCTCTCCAGCCTTTGAGTTTCCAAGCTGTAAGTGCTCTCTCAGTGCTTTCTGCAACTCGTGTGTCAGTAGAATGCAGAACTCTAACACAATCAGGGTGAATCAAACGACCTACCTGCCTCCAAATCTTCCTTTGGCCCAGAATCCTCGGCAAATGCATTCTTTCCCAATTCTACTCTCCCTCCCCACCCATTTCTAGAATATGGATAATACGAGATTATGCCATAAAAGGATCCATCACTATACGCAACCTATGGATAAGTCCAAAGGACAACATAGTCTGGACATAAAACTATCCAGGTTGAAAATAAATTTGAGAAAGACAACTTGAGAAGAATTTTCTATACTTCTGTTTCCTTAAAAAACATCCTAAACATTTCTCCCAAATTTCATTTAATTTGGAACTATATTGAGCTTAGTAAATAAAGTTAATTGCTCCTTTCTGTCCCTTCTTCATTAATAAGTGAGAATATTTGTTTAATCTTTCTACCTGCAATGAAAGACACATTAATAAAGCCCAGGGGATACGCAGATGTTTAATTCTTCCCTACCCACCTGCATCTTGCACATCTGGCACTGAAAGACAACAGTTCCTCAGACCACGCAAGTGCAGGTTGTGATTCTAGCTCTAGTTGGTGGATGGGGCAGGTTCTCTGTTTTCCTTGGCTCAGAGCTTCCTCAGATGCAGGAATTGAGAAGTACAACTGCAGTGTCCTCTTCCAAATGACAGGGGCAGGGGAAATCACCCAGGCTTTTTCTGCTCTGAGCCCCACAACTGGTCTTTGTATAAGAGGGAAGTGAAATACAGAGGTAGCTGCTGCAACAAGCCAATAGATGAAAAGGCCAGCACCCTGAGAGATTCCTTACGGTGGGAACAGGGAAGCCAGATGGCTGAGAATGTCCAATGCTTGTCTACCAAAGCTGAAGGAAAGCCTGGGTTGAGTCCGCTAAAAAGTCCTGCCTTCTGTCAGCTGGGCTCTCACTGACTTTGGTGAGAGGTTTATTCATTTCTCAACATGTATTCCAAAGGACCCATTGTGCGCTACATACTGCCACTGGGGGACTCACAGAGACACCTCAGTGCTTCTCTGTACCCTTCCAAGGAACAACTCTGAAGCAGCCACGGCACCAGGTTTACACAAGAGCAAATGGCGCCTCTGAAATTCCAGTGATGGCCAGCAAGAGGCTCTCTGCACTGCTTGGATTCCAGCCATTCGGAACCCTTCCTTTCCCTCTTGGTGGCCACAGAAGGTGCTCAGTGCTGGACTTACCTCCTGGGGCAGCAGCAGTCCTACAGTCCTTCCCCTACATCCCCAGCCCCCGAGTGCCCTCCTACGTCCCAGCAGTTGACCTCTCCTTTATGGGCAGACCTCACTTTCCCCTGAGCTACTTCCCTGGCACTGGGCTGTGGGCTCGCTCTCTCCAGTGCCTTCCACAACCTCCGCTTCCCCCCAGGGAAGGCAGATGTCAGACTTTTGCTTTCCCCGTACTTGCTCTTGACGGTCTCTGGCCTTCACACACCCCCAGCTCCCCTTGTCTGGCTCTGCCATCCTCTCCACTTCTCTGCTTACCAAACACGCCTGGGAGGTGGGGCTGGGGGGAATCTCCCGAGAAAGCCTCCCTTCAGTGCTCCCACCTACTCCAGACACTCTGGATTATCTATAACTGGCACACGTCTGGAGCCAGCTCGCTATCTTGCTCATCACTTTCTACTTTATCCCTTGTGATTTGGCTCCGCAACCATCCTTCACAGACTCTTCTCAGTCTGTCAGCAGCCTTTTCCTTCCATCCCTGTGGGTATTGGCTCTTCTCAGACTTTCCTGCCTGTCTACCTGCCTGCCTGCCTCCCTCAGGGGCTTCTCTGGTTGGCTCGTCCCATCTCTGAAATATAACCTGTCCTACTTGGTACTGTGGGGACACTTTTATTTTTATTTTATTTTATTTCTTTTTTTTGAGACAGGGTCTTGCTGTGTATTCCAGGCTGGTCTTGAACTCACAGCGACCCTCTTCCCTGAGCCTCCAGAGTGCTGGGATTACAGGTGTGTGCTACCGTGCCCAGCTGTGGGGACACTTGTGAAGACAGAAAAAGAGGTTACAACTGTTGAGTTCCAAGTTTGTACTCTTAAAGAGATGCACTTTCTCTCTGAGTTTGGTACAGATCTTTCATGGGCTCATCTTCCTTGAGATTTCTTCCCTTGTGGTTGCACTGGGATGGGCCTGGGGCCACATTTGGATGGGGATGTTCCCCACAGTCATGGTCTGAGTCACTGAAGCCCATGCAATCCAGGCCAAGGAAGTACCCCTAGCTCTGTGTAATCTTGTCTGGCCCATGAGGCCTGAAGCTTCCAAGGCAGCATTCAGATAATACCCTCAAGTACAATGAGCCTGGGGTTTTTCCTTCCTCTCTCTTCCTTTCTAACCCGGGGAAGCTGATGGTCAACTGTTCCAGGGTTATCTCATGGATATGACAAGGTCCTAGAGTGACAGGCCGAAGGCAGCCTGACAGGCCTGCTCACAGAAGCCTGCAAGAGCAGAGAGGGGCTTACAGGAAAATGGTTCAGCACCTCCCAAAGAGCAGCAGAGTCACAGAAGAGGAAGTGGACCTTGAGCTGGATCTTGAAGAATGATCGTTTATCAGGATGATGAGGAAAGTAGGAGATTCTAGGAGCCAATCCCTACCACTGCCAACCAAGGAAAATAGCTTTGTAAAGGCAGAAATCATGGCAGATCAGGAGGTCTATGCCTCATGTCTGTGTGTGTGTGAATGTGTGTGTGTGTGTGTTTGGGTGACAGAGATCTGAAGAGTGCACAGAATTTGGAATTTATCCCCGGGAAGCCACTGATATAATGAGGAGTGAGAAAGAGGAGTCTCCAAGGATCTCTCCAGGTTCCTGGCTCATCAAATGTTAAATCCCTAAACTCCCTACTTTAGTCCGCTGTGTACTGGTGCACATAACCTGCACGACCTTTGTTTCTGCGGTCCAACTTGGACTAAAGTCCACACTTGGAGTTCCTTCCTGACAAGTCTTTCACCTCTTCTTAGCAGTTGCCTCCCCCAGCTCAGACCTTCATTGTCTCCCGCACCATCTTACTGCAAGAATCTTCTCACTGGGCTCAACTTCTAACTCTCTCTGCAAGAGCAAAGTGCATACCTGACCCTGGCAGTCCCTTGCATCATCCTACTGTCTGGAAAAACTAGGTGCCTCCAATCCTTAGCTCAGCCTTTTGCCCCATGGAGCCCCAAAGGGTTTAGTCCTAACTCAGGACCAACCTTTCAGCGCACATCTCTTCTCCCTAGGACCTCTTCCCAAAGGATGTCAGAGCCTCTTAGTTGAAAGTAACTGTTGCTAGCCAGGTGCAGACACTGATCCCTGTAATTCCAGATACTTGGAAGGCTGAAGCAGGAGGATTACAAGTTTGAGGCCAGCCCGGGCAACTTAAGGAAAGCTCATCTAAAAAAATCAAAATAATAGTAATAATAATAATTAATAATAATAATGGGCTGGGATGCAGGTTAGTACTCTCTGAGTTTAATCCCCAGTACTAGAAAAAGTGACTTTTTCCTCTATACTCCCCAAATGTTTTATCTGAACCACACTTTAGTTACTTCAGTCATCCAATTATCCCTTTACTCCTTCGTCCAGAAAACAGGAGCACCTTCTACATGCCTAAGTGCACTAGTTTACCTCATAGCTTTCCATTAATTTCTCTTGCTTATCCTGTTAGACTGACACGCCGGCAGCTGGGAGGGTGCCTCTTTCACCTATGCATATCCCCTGGAAGCTCTAAGCCCAGCAAACCACAGGTACTCCAAAAATAAAATGATTGAAATGAATAGGGAAATTATCATAAGTTTCCTTAAATAGTAAACTGTCGTAAGTGCATGCAAAATCAATTTCAACGATAGATTTAAAACATGATTCAATATTTTTCCAGGAGCATATTAACTATGGCAAGGGAGGTGCATTTATATCCCTTACATGATTCTGGTTCTTCCTCTTCCTGCCTCCCCCCCCCCCCCCCCCCAGCTTATACCCCCACAACGTACCAACCCCCAACACTATGTGGCTTTTATAGGAGCAGCAGTTCTTGGCCCAACCTAATGAAAGAAAGAGTTGATGAAGCCAAGATGTGTTCTAAGACATTCTATTCTACCCCCACAGGCCTCCCACACCGCGCCTACCAAGCTGCATTACCTACTTCACTCCTACCCGCATGTCCCAGACCAGAAAAGCTGGCCGGGTAGAAAAAGCAGGGCCCTAACGCCCAAGCCCACAGCAGGCTGAATGTGGGAGACCTCCCTGGAGGAGACCTGAGGGTGAGGGGAGCCAGGGCAGGTCACTTTCTGCAGACACTGTGACCACCTCCATAGCTTCATCATGAATTGTCAAGGGAAGTACACTCGACCGACTCTACCCGTGTGGGAGGCAAGAGGCTGGATCCAGGTGGAGGGCTGGACCCCGCACTGCCCACCCTCCCGCCAAACGGAGGTCAGGACTCAGGAATGCCCTCGTGCCTGCCATTCCAGTCTCCCTCACCAGCCCCCCCCCAGACCCTGTGCTCTTCACACCCCACTGTCCCTTATCAAGGTCTCCCCGGCTTGGACCGGCTGCCGAGGACAGCTTCCTGGCAAACTCCCGCCAGGGGTCCTGGCTCCCTCCCCTGCTCAATTCAGCCTTGCGCCTTAATGGATTATCCAAGGATCCAGGAAGACTGGCAGCCCAAAGCTTTAAAACGTAAATGCAAATCTGAAGTTTGGGGAGGGATAAGGTTTTAGGAAAAAGTCGACTTCAGAGGGAAAGATTTCCCCGCCGGAACCTTCCCATCTCCCTGGCAGGTGCCAATACCCGACCCGGAGATGCCCTTGCGCTTCGCGCGCCCCCTCCGCTCCTTCGCCCCGCGCACCCCTTCTCCGGGCGGGGAGAGCTAGGCACGAAGAAGCGCGGGAGGACGTTCCCGAGAGAGTACCGAGGCGGGAGTACCTGAATAAACCCACTCTCAGCGGAGGAGGGGACCAGACCACCACCCTGGAATAAGCACTCCTGACCCTGCCATTAACGTCCACGGCAGTGCGTGTCCGGTTGTCCCACTGTCACGATCCCGCCCGGTCCGGCCAGCTGTTCTCCCCACCTTACCTCCGACCGGAGGCAAGAGGAGTTTGTACCACCCAAGCCGGGACCCTGTTCGGGCGCCCCACTCACCGCTTTGCAGGGGCTGGGATTCCCGCGCCCGATTTGGCACTGAACTTTCCCCTGCGCACCCACACGGTCTCGGGGTGCCCAGCTCCCCGCGCCCCGCGCCCACGCGAGCCCGCGTCCGAGCTGCCGCGGGACCGTGGCTTCACCTGCTCGCCGCTCGGCGGAGGCTCCCGCT
>NW_004955426.1:17557887-17600857 GCF_000276665.1 Chinchilla lanigera | reverse complement strand
CGGCTCTGGGCGCGTCCGCGGCAGCCTCCCTCCCGCGTCCGCCGGCCGGGGCTCTCACGCACCGGCACTGGGAGTCAGCTCCTCGCAGGCATCGCCGGGTATCCTCCGAGCCTCCAGGATGGGCGGGGATTCCCTCCCGCTGGTTGATTCGAGGGGCGGGAACTCCCTCTTGGAGTGACAGGGATGGGGGCGGGGATTCCCCCCGCAGGAAGGACAAGGTGGGCGGGGATTCCCCGGAGCAAGCCTCTGGGCTGGCAGGACGTCTCTCCCGGTGAACTAGCTGTCCTGGTGCGCCGGCTTCTTAAACCTGGGGATCCTGGGAGGAAACGATCCAGAAAGGGGCTCAGAAATTTCAAGCAGGCAGGCCTTGGGGCGCCACCTAGGTGGAAATGTGCGAGCTAGGGGACTTGAAGTTGCTTTTGCATAGCATTTTACATAGATAGCATCCAGAAAAATGCCCATTACCTTATCAAAGAATGGGGTGGAGAGGCCAAGGAGATAAGACAAGAGCGAACCCTCATCCCCACCCCAAGCTACCCTTGGCCTCTGGTCCTTAGACACTAAAATTAATTTAGCACTGGCGCGAGAATTTCGGGAGAGGGACCTCTCGGCTTCGGAGCGGCCCAATTCCCCAGTGAAGGCCCGAGAGGGAATCCCCGGGCGAGGGGGTGCTTACGGAGCTCGCGAGCGCTGGCTGGGGACTCCTGCTGAGAGGACCCAGAGCGCGAACACCAGTCGCCCTTGGCCTTGTTCCAGGTCACTCGAGGAACAGAAGCCTCAGGATTTTCGGATCCTTCCTTCCCACGGATTTTCAGGAAGGCCTTCAAATATTTTTGGTGGCTTTTTTTTTTTTTTTTTTTGTCATCCTTGTCATTCTGCCTGCCACAGGGAGAGGATGATAAGAACATAATAGGGAGACTGCATAGCTCTGCAAATTAAGCTCTCTTAAGAGGAAAGAGCTGGGCTTTTTCAAGTGCTAGCAGATAAGAGTAAAAACATATGAAAAATTACAAAACCTGGGATAATGAATAGTTGAATAATGCTTTTGACATTTTCTGCAGAGCAGTAATTGGAAATCTTTGCTTTGAGGGGGATGGGAACAGGAATGGGGTGGGGCACAGTTAGGCTGCAGCTCTGCCCAGCAAGGCAATAAGCTCTGGTGTTTTGGAAGAACAGATAGACACAAATCACCTGCACAGACTCCTCGGAGCTGTCCACACATCAGAGACGGGAGCGGTCCCGAGGCATTTCCAGGTGGCATTTTGGGCAGGAGTTGGGGGTGGGTTAGATTCCGCTTTTCTTCAGCTTTTACAGTCACCAACCCAGTGAGATCAATGCCTGCACAAATTCCACCGTCGTGTATTAGAAGCTGTGCATTCTCAGGTACCCGAGCTTCTCTTCCTATCTGCAAAGGGGGGGGGGGGGAACCTAGCGTGCACAATTGCTGCAAGGATCGGCAGTAACACAGCCATTCTGCTCAGCACTTAGGAGGTGCTCAGTGAAATGCTAACTTGCTCTGAAAGGTATTATTGGAATACCCCCAAAATGCTTCCACCTTGTGGAGGACTGGTGCTTTTCTGCTTGTTTTTCAGACCCAGGTTCGTCCTCAGACCCACCACTCTCTGTCAATTTCTGGAGTCATGAAGGGGTAACTCGGGCCTCTCGGCCTCTGTATCCTGTATGCAGCACAGGTCTACCTCCTGTAGCACCCACTAAATTTTGCTGAAGAAATTAATGTGCACTGTGATAATAGGAATTATCACTGAAACCGCATTCACGATTTTGTCCTACCACTCCACTCCAGTCCTTCCATTCTGGCCATGCACTGCTAACCTTTTCCTGTGCCAGAATGACATCCTCACTCTCCTATGTTTGCTGAAATCCCAGAGTTAAATGTTACGCCTTCTGGGAAAGATGTCTGAGCACCAGGGCCAATATCTGGTGTGCTCATCCTCATTAACTGCTGCAGAGGTAGCTCTTTCTGCCAATTACTAACGCAACCCTTGTCAGGTACACCGAGTTACAGTGATCAGTGTGCCATCTCACGTATTTCTAGCTTATATGGTCCTGGAGGGAAAATAACATAGATCTTACTGTGTGTTTCCAGAGTCTAGTGTGCTATAGTGTCTAATCTGTTAGCCACTCAGTAAATATTTACTAAATTAAAACAAATTGTTCAATATATATGTGTGTATTCTGTGTAATGTATTAGGCATAAGTATAATGAACAGATATATATTTTATCATCTTTCTCCTTCAGACTTTGTCCTGCTGACCTGCTTAAAATACTTCTAGTTTCAATCACTTTTCCTCTGATATTTTTTAGATTTTTTTTTTGGTAAGGTCTTGGCTGCTAATAATAGCTCAACTCACAAGGGGTCAATCAAATGCATGGAAATTTTGTTTTGCCCCGGTAGTCTTGTCAAATTGGAAAGTTGACAACTGAAGGCATTTATTTTCCAGTGTTTGAAGGTCAAAATGTAAATCCTTTCTGCCCCCTCATTAAATATTTAGTCACAGATTAGTGCTTCTATCCATTTTGCCATTTTAATTTGTTGCTCATAATCTACATGATGTGGAGGAGGAGGTTGTATACAGAAAAGCCAAGTCTTCAGAGCAAGGAAAGACTAAAATGATGAACAAAAAACAAGCTCTATTACCCTTGGCTACAGTATATCAGTGACAGGTAAAAGAATGCAGTGTCCTTCAGGTAAGTCCAAGTAGCTTGCCAGGGACTGCAGTGGCATTTGCTGTACCTCTGAGCTTCCTCCCTCTGTGAAGAGCCTTCCCACCAGGTAGCTGGAACGGAAGCCGGAAGCTTCATCCGCTCTTGAAAGCCTGCTTTCCATCTTCCCTCCTCAGCTGCTCTTCCAAGCGCTTTTCCAGGGAGAAGGAGGAGCCTTAGTCAACAACTGGCTCGGTTCCCTTTCTCCTCCCAGTCTCTGTGCATTCATTTTATCTCCAAAACAGATTCTAGCTTCCTGTTTACCTAGCTGATTATTCTCCGATTTTTCTTCTGTAAATTTCCAACTAGCTAAATCTTCTATTGGTGACCTGACCCCGTGCTGGAATGAGCCATTCCCTGGCCAAAAAAAAAGCTTAAACAAGCAAATAAACGAAGAACAACAAATAATAATAATGACAGGAAAATATTAATTCAGTGCATCCCAGTCAGGACGGCTTCAGGATTCCCGGGAGACTTGACGGTTCAGATACCCTAACCCCTCAGCCCCTGAAATCACCAGATTCCAGGTTTTTCTTGGGGGAAGGTCTTTGATGCTGCGTTCTTAATCTGACTCCCAGTGGCTGCAGTTTGGGTAGCGCATAGACCATACTAGGAGAAACTGAAGTAGAATGACATAAAATGAGAACAGCTGGGTGTGGTGGCGCATGCCTGTAATCCCAGCACTTGGGAAGCTGAGGCAGGAGGATCATGTAAGTGTGAGGCCAGCCTGGACTGCATAATGAGATCAAGGCCAGACTGAACTAAGTAGCAAGACTCTGTCTCAAGAAAAAAAAAAAAAGAGCCCAAGTTCACTTTCCAGTATTGATCACTGTGGTGATAAATTTTATTTTAAACCTGGATGAAAATTTTGTAATACTTATTTGGTATTAGGCTTAATCTTTTATTAGCCAATACACAACAAGGATCTACCATGGATGCAGCCTCTTTTAAAATATATGTTTAGGAAATCTGGGCATGATGGTAGTATAGGCAGCTAAGTTAGATAGAAGTTAATAGGAGTCAGACAGGGCTAGGCCCTCAAGGGAGTCAGTGCAGAAGATGAGAACGCATCAAAACTGTGGCTGAGGGACTGGGGATTTAGCTCAGCAGCACAGGGCCTGCCTGGCAAGCGCAAGGTCATGAGCTTGATTCCCAGTACTGGAAAAAAAAAAAAAACAACAAAAAAAACCAAAAACAAAAAAACTGGCTGAGGTGCCTCTGAAGAAGGCAAGCCCTCAAGATTAAAGTCACAATGGCCTCACTTACATACTTCTCTAAAGGATAAACGGAAGCTTGAGATTATACTGTAATTGTTATCACCCTTTCGGGATTTCCCATACATAGAGACCATTGTCTCACTAAGTGTGGGCTGTCCTTTTCCACCAAGACTAAGGCCAAGGCTAAGATCATTAAAACTAAAGACAAGACTAAGACCAAGGTTAATGCTGTCCTCCATATGCCCTTGCTATGTTCCCCCAGTTAGCTCAGTTAACTTGCTATGTTCCCCCAGTTACTCGTTCCCACCCCATGATTTTGCCCTATAAAACATTCTCTGGAGAAATGACCTTGGCGGCAATCCATTCAGGATGCCTCCTGTCTCTCAGGAGTTAGACCTATTGCCCATTCCTATTCCCCAGCTCCCAACCGTGTATGCCTCATTCCTCTGGGCACCTGGGCTCTCTTCTTGATTGATTCCTATCTGTCTTTCTCATTAAATCTTTCCCACTCTTAACCTCCATTTTTCCTTGGAATACATTATTTTATTTTGGGGAACTGAACTTGATACATTAGGTTGAGAGTTATATCTTTCCTATATCAGAGGCATATGCCTATAATCCCAGCACTCAAGAAAGAGGCTGAGGCAGGACAATTACTGTGAGTTTGAGGCCATCTTGGACTATATAAGCCAGCCTCTTTCAAAAAAACAAAAAATAAAAATGGAAAATAAAAAATATATGTTTAAGGAAAAAATTTAAGTACTCTTCATCCTATGCATATTGAAAATGAAGTGAGGTGTGGTGGCCAAGTAGTATTATGTCTGTAATCCCAGCAATCTGGAAGGCTGAGGCAGGAAGATCTGAAGTTCAAACTCAATCTCTGCAATTTAGCAATTCAGGGAGAATTTGTCTCAAAAATAAAATAATAAAAAGGGCTGGGGATATAGCTCAGTGCAAAGGCCTTGTGTTCCATCTCTAGTACCACCGAAGATGAGACGCACTCATGAGCGTGATACTGGAATTTATGCAAATGAGCTTTGTCATTTGCCATGTTGTTCAATCTTACTGCACATTGCAGAATTGTGATGTTTGTTTCTTCTGGGCTTCTCCTTATGGAAGAGACTGTTGGTGTGTTCAGGCAACTAAGCCCAAGTATTATTTTATCTCTTTGACTCTCAGTCTTCTGTTTACACCAAGGAAGCATTGATGGCCACAGTAACTTTTTCATATACTTTTTGGCAGAAAAAAATAATGTATACACTGGCAAATACAACTCAAATATTACTTCTCACTGTCCCTCTTTATATAAATAGTTGACACATTCTGTAAAATGCTGCATTGTTGCAGTGAGGGGCTAGGGGTGTATCTCAGTAGTGGGGCCCTTGCCTAGTATGTACAAAGCCCTGGGTCTGTCTCCTGTACTGAAAAAAAAAGTGGTGTGACTCCAAGTAGATTCTTACAGACTCAAAACAAGGCTACAGACAATTAGAAGAAAAGAAACAGGTTCTGTTTTGATTAGCCTAACAAGAGCTTTGCATGTCTAAGAAAAAGCTATTGCAGTTACATGGGCATGTAGGTTTTCTTTTGAAGTTGGCCTTTGCCTTTGTTTTCATTTACACTAGAGACAGGATTTGGAAGTGAGTCTTCTTGGGATGTACAGCTTCTATCACACTGGAGCAGTGGTGTTTTCCGGAAGCCAAGAAGCTCGGGTCCTTCCCCATTCCCTTTCCCACGTTGTTGCAATTTAGTCAAATCACTGGGCACCCACATAGAAAACTATTGCCTCATCTCTCATTTTGTGCACAACACGTCCTCATTCCTGGTATCTCCTCTGCTGATCATTCTCGTTCTGGGCTACACCACATACTTATGAAAAGGCATCATTTTCAGTCAATCAGATGCTATTTTTGTTCCTTCATCATTACTTCTACTCCCAGATAGCTGCGCTGAATATTCTCCAAAAGAGTAATTATAAACATAAATGTATTGCTCATCTTGCTATTTTTTTTTTAAATTTTGCTGCTTCTCTACTTAACATTTTGCCAGTCTTAGCACCAGTCTTTCATGGTACAGCTAACACGAACATAGAAAGTAAAGTCAGCTAAATGATACCCACCTCAAAAAAGAAATAGGCACTGTGTTCTGTGACCCATCATGATAACATAGTACAGTGTGCTGGTAACTTCAGTCAAGTTTATCTAAAATGGGTATATTATTACCTACCTTTACAGGTCACATTAGGATCTAGTGAGATTACAGATATTAAAGTTCTTTAAAAAAATTAAAATTCTCTTCACATGAGAAAATGTGACAGCAATAGCCTTTCTTTGTCATAAAATGTATATAAATAAACTCAGATTTCATCTCAATGTACAGCAAAGATCATCAAGAGTACCTGATAGGCCATTGGTAAATCATGTTCACAAGTTTGTTTGCATGATGGTATGGTTTGTGTCTGGGTGTCTCCCCAAAGCCTCATGCAGCCATGGGGCAGGCTTTTAGAGTTTGATTATGGGTGTGAGAGCTGCACCCTCTCTGGGGTGGATAGTTTGCATATGTAAGGGAGAGCAAAGGCTGCTTGGGGCTATTCCTGGCTTTTGTGTTTGTTGCTCTGTTGTGTTCCGCCGCCATGAGCTGTAGCTCTCTGCCATGTGCCAGTCTGCCTTGTAACCTGCCAAGTATGTACTGAAACTTCCACAAACTGTAAGCAAAATAAACCTTTCCTTCCTTAATTTTGGGCATCAGGTATTTTGTCCCAACACCGAGAGAAAAGTAACCAAGACACATGATTATAAATTAGTGAGCCAGCTGGGCATGCTGGCACATGCCTGTAATCCCAGCACTCTGGAGGCTGAGGCAGGAGGATTGTTTCGAGTTTGAGATCAGTCTGGGCTACAAAGTGAGCTCAAGCCAGCTTGAACTGCACAACAAAGCCCTGTCTCAAAAAGACAAAAAAAAAAAAAAATTAGTGGGCCAAACACTGCAAATCGATTTTACATCTTTGCTATATTCAAGAGTAACCAGCCAGCCAGGCACAGTGCCCTTTACCTGTAATCCCAGAACATGGCAGGCTGAGGCAGGAGCATCACAAGTTTGAGGTTAGCCTGGAATACGTGGTGAAACCCTGACACAAACAACAAACAAGCAAGCACCAGTCAATCAAGCCACAGAAAGTTGAACCTTGGAGGAAAAGTTAAGGCAGAGTTGAAAAAGCAAGATTTGGTAAAAACAAGATCATTGTAAACTTGAAGATATATGAAAACTTCTCATTTAGTTAGTTTTAGCAAATGCTGACAGCTGCCTCTTTCCAGTTGCTCGTCACGGTGGGTTTCCAGTCGGCTGCTTCTTGACATGAACCCAGAGTATCATGCTCTTGGTTGCCCTCTATTTAATTTGCTGGATCCATCTTACTTCTGGTTAATAGCATGCCACCAAAATGTTTAGATGCCAACTTTTCCTCTTTGTTATGATTTTCATGAATCCTAAGAGAAATAAATCATCTTTTCCCTTCACCATATACTCAACAGCAAAGCAAATAAATGCTTTGAAAGAAATAATTTGCTAGTGTAACTTGAACAATCTAACTACCTGGAAATAAAAAAAAAGAAGAAAGCACAATACAGAAGACCAAGATCCTTGAATTCTAAAGCCCAAAGGAGAAGGAGACAGTGTGGTTCTGTGAGTTGCTCAGGAAGCTCTCTTGATGGAAAGCAACATATACTTCAGATAGGTAGTGAAGACAGCCAAGTGACCTCTCTTTTACCTATCCGCCTGATGCTGCTAATTCTATATATTGCATGATACATAGGGCCCAGTTTTGATAACCAAAACACCATATCTCAGGAGTACAGACTCTGTATACCTTTTTATAATTCTTTTTCCTGCTTGGGAAATTTTCTGCCATTATCTCTGTGAACAGGTTGTTTATGTTGTTTGTGCTATCTCCTTCTTTTTCACTGACTCTGGTCAATCTTGTGTAATTCTTCTTTGTATCATTTAGCAACTGTTGGGTTGATTTTTCATAGTCCTTTGCTATTTTTAAGAAATCTGTGTTTTCATGATTGCTAACCAGAACCCTGTTTTCTACATCTGATATTCTGTCATCACACTGGCTCATTCTGCTGTGTATACTTGCAATGGAATTTTTATCTGTTTGAAATGGATTCCATTTCTTTCCTATGTTGAGCATTCATAATTTCCATGATTTATCTATCCTCCTTGAGTTTTCTTTCATCTGTATCTGCTCTAGAGTCACTAACCATGTCTTTAATTATGATCACCATCTCTGTAGTTATCTGAAAAATTATTTCTGATTTGATTTTTTTGAGCCTCATTCATCTGCTTTATTATTTCTGTTATTACCATTTAAGAAAGTCCAGGTGGGTGGCTTTTGAATTGCTCTACTTCATTTCCCCTTGGGTTTGCCTTTGGTGAGTAGGAAGTCGGGGATTGCATCTTGCTTAAGTGTCTTCTCATTTTCTTTTTTAGTTTAATCCCTGGGTTGATGCTTATGGCAGGTAGCTTTATTGCTAGTATTTAGAACCTTTAAGAAATGACTACTTCTCAGAAACGTCTTCCAGTTATAGTTGGATTTTGGGTTTTGTGTAAGTGCGAGATCCTACTGCTTCAATTTATTAGGGATGAGAAGTTGCTATCTACTTGACCCTGGTTGCATGGCATTAGCCTATAGTATTGTTTATGACCCTTAGGCAAGCTCAGTGTTAGGATACCAGGAAGAACAATTGATTAGAACAATTGTCACCTTGGCTAAAGTAGTACAACCAGCAATAGCAATGGCATCAAACACAGCCAAGAAAATGACAAACTGTGGTACTATTAATTTGCCACCTTTAGCCATATGAAGTAGATTTGTGGTTATATAACAAAATCTAAAACAATCCAGAACATTGTATACAGTAAAGAAGCCCTCAGTACATGATTTTATCCTCGGGGGGAGAAAACTTAAAGGAAGAAGAGGAAGAGATTAGAAGCAAGGCTGGAAGACAAAGGAAGATCTGATACTGGTAAAGAAGAAAAGAGGAAATGAGAAAGAAATAAAAACAAGAACAGAACAACAACAAAACTAGAAACAATGTTTACACTCATATAACAACAAGAAAAAACAATCAAGAAAAAAAAGAAAACAAAAACAAGAAAAGACAATAAGAATAAAATGTCCACTTCAGGGAGTGTCTCTGCTATCACTGGTAGACACAGCAGGCAGTCAGAGGCCAGATCCATAGTGATTAATCCCAGAAAGCCTGCTGTAGATTTACGGCAGGGTAGTAGATAATCCTAGCAAGCCTGAACCTTTAGTTCCACTGAAGTTCAGGCTTGTCTCTGGCTGTGAGGCAGGAACCCGATTTGTTCAGCCTCCAACACTCAGTGTGCCTCCTCTGGCTTGAACTTTGCTCCCTACTGGTTTAACCTTGGCTCCTTGACCTGCTTTGGACTTGAACTCTATGGAGCCATCTCACAGCTGATCTTAGTTCTGAGCTCAGGTGGTCCCTCTGCAAGATGGCTACTGGCCGATCGCCCTCTCCTGAGGGACGGCTGAACCTGAATAACTCACCAGCTACTGCAGTGCAGTCACCATTCATCTACAGGTGCAAGCCATCCTTCCCATGCAGCGAGTCAGGGCTCAGAGAGAAAGCACTGCCTGCCACTTTCTTCTTCTGCTTTGAGGTCTTTTTCTTTGCTCTCCATGGGCTTCAATTCTCACTTCAGATTCTTGCTGAATCCTCGGGAACCTCTTTTTCTCCTTCTTTTCTTCATCGTGTTGCTATATTCCAGCATCTGGACACCAAATTTGGAGAGGCTCTTTCTCTGCTACTCACTACTTCCCAGTTCTTCCAGAAGTCCAGGGCTATGGACTGTGAAGACAGACACTGACTTCTTCAAGGTGTGCGGTGGCTCACATTCGCTCTCATGAAGGGTGCAGGCATGCCTTTGTTTCATGCCCCAGGAGAGGAAGTATTCTCCAATGAAGATAGTAGCCTTATAAATTAATTCCTTATGATAAATTCCCAATGTTCCTCAAAGAATTTTGTTTTTCTTATTAAAGTTCTTTGAAATGTCTGCTATCAGTCAGAATGTCATGGAGCTTATCAATATTGTATTTCTAGGATGAATCTGCAAAAAAAAGTGATTTTAGAGATCAAAAGAATTCATAGAAAATGTGATAACATAGCCTGTCCTGTAGCAAAGTTTTCCAAACTTGCTGTCCTGTAGGTGCATAAGTATTTTTTTTCTAACAAGGGTTCACAAGCTACTCCAAAACCAAACCTTTTTTTCATGCTTGCTGGAATTGTTCATTGACAAAGCTGTATTCAAAATCAAAGTGGATGGCCCAAGAGCCACGAGTTCCTATTAGAGCTCTCTGTTGGGTTGGAAGTAGGTGAGGAAAGGGAGTTGCCAGGACACAGAAATTATGGAGGCACTTGCTGTCAGGGTTAGCCACAGCCCTCAAGTGGGCGCGTGACACTGGCAGTGAGCACCTGGTTAGATCTCTGCCCTTTCTTGCCTCCTCATAGTCATGGCCCTATTCTTTGACAGAACACACAGAATGCAGAAGATGTCCTGAAAGGCGTGGACACTAACCAGTGGGGGAAAGTGCAGAAGAGTGAGTAATAGCCCAATAGTCTAGGCTTTGCCAGTGACCACAGGAGTGACCTCAGGCAAGCTGGCACGCTGGGTCTGAACACCAAACGCCATGACGCAATGCCGTGGCTCCTTTCCTGCCTGCCCCCTCCTTCACTCTCTCATAAATGACCACACGCATGCTGTGAACACAACTGTCAACGCTTTGCAGACAGTTGCCAGAGGCTGTACTGGCACCACTGCACCCACACTTTCTATTTTCTACACAGCCACTGAGATCTTCTCGGCCCGAGGGCTCACAGCCTGTGGAAGACAGTGGAGCTTCAAATGAAAGTGCCTTCTCCAATTTTTCGTTGGCTCATGTCCACTGTGAGCCCCTGGAGATTTGCCGTTTGCCTTGTGCTCCCCCACATACCCTGTCTTGACCCTGGTGCTGTTTTGTGTTCCACGCTGCCTCCCAGACCACAGACCCTTCTAACATGCTCCCATAACTAACAACCATCCCCACTTCCTTAGCTGCTTCTCTCACATACTTCCTACCACCAGACCCCCATTCTCCACAGAAGATGCCACTTCCCGTGCTACTCTCCCTTGTGATGTCTGTTTATTTGATCACAACACACTCAGTATTATGACTCAAGGTCAGAGTGCTGTGAGGGATACCAACCCTTCTTGGTCTATGGCCTGTTACGTTCACTACTTTTTGAAACTCTTGTGCTGGGGTTGCATCTACAAGGAGAATTACAATCCAGGATGAACATCTCCTTCCTTGGACTTATTCTTGTCAGTTGATTCACTGATGGGGAAAAAAAAAACCCCACAAAATAGGAACCTAGGCTAGTGGCAAATTCTTGATTGTCCACCTCAGCTTATAACAGTGTCCAATAACTAGTTCTCTATTCAACCTAATCATCCTTATACGCAATAAGGAGTTCAAACCTTTTATATCATGCTCAAATATTTCACTCCTCTTTTCTTAACCTCTTGTCCTTCTTGTCTCTCACCCCTCAAATAAAAAAAAAAAATACATCCTATCGATTGTTTCTCACATACAAGTAGGCTGCACCACCCTGGTCCAAGCTACGTTATCTTTTGTCCACACCAAAGGCTGGCAAACACATTTTAGTGGAACACAGACCTGCCCACCCATTTATGGGGTGCCTATGGCTGCTTGCACTACAAGAGTAGAATTAGGTAGTTGTGACAGAGACCCTACAACCCACAGAGCTGAAAACATTTACTGTACTCTGGTCCTTTGCAGAAAAACTTTGTACTATTCCAAACTTTTGATCTACACTATTGCAAGAACTTCCTGCATGGCCTATGCCAAGCTTCGTGCTCTGTTCTGTTCATTTATTCTCCATGTACAGCTGGTCATCTACCCAAATGCTTCGTGCTCTGTTCTGTTCATTTATTCTCCATGTACAGCTGGTCATCTACCCAAACGCTTCCTCACCATGCTCAGAAATTTTCAAAGGATGAACCTTCACCTTTGGGATAAAATGCACATCCCAGCTGGCCACAGTGGTGCACATCTGTAATCCAGAGGTGGGAGGATTGCAACTTCATCCTCTTCCTGGGCAATTTAGTGGCTTAGTGAAACCCTGGGTTAAAATAAAATAATTTTGAAAAGGGCCAGGATGTATGTAGCTCAGTGTGAAGGTCCTAGTTTTAATCCCCACCCGGTACCTCAGTAATCAATAAATCAACTAAGTGCACATCCCTACCCCACTCGACCCCTGCTCACGGCCTAACAGTGCTGTCTGCCTTTCTGTTCCTCCAGAGCACCATGCTCTTGCATTCCACAGAGTGGGACTTTTCATTTCCTTCGCATGGAGGCTCTTTCTTCTCCTTCCACTTGCCCTTTGTCCAGTTCACTGGGACTCTGCTTACACCTAATTTTTCCAGGAAGCCTTTTCTTTCTCCCAGATTAGGTTAGGTGCCCTGATCCACAACACTATGGACCTTTTATTTTAAAGCTCTTATCTCAACTGCTCTTAATTGCTTTTGAAATTTTGTTTAATATTTGCTTTTTTAGATCCAGTACATGCTCCATGATAGAAAATTGTTATCTGGTTTAGAGAAGTACTTTTCAGTACCTGACACAGTTGCTGGCACATGATAGCTACTGAGAAAATACTTTTTGGGTGAATAGGTGATTAGCAATAACAGCATGGGGCTGTAGTGAGGGTAGTGGGAGGAAGCATACACAAACCATTTAGTTTATTACCTGGTCCTGGCCAAAGTTACAGAGTATTTATATTTTATTATTATTATAATCTGGACTTCTTGATTTGGCAAAAAAGGAGGGTAACTCAAGAGTGTTTCATTCTTGTCCTATGAGGATAAATTGTTCTTCAGTTTCCTTCTATTTGCCTGTCTATAACAAGCATATCTAGTTTTCACAAAACATATCTAGTCTGGGAACTCCAAAAAAGCCGACATATCCAATCTTGGAAGACCAAAATCATGTCACCATGTGGTTCTTCTCCTGGATTGTCCCTAACCGCCCTCCAGATTTACTTCCTGCATTCTCTACTGTGCTCTAGGCCCCAGACAACTGACCTGTTGTCTTCTTTGCCTTCTGCCCTCTGGCTGGATCTGACCAGTAGGTACCAGTGGCTGGAGGTTGGAGGCAGAGGAGAGCAAAGAAAAGGCATTAAGAGTCTGACTCCTGGGCTAATGGTGACTTTGCTCCTCTCCCTGAGGACATAGCTCCTACCAGCGGGCATTTCTGACTGCCCATTCTCACAGGCCCTCTCTCTGTAGGCACTTCTTCCTCTTGCTTATTCTGGCCTGCTGTACTTCACTACCTCTCTGGCTCTCCTTAACCTGTCCACACTTTTGTCAGTTAAATTCTCCTTGATGATTCCTGCTCAAGTGTGCTGTTGTTCTCTGATAGGACCCTGACTCATACAATTCCATTGCCTAAATACATATCATGAAAATATTTCTAGTGGTTCTCACATGCTTCTGTAGATTACTCTGCTACTTCCAAACAAATCTGCAAGCTTGGTTGATGTCCCCTGATCTTAGGTGTTATTATAACCAGGTATTCTCTCAGGTAGGCAAGTGGCATGTAGAAACAATCAAAGGGACGTAATCCACCCTTCCAGAGCTTGGCAGTGACAGAGTCAAACTGCACCTTGGCTCTGAACTCCACCCACTGATCTGAGAGCTTCATTTCAGTTATTCCCTCTCCACTCACCAGAAGTGGGACAGCTGGGATCCTGGATAAATCATTCTTGGTGATAAAGCCTACTGCAGTGAGTCTAATCCAGGTGAACAGAGTTCAGAAAGCTTGCGAATGTGCAGCTGGCTCTATGCCCCAATTTAGAGCAGATCTGGGAAGCATTCCCAGATGGCTCCTGGATGCCATTGCTTTTTCTGGTTGCATTCCTGGGGGAGGTGGGAAAACACACATAGGTCTCCTAGCTGCAAACCCAAGCAAAGTGCACACTGTCATATCTTTAGAAAATGATAACATGCAAAACACAGGCAGCCAAAGTCCTAGAGTGAGACATAGTCATCCAGCTGAACTAATTCACTCTTTAGAGCCAAGGGAGAGGCAGAGTGGAAGATTCTCTGTCCTCCTGGAGAATCGATTGTCCTTCTTGAAAATAACTGCCCAAGGTCTCCAGCAAAGCACAGATAACCCATCATTCTATGTTTCAATTTTTCCCTGAAAAAATAAGATTCTGCTCCTTGGTTTAAAAAAAAAATCAGTCACCCATTAAAGTGAGCCAACATCTTCATAAACTTCAATGTGAGAACCAAAAAATGCAGAACTAATGGTGATTTATCTCCTTTTGGGGGGCAGGAGGCAGTTCTTATAGAGAGGCAGATGAGCTGTAATTAAGAGCATAGACTCTGAAACAAGATTATCTACAGTATCTGGGTTTGAATCCCAGTTCTGCCACTACCTAACAGTGTGATCTTGGGAAAATAATTTACTCTGTGTCTTTGTTTCTTCATCTGTGAAATGAGATAATGATAATATCTTCCTCACAGGGTTGACATGCCGATTAAATGAGTTATTATGAGAAAAGCACTTTGAACAATGTGAGAAAAGACTATAGCAATGTTTGAGTAAATTGTTATTTCAATAATTATTCATCTGTGTTTCGATAGACACATTTGGAATGTTGATAATTCTATGGGTTTTCATCATGTTTTGCCTGTAGTCAAAATAACTTCTGGGGTGAAATAAGCCATAAGAAGCTTGGTTAGCACTGCCAATTGTCGGATCTTTGGAGTCTGGCTTACATTTTAGCTGTCATCAGGATGCACACACACCTGGGATGTTATTCATTGGAATAGATGCATGAACTCGGCATTACACACTAATCAGCTGTGCCCAGAGAACAGGCGGACACACCTGTGGGAACTACACCTACAGGGCTGATTTAGAATACAGAGATGCCGCTCACATAGACACATGTCACTGCTCCCTGAAGACTTACTGTGACTCCGCATCCATCATACTCAAAGGTCCTTTCACGTAGGCATCTGTTCCACAAGGCACATGTACCTAAGTGCTCCTCACACGCTGGGTTACCAAGAGCTCTTCCCAGTCCTCTCTTGTCGTCTTCAATTTCCCATTGGCAATCAGTTTTCCAAGCTTTGGTTTCCTCTGCTGCCTCTCAACTGAAACACAAGCCCTCCAGGTCAGAGGACGTGCTCTGTCTCCAACAGTCCCTCCTTCCCTTAGGGAAGTCTTAATATTCTTTATGAAAACACTTCAGTTCCCCAAAGAACAGTCACAGGTCACAAGACAGGCTGTCCTTTCACACCTCAGCACTAATGGCCAACTTTCATTAAGTTCTTACATGTTAGGCAGTATGTTGAACACTTTATGTAACGTTTTCATTTCTCACCCTAATCCTATGAGACAGGCACCGGAGTTCATTATCTGAGTTCTTAGATCAGCATTGTCCTATAGAAATGTAATAGGAATCACAAATGTGGGCTACTGTTGAAGGGTGGGTGTGGGTTGAGTGTGTCTCCCAAGAGTTCATATATTGCTGGACGCTACTGCCCACAGTGGACGAGTACGAACGAATGGTGGAACTTCTAAGAGGTGGGGGTTAGTGCAGGGTAATTAGATTGTTGTGGGTGATGCCCTCATGAGTGATTAATGCTAGTTGTGTGGAATTAGTTCCCACAGGAGTGAATTTTTTCGTGGTACTGGGAATTGAACTCAGGGCCTCTGTGCTGAGCCACTGCTTCAGCTTCCTACAGTGCGGGGATTATGGGCACGCACCACTATTCTTAGCTTGGGAGTGAATTGTTAAAAAGAGCGTGATTGGCCCTTCTTGCTTTCTCACTTTCTGGTTCATCATGTGATTGCTTTTGCCTGTGCTCTACCTTCATAGCTGATGATACCATCGTCTATGAAGTGCTCACCAGATGCTGAATTGTGGGGACTGCTTGAGTATGGACTCCAAGTCTCCAAAACTGAGCTAAATAAATTTCTTTTGTAATGCATTACCCAGCCTCAAGTTTCCTATTATAGCAATAGAAAATCTGACTATTACAGCTACATATATAATTTTGAGTTTTTTAGTTTCCACATTCTCAACAGTAAGAAAAAGTGGAAAGCTATTCTCCATAATATATTTTAGTTAGCCCAACATACCTTAAAAATTGGTATTTTAGCCAGATGTGAAGGTGCACGCTTATAATCCCAGTACTTGGTAGGAGACAGGAGGATTGCTGTGAGTTTGAAGACAGCCAGAGCTACATAGTCAGTTCAAGGTCAGCCTGATCTACAAAACAAGGCCCTGTCTCAATAAGAAAAAGAAAAGGCATTTCAATACGTAATTAATTCAAAATCATTAAAGAGTTATTTTACATTTTTTTTGTATAGCAAGTTCCCTAAATCCAGCTTCCAGTTAGTAAGTTTAGAAGGAGTGAGGGAAATAGAAAGTCACCATTTGCCAAACGCTAGAGTAATAATTTTTTATTAGTACATATTAGCAGTACATAATGCTCACAGTCATTGCGGGGAACTGGTACATGTACAGAACGCATCTTAATTCTTTTTATTTCCCCTTCCCCTCTGCCCCCTCACCCCATTGCTATCTCCCCTTCCCATTTGTGAAAGAGCTATATCTCTGTTTCCTATTATTTATCTTTTCTTCTTTTTTTGCTCTTAAATTTTATAGTTTGAGTTTTTCAAAAAAGAAGCCATGCGATATTTAAACTTGTCTTATTTTATTTCTCTTAACATTATGGTCTCCAGGTGCATCCATTTTCCTACAAATGACTCAAAATTATCCTTCTTTATAGCAGGGTAGTACTCCATTATGTGTAAATACCACATTTTCTCTATTCATCTGTTGATGGATATACAGGCTATTTCCAAAATTTAGCTATTATAAATTGTGCTACTATAAACATGGATATGCATATACACTGTATTATATCTTTAACTCTTTGGGGGAAGATTCCTAGAAGAAGGTTGAATAGAATTTCTAATTTTAATTTTTTGAGGACCCTCCATGCTGACTCCCATAAAGGCTGTACTAGTTTATATTCTGACCAACAGTACAGAAGGGTTTCTTTTTCCCCCACAGCCTTGTCAATATTTGTTATTATTGGGTTTCTTCATGATAGCCATTCTCAATGTTATAATTTGCATTTCTAATGGACAGAGATGTTGAATTTTTTTTTTATATATTTACTTGTCATTATATTTCTCCTGAGAAGTGTCTATTCATTTCAGTTGACCATTTTCTGATTGGGTCTTTTATTTGGGGGGGGTCTTTTCAAACTCTTTATATAGATATTAGTCCCCTGTATGAGGAGTAGCTGGTAAGAACTTTTTCCATTCTGTAGGTTGTCTCTTCACTCTATGGGTTGCTTCCTTTGCTATGCAGAAGATTTACAATTTGATGTAGTTTCATTTGTTGATTCTTGATGTTGTTGTTTGTGCAATTAGGGTTCTGTTTAGAATGTCCTTACCTATGTCTTCAAGAGTTTTACCTATTTTATCTTCTAGCAGATTAAATGTTTCTGTTTTAATATTTAGGTCTTAGATCCATTTTTATTTTATTTTGTTTTGGTACATGGTGATAAGTATGGGTATTCATTCAATCTTTGGCATCTATGTAACTAGTTTTTCCAGCACCATTGTTAGTGAGGCGCTTTCTTCTAGCATATGCTCTTGATCTCTTTGTCAAAGATGAGGTGATTAACGTGCTTGGGATGTTTCTGCATCTTCTGTTCTGTTCTATTGATCCTTGTGTCTGTTTTTGTGCAGTACCATGCTATTTTTGTTACTGTAGATTTATAATAAAACTTGAAATCCAGGATTGTGATGCCTCCTGTTTCTCCTGTTGCCCAAGATTGCATTTGCTATTCTGGGTCTCTTCTAGTTCCATCTGAATTTTAGGAGTGTGTTTTTTTTTTTTTTTTCCCTAGTTCACCACAGTAATAATGGATGCATTTAAAATCCACCTATTAGGCAATGAAAGTTTAAATCCATTTGCACACTCTCTATTCTCAAAATATCTTAAGATATTTGCTATTTATAATTGTTTCTCTCATTACAAAGAGAAACAGTCCTGTGTGTTGGAGACACCAACAGACACCATCTCAACAGTGATCAGCATTCGCATCTTCACTGTGGAACCATCAACCTCACATATCAGTAGATGGGCACACAGACAGGTACAACACCACTTCTAGGGTCTCTCCAAAAATTTGTAACTTCAACCTAGTCATGAGAACACATCAGGAATCCCCAAACTGGGGGCACTGTACAAAGTACCTGGCAGGTACACTTCTAAAATATCATGGTTATGAAAGACAAGGAAAAACTGGGGAGCTATCACAGACTGGGGGAGCAAAGTAGCACTAAATGTTATGCAGGATCCTGACACAATGTTACGCGGGACCTTTCCCTCAAGTTAGAGGGAAAGAAGGTCTGTAATTTAGTTAAATATTATGTGTTCTGACTAGGGGTGGAGCTCAGTGGTAGACCACAAGCTTAGCATGTGTGAGGCCTTGGGTTCAATCCTCAGCTCTACACAATAAAAATAAAACTGGGTGTGGTAGTGTACTCCTGTAATCCCAGCTACTTGGCAGGCTTAAGCAGAAGGATTACAAGTGTCAGGCCAGCCTCAGCAATTTAGAAAGCTCTTGTTTGAAAATAAAAAACAAAAAGGACTGGGTATATATAGCTCAGTGAGAGAGTGCTTGCCTAGCATGCTCAAGACCCTAGATCTAATCCTTAATACCCAACATAAATTTAAAAAATGAAATTTAAAAAAAATTATGTGTCAGTATTGATTGCCTAACTTTGATCATTGCTCTTTGGTTATAAAAGTTGTTAGTATTTGGAGTATCTGTGTAAAGAATATCTAGAAACTCTGTACTGGTTTTGGAATTTTTCCGTCAGTCTAAAGCCATTTCCAAAAACAAAGTTAGAAAAATCGTGTAATACAAAAGTGCAAATTGATTACAAAGTACCTTTGTAATTATTTCAAAAGATACAGGAGTCAATGAAGTTGATGAAACATTGTTGGCAACATATGGAAAACCATCCCAAACTAAGTATAACTGTTAATATTTGGAGGAAAAAAATCAAAAGGATGGTAACAGGATGCTGATTTCAAAAAGCAATGATTTAAATGTCTGGGAGTTATGAGGGCTCTTTGGAAAAATAAATGATGTCTCTACTACTTTTCCCAAAATATTTCTGCTATAAAACCATACCCAAAATCAAAGCTATTGTATTGTGCTATCATATACTTTAAAGATTATGGAAAAAATCCATATTTTATTTTTGGTCATTCTAAGAATGAGAATATAGCTATAATTAAAATTTATCTTTTATTGCATGAAATAAAAATCTTGTTTTTATTGTTGGTAGCTTCATTTTTCATTAAAAATAACCTTACTTGAAATTTTAAGCCATCTCAAATGGCTTGACTATAGCTGATCTAATCCAATCTCAATTCTGGGAGAGCCAGGATTCAAATGCAAGTAACTTGACTCCAATCTAGCTTCTCAGCCACTGCAATGTGCTGGTGTTCCAGAAAAGGGCTCTGTTTGTTCTATTACCTGATCACACTTCTTCCAGTCATCCCCAAACAAGGTTCATGCTCTTTGTGATGACAGGCATACTGGGATGTCTTCTTTTCTAGTACAATCTGTGAGTTGGGTGAGGGTGGGCAACTCTATAAAAAAAGGCAAGGAAAAGAATGGAAATGAATGCACAAATGAACCTCATCAGTCATGTTGAATCTGTGATGTATCTTTCCTTTGGATTTGTCAAGAGCCATCACACCAGAAGATACCATCCCCTCTTAAATAAACTTACTAACTCCTAGCTTGGAAATGAAATCTGAAGCCAACAAAATAATTAAAAAATGCTTGAGGTATTCAAAATGAAAACTGGTGGTATTTTAAAGTGAGACTAAGAAGAAGCTAGGAAGAAGAAAGAAAAACACATACCATCAGAAGAAAGGAAATACACACTATCAGAAATGAGCTTCTTACATTTGAACCTATCAGTAGTAAATGATATGGACAGAGACTAACACATTACAGTCGTCAGTGGAAGGATGCAAGTGCAGAACGATGGAAGAAGCCTGGAAAATCCACATAAGAGAACATTCTCAAGTGGTGGCTAATATCCAGCATTGTTTTAAAGAGTCATATACCACCAACACACACACACACACACACACACACACTTGAAACTTAGATAATATCAGTGGGGTGGTATTGCATATTGCATATTAAAATGCAATTTGATAAGTTATCATTCTAGCCGCAGCCCTTATAATTACCACACCTGAATTTGGGAGGTTGCTTTGGAGAGAGTGGGGAAAGAAATAGGGCATGACTCTGTTTTCTCTGTGCTCACATGCAGGCACATGGAAGCTGGATTGTACAAGAGTTCTTTCAGACTCCTCTTTATCCTAAAGTGATACCTCGATCAATTGGAAAGTAGCCAATCTTCAAGTAACCTAGTAACCTCAACCTGACAGCTTGAGGGATGGCATACTGGGTTGAACTGATGTCAGGATCCTGGGCAGCAGGGTATGGCTCCCTGTATCCGCATAGGATAGGGTCAAAAACAACTCTGTGGCCCAATCTGTTATTCTTCCTCAAAGTCAGTTGCAAGGCAAGTTGATTTCTGTCCTGTTGAACCTAGCTGGGCTAAAATCCCAGATGGGCCACTGTCTTCCTAATCACAGCACTACTGCCATGAGTATCAAGGAAGACAAGGAATGTGCAGGGACAGGGTGAGACCTAGTTTGACCCCCCACAGTTCTTGTAGCTCCTCGCTAATTCTTCATAGTTCTATATATTTCCTTTTTCTCAGTGTCCTAGCTTTGATTCTTCAAATCTCACAGTGTAGTGACTATAAGGATGTGCAGCTAACTCTGATGTGCTTTCAGGAAAGTCCATCAACTGTCAGCCCTCTTTGGGAACTGTCCTAGCTAGAATGAGTTGCCTTGTCTAAGGGTGCACACCCTTTCTGAGTCAGAATGAAGACTCAGGGCCCTTGCTCCAATTTAGGGCACTTCTGAAGGATTAGCCCACCTTCTCTGTGAGATTAGCTGATTCTCTGGGAGACTGTGTGTATCACACAGCAGTGCCTCCCTCTGCTCAGGTCTGCTTCCTCCCTTTCCTTCTAGGTGTTGAACCAAGTGGCTTTAGTTAGTGAGCGTACTGCAGACAAACCTCCGTCTCAGAGTCTGCTTCTTGGAGGACTCGGCTCAGGACACTTCCATCTCCGTTTTGCCGTCCTGCATTGCCTGTGTGAAGGGACTCTTTCTCCTGACCACTCCTCACTTTACAACTTCCCAGCCTTGCTGACTCTGGGATCACGTTTACTTTGATCTCCAATTCCAAGGGAAAAGTGTCCCCTTCCTCTATACATGACTAGCCACTTTGCTCTGCTAAAGGGAAAAAAGGTTCTTGCTACTATCACTGCTCCTATCCTTCCCACCTCCACCAGCAGCTTTCCCAGGATCTGACAGAGTTGGGTGGAGATGGGGAGGAATAATCTCAGTGTGAGCACTCATCTTTCTAGCAGCCTAACCTAATGCAGAGCACCTAGCTTACTAGAAGGTAGGAAAATCTGACTTTTGTTATTCTTGGGCCAAAGTCATGGCAGCTGCCGTGGCATGGCCTTAGCCAAATGCTTTGCTGCTCACTTGGCAGTTATGGTAAGTGAGCACAGCAAGTCAAAGGTCCTCTGTCTTCAGCTGTGTGTGAAGAAAGAATAGTTACTAGGACTGTACCTGGACAGGAATCAGTACAGCTGGGGAACAACTGTGCTATCAATGCAAGTATCAACTATTAACAGAGTAAAAGAGAGCAAACAGTAGCCAGAGAGAGAGAGAGAGAGAGAGAGAGAGAGAGAGAGAGAGAGAGAGAGAGAGAGAGATGAACCTAGAGTCATCTCAGGGTGTGAAGCACTAGGAAGAGGAAAGACAGCACGGATGGGAGGAGACCTGAGCTCACTAAGCAGAGGTCCAACATTGCCCCTGAGCAGAGAGGGTGGAGGGGGGCAGCACTGAGCAGAAAAGTGGGGCAGAAAGTTAATGGCCAAGGCGAGAGCAGGGGGACATGGGAATGTGATAGCATGCATCAGTGAGGCTAGGTGTTCAGCCACCAAAGCCACGGATCGTGGGCAGAAAACAGAGCCCCCTGCCCTTTTTGTGGAGGCATTTGGAAAACAAAGAGCCCCACAGACAAACTCACGACAAAGTGCTTGTTATGAGCAGCCTTGGCCTGAGTGCCAGCTTCCCAGGGTACCTGACTGGCGGAGGTGTTCATAGTCCCAAACACAAGGTGCTCTGCCTGATTTTGTTCTCAGTGCTGGAAACAGGGACATCTCACAAGCTTTGCTGGGATCAGGGAGTGCCTGAATCTTTCCTGGGAGATTCACAGAGACAAGTGTAGCTCCTTTGCTAGCCTATGCCGATAAACAATATGCCATCGCAGAGGAGTCTTCTCACAACTGCCCTCCAAAAAGCAAGGTGTAAAGTGAACTCAGTCACACATACTCTTAGGTTTTTCTTTGGTCTTTAGTAGAAAGGTAAAAAAGAAGAGTTGCTGGGGCTAACCATGGGGCAGGCTGCCTAAGCCAGAGGCACCGACTGAGTTTCTCCAGCAAGCAGGGTTCCCGGCCTTTGGTGCACTGGGGGTGCTGTTCTTGTGATTGTTGTTGCTGTTGCTGAGTACCTTACAATGTTTCAAATGACACTGATTTTTCACAGGATCCTCTCACGGTGGATCACGTGCGCACCCAGGATCTTGGCGAAGGCTTGTGCTTTTTCTATTAATTAAAAACCAAAGCTCCCTGAAGAAAATCTACTGACCTAGAAATTAAGACAAGCACAGTGGGAAATGCAAGTGGGAAAAAAAGCAAAATTTCTCCATCTTCCTCTGCTTGTCCATTTCCTAACAGTCCTTCAAAAATGCTTTCCATACCTTTAGAATACACAGCGTTCCAATGTGGACTTACAATGAAAAGAAAGAGGAAAAGAGTAACCTATGCCAGAGTGTGCCAGTCGATCATTGCATGCCACTAGTAATTGCTAAGGACTGCTGCAGTTTGAAGACACAAATGGTAGTGCCTCATAACTAAAATGATGTACAGAGGAGTTGCCTGTGCTACATACAGGTGTAAGTGGTCCCATTTTATAGCTATAGAAAGACTCAAAGCTCGCTTTGCAACTTGGAAATTGACCTATGTTTCAGTTTTTCTCTTAGAGCAACTTTCTGCTCATCTGAGTGAAGCTGGGTGGATGCATTTTTTTTTTCTAGCACTGGGGATTGAACCCAGGGCCTTCACATGGAGCTACATCCTCAGCCTTTTTTTGTTTCTTTACTTTGAGACAGGGTGTCACTAAATTGCCTAGGCTGGGCTAGAACTTGTGAGTCCTGGGATTACAGCTGTGTGCCACCATACCTGGCTGGTGGTGCAGGCGTATTTTACTATGGTGTGGCAGCTAGGAAACCACATAGAGTGGCAAGTTAAAAGGAGAGGTCTGATGTGAAATCCTCCCGCCTGCTGGGAGCTCTGTCCCTGAAGAAGACAGCAGACTTAGGTGCTGCAGACACCCCATGGCCCTAGTGTGGGCGCTCCTGGTGGACAGAGGGTGAGGGCCAACTCCCAGGCCCAGCCATAAACACACATGCAGGCGATTTGCAGTAAATCATTACAGTGACTTTCTGGCAGGCCTCACTCTCTCATCTCACATATACAAGAAGACCCTTGGGACTCACTAAACAAAGCCAAATTTCAAATGAATCAAAACATAATCAATGGATGGCTTTCATTTCCCACACAGCTGTCAATACTTATGTAATGATCAGACCAGTCGAAATTACTCTCATGAGGTTAATTAGGAAAAGAACTCTTCTTCCTACCCTAATGTCCAAGGACGGAACCCTTGAGCCAGCAAAAGGTAGTTCTAGGGATGGGGCAAATGGCTGAAGACTGCAAGGATGGCAGACTGGGAGCTGGGCCAGTTCTGTCTTTGATGCACTAGCAGCATTTTAGCACCTTCATTCAGACTTCTACAGGGTCCCTTGCATGTTCCAGGCACAGAACTAGGAACCTGGGTGGATGCCAAGAGAGTCATGAGTTCTCAGTCTTTAAGAGAGTTGGTAACAGCACTAGAAGCACAAATAGGAATCTCCCAATCCCAAGGGCAACATGATCAGCTGCCCAGGTAGCTGCACACCATGTACAGAACTAGCCACGTTATCTGATGGGCCCTGAGGTTGGACTTCTGTTATCCATGAAGTCTTTGCTCATTGTTGTAAACAATGTAGAATATCTGAGAGCTGAGGCACCTGGGCTGTCTTCAACTCTGCACTAGATATGTGACCATAAGTAAAATCCCTCAGCGTCTAGGAACTGTACAGCTTCTTTATCTATAAATTCAGGGTAAAAAATATGCTAGGTTCCACACCAAAATAGTATGTAAGAAAGTATGGAAAACTCTTAAGGGCATATAACTATACAGTTTTATGTAGATCTAAATTCATCCCTTGAATAGAGTCTGCTATTTAATACAGGTCTATTTCCTGGATAAGCACTTTTCATAGTTTTTTCCACAAAAATAAATACTGTAGGCCGACAAGTTAGGGAGCCTCATTACTAGGTTTTAAATATCTCTTCTTGTTCTACTTTTAATGGGGTCCATCCTTGCTTCCCCAGAAAACAAGATGAATGCAGATACTTGTGGTTCACTTTCATCTAATTTAGCAGGTTATTAAGAGCTGAATTTACAGTGTGATTAGGATAGCTTCTTACATTTTTTTCACCAGCCACAAACATGTTGGACCCAGCACAAACACAGAAAATTACATTTTCAGTTCTTCCGTATTTTATTTTGTTTTAGTGCTTATATTGAGGTGCACTTTAACACTGTTACAATGTGTGACCTATTTTTGCCACATCTAGCAAGTGGGGCCCGAAAAGAAAGGTGTTCATTTATTTATTTGGTTTTCTTGAGACAAGGTCTCGCTGCTGTAGTCCAGGCTAACCTCAAATTCATGGTGATCCTCCTGCCTCAGCTTTCTGAGTGCTAGGATTTGGGCATGAACCATCATGTCCAGCTAAAATGCTTTCATTTTTCTAACACAATCTGAATTGGGTCTAATGACCCAAGCCCTAGCACAAATATATCTTTAATACTACAAACCATAACTTATACCCACATGAAACTTTCCCTTCCAGAAATATCTGAAGAAAAAATTTTAAGATTGCTTTAAAAATATTCTGAGGAAGACTCATCCAAGAAGACTATTTTAGTTTATCGACTTGAAAGTACAAATTTGAATTTGTCTGTTAAAAATCAGCTGCCTTATTTTATTTTTCCATGTACACCCCTACCTCTCCCTTAATACAGCAGGGCTAGTATTCAGAATATTCCACAGTTGGTACAGGTAGCATATACACTAAGCAGAACTCACCCAGACTGAATGCAGTGCTGTGCATGCTGGCTGAATATTGGGCAGTAATAGATAAAAGGATTCTGGTGCCATGAGTATTCTGGGATATTAAAAGTTTGGTACTATACCTGGAGAGCAAGGTCTACCTTTGAGAATTCTTAATTTTGGCAACACTAGGAAGCCACACAAAATGTAGCAAGAACAAGACAACCCAGAGAACAAATAGTTCCCAGTGAGTGTTCTTGCTTTCTATAGGAGAGGAACAACCAGGGGCCTTAAAGTATTTTCAGCTACTGAAGGTTTAAGGTTATTTCCTCACCCACACTGATATTTCGCACATACAGCGGATGGCACTGCTTGTCTATCGTCAATATGAGGATGACTCTTTGCAGAAGGCCAGGGCCACCTAACATAAGTAATGCTGATAAGCAGTTTAGCCCAAATGCAGGATTGTGCATCTGTTTCTCTAATTCCATTTGTGTGAACTCAATTAATGGATCTGCTGCATCCTGCGCTGTTCCTTATCAGCACGCTTCACAATGAACCAGCTGGCCCCCAGGGGCTGTTTAAAGACAGGCTAATGAAATGTTTCGGACACCGAGTTGAGGTTCTCCTTTGCTACGCACTGTTCTGCACTGCCCAGTGTCATGCTGTCTTGTCTGGCCAAAAAGAGAGACTGACTTATTCCATGTGAGTCTGTTATTTTAGACTCCACTATCCCAGGAATTTCTGGGTTGTGAGAATTCATTTTTATTCACTATTAGTTCTTTTTTAACCTCGTTTCAGATTCTTCCTTCAGCTGGTTGCAGTGTAGGGGTAGGAGGCTTAGGGGACATTTCAACCAAGGGGACCTGAGGACCAAGATCAAAACCATAATATTGCTGCCTTGGATTTATAAACACACTCAAATACTCTTTATTTGGTGTTTCTTCATCGCTGCTGTTAAAGTCAACATCAGGTAAAGATGACTTATTCTCCATAATCTCCACCTATCTGTATTTGCATCAGTTTTGTACCTCTTCATATTATAATTATTCATTCACAGGTAGGATTCCCTTTCAAGAACATGAGCTCCTGAAGGACAGAATCTAGGTTGCATTGATCTTTTGCCCTCATCATTCAACACAAGGCCTGGTGTGTCAGATAAATTATAAATATAGATTGTGTGTATGTGTGTCTGTGTGTGTGTTTGTGTGCCTGTGTGTGTGCCTGTGTGCATAAGACAGAGACTCAAGTCACTATGGTTCTTACTTGTGTAAGACATTCATTGATGATGGTGAGCCAACAGACCTATCTGACTTTTCTTATAGAAAGAAGATAGTTCATACTATGAGACAAGATATAAAAGGGATCTATCAGCAAAATTAAGCCCCAGAATTAAGCCCCTTAGTAATGACTCCGTAACACTATCACAGACATATAAGCACCATAAAGATAAGGACTCAAGTATTGACTAGAAGCAGCCTGAGCTCTTGTTATTATCCCTAAGAGCCACAGGGAGACTACAAAATACCCTATCAGATATATACTACAGACAAAAGATATGTTAACTTGTTAGGCCATTTTAAAATTTAATTCATATATCCCTGAGGAATTTATTAACTGTTCACAATGAGAGATTGTAGTCACCACATTTTTCACTTCTGCAGTGCACTTTGGTCCTCATCCTGTGCCCTGCAACTAACTGTTCGTCACTCTGCATAGACTTACCTTAGTCAGTATCTCCGTGAAGGCATGCGGGGCCAAACATTTCTTGTTATTATCCAACAAAGCATTCTGCTAAAATATTTTATTATTTGTTTGTACTAAATCCCTTTAAAAAATTTTTTTTTTTTGGTGTTTTTGAGATAGGGTGTCACTATGCAGTTCAGGCTGGCCTTGAACTCATATTGTAACCCAGGCTGGTTTCAAATTCATGGCAATCCTCCTGCCTCAGCCTCTTGAGTGCTGTGATCACAGGCATGTGCTACCATGCCTGGCTGTGTTTTTAAATTTTAGGATGCTCTGCTTCCCATGAATACAGAGTTTTATACAAATTTAAAAGCTTACACTTAACTCCAAGGCCCAGAGGTTTTGATAATGGGGTTCTTGCTGTTATTTTTGTCTTTCTGGAGTTTCAAATCTCCCTAAATGTGGTTTTAGTATGAGTAAAATACGTGTATTGGCTGGAGTGGAATGTAGAATACTCCTCTGGTTCAATGGTGTTAAATGGTCACTGTTAGGTAGAGTTATGTTCTACATCTACTCATGGACAGATCAAAACTCACCAGGCAAGCTATACTTTTTGGCAAAGAGAAAAATCTGCTGTTAGCTTTGTTACATATACCAAATAACAATAACAAGAAAAATTACTGTAAGCTTTGTTACATATACCAAATAACATGTCTTAAATTCATGACAGCTATTGTTTTTTTGTTTTGTTTTGTTTTGTTTTCCGGTAACAGGAATCAAACTCACAACCTTGAGCTTTCCAGGCAGGCGCTGTGCTGCTGAGCTAAATCCTCAGCCCCATGACAGCTATTGTATTAAGGGCAAATCCATATAATTAAAAGAGAAATGAAGACTGAAAACTAAAGGTTTCCAACATACCTAGGAAGATAGCTCTTGGAAGCTACCCAGACCAATTTTTAAAACTTACCTGATTCCATGAATAATTTAAACACAAAGACAGAGTGCTTAGCACTTAGGCACTGGATAAACATTTGTCTAATGACTGCACAATTGCTTTTAAAAAATCTTCATGTCTACTAATTAATTTGCATTCAGGTAAGCATCAGTCTTTTTAAGGGCATAAACCCATGTGGCCAGTTTTGAAATGTTCAATAATTACCACGCCCTTGAAATATCAGAGTCCAACATGAATGGCTTGAAAGATCAACAAAGTTCTTTAGATATTCATATATGATCTCTATACCTGGGCTGTCCAGTAGAATTTCTTGCAGTGTTGGAAATGTTTTGTATGTGCTGTCCAGTACAGGGGCCGTTAGTCACATGTGGCAGCTTAGCACTTAAAATGTGATTACTGCAACTCAGAAACTGAAGTTTTGTTTATATATTTATATTTTAGTGCTGGGATGATTGAACCAAGGGCCTTGTACATGCTAGGGAAACACTTTTCCCCTGAGCTACACCCCTAGATCTGAATTTTAAATTTTATTTAACTTTAAGAATCCACTAGTGGCTACTGCATTGACAAGCACAATTCTGCAAAAAGGATCAGAAAAACAAAATTCAAAAGATGGGAAATATGCTTAAGGGCATTTTGATAAACCTTCATGTTCTTTGCTCTTCTATAGGGACAGTTTCTTCATTCATCTTCTGACTCCCTTCACTGTGATCACTTTTTAATTCTGTAGTTGCAAGGATGGTAAACGCTGTTTCATCAACCAGCTCTTTGCTCTTGTGATTCTCAAACCTGGCTGTGCATCAGCTCCACCCTCAGAGATTCGATTCAGCAAATCTGGAGGGGACTGGGCATCTGTGTTTTTTAAGCTGCACAGATGATTCTGATCTGCAGCCAGGCTTGGGAACAACTACTTTACACAGAGACCCAAACCAGCAGCCCTTGGGCCAAATACACCCTCAAAACATATGTTCATCCCACACTGTGTTTTAAAACGTTTTGAGTTAGTTGCCAACTTCCACAAATTGTAACGCTTTTATCCAAAATGTAAAGACTGCCCTCTTCAGATAAAGCATCATTTCTTTGATTCAATACTACATTTTGGCCTCACATGAGCTCAGGCTTCCAACAGGCATTCAAGGTTGAGACCTCTTTGTTACCCACTACTTAGGCAATACTTGCTAAATCAGGAAATAATTTGTATCAGTGTACCATTCCTAGAATAGAGTGCCAACTATTCTATCAAGAAGGCTGCATATAATCATTTGGCAAGCTGAAGAATATGTCTGTACCATCATCAAAACCCCCAAAATAAATATGATAAAAATCTCAATAGAAAGATGAGTCATGGCTGGAAGAAGTCAAGCTAGCAGAATAGGTGCAGGCAACAGTGACAGCCTTTCTATTTTTTTTTTTTTTTTGTATTGAGGATCGACCTCAGGACCTTGTGCTTGCCAGGCAGGCACTTGTGCCACTGAGCTACACCCCCGACACTTGACAGCCTTTCTTGGACCTGGAATCAAGGGAGCTGAAAAATAGCTACTCAGCAAGGAGAAAATAGAAAAGTTCTGAGAATCAGGAAAGCAGTGACAGGCAGGCTAAAAAAATCATTGTGCTCCAGTTAATTTTAATTGTCAACTTGATTGGATTAATATATTCCTGGAGAAGTGGTTGGATCACATGACCGCTATAGTCCCAATTAATTCCAGATGCTCAGACCTGAATGTGCTGCTGGGAAGTGAGCACCTGTTGGAAGTGGGTCCGTTGGCACGTGACTTTGAAGGGTATATCTTTTGCTGGTGATCTTTTTGGGCTCTGCTTCCTGGCCTCCAAGAAGTGAACAGCTTTGTCCCACCATGCCCTTTCTCTGTGATGTTCCTGCCCCGGAGCCAGCTGACAGTGAATAGAAACCTCTGAAAACAAGCCAAGTAAAGCATTTCTTCCTTTAAATTGAGTATATTAGACATTTTGTCCAAGCAGCAAGACAGCGGAGTAATATACACAAAGAAACAGAAAGACAACATAGTGAACCACATCACGAACCTTGGCTCCGGAGGGAGAGAGGACTCTGCCTCTACAACCACAAGGCAAGTTTGGAGAAGGCCAGCAACGCCAGTGATAAAACAACAAACTGGCAGCTCTAGTCCCAAGAAAATCCACAGTTACTGCATGCTGTAAATCCAGTATGGAGATTTAATCTGAAAGTGACTCCTCCTGAAAGGCTAGCTTTGGAGAAGGAATCTATTGCAGTACTTGCCATAGTTTGGAATGGTATAACCAATGGCTACTTCAGGAAGGAGATCATTTTTTGAGATTGAACTACTCCAGGGATAAGAAATCAAGGAATAATCACCCATAAGGGTTCCTGGAGACACCATACTGCAGTGACTGAGTGAAATACAACCACAAGAAACAGTCATAGAGAGGTGTAGGGGTAGTCACAGACTCCTGAGAAGTTCAAGCAGTGTGGAGCTCATGCTATGAAGGATATCTGTAAGGTCCATCACACATGGCTTTTTAAATTATTTATTGTGGTACTAGAGTTCTAAGTCAAGGGTGCTCTAGCATTGAGCTACATCTCCAGCTCATTTTTATTTTGAGACAGTGTCTTGCTAAGTTTTCCAGGTGGGACTCAAAGTTATCATCCTCCTATGTGTAGCTTTCTGAGTAGGCTGGATGTGACAGTAGTGGGATTCAGTCCACTGCTTTGCTTGGTTCTCCTTGCTGACCACTTTCAGCACAAACTCAGTGGTCTATTTGCTCTCTCTATCCACCACTATGTTTGAGAATATATTTCTGCTTGGATGTTTGCCATGGCCCTGGTGCACTGACAGTGGGGGAACGATGGAGCAACTATAACACCACATTAACCCCATGCCACAAAGATAGATGGCACCAAGGTTCAGGTTAATGGCATAGAAAATTTATTCAATGAAATAATTACAGAAAACTTCTCAAATCTTGGGAAAGGTATTGACATCCAGGTACAGGAGACATTAAGAGCCCTAAAATGACATGGTCAAAAAAGCACCTCCCCATGTCACATTACAGTTAAATGTCATGAGTACAGAATAAGGAAAGAACATTAAAAGCTACGTG
Organism: Chinchilla lanigera; assembly: GCF_000276665.1. NCBI lineage: Eukaryota > Metazoa > Chordata > Mammalia > Rodentia > Chinchillidae > Chinchilla > Chinchilla lanigera. The sequence goes on along the minus strand of NW_004955426.1, from coordinate 17,569,659 downwards.
AGAAAAACATTAAGTAACTTAGAGAGACAAATCCACAAAAACAACTGGAGATTTATATACAAAACTTTAAAGGTCCTGGTGCAACCTCTGTGGAAATCAGTGTGGACATTCCTTTAAAAACTAGGATTAGAAGTCCCCTTCAATCAAACCATTTCTGCTTCTGAGTATCTTCCCAGAAGAACTAAAAAAAAAAATCATACTACAGTGATATATGTGGACCTATGTTTATAGCAGCACAGTTTGTACTAGCTAAATCTTGGAAATGACATAAATGCCCATCAACTGAGGAATGGAAAAAAAAAGATGTGCTTTTTTTAATGTAATGGAATACTATTCAGCCATAAAGAAGGATAACCTGGAGACTTTTATAGGTAAATGGATACAACTCAAGACCATACTCATAAGTGAAATAAATCAGACCCATATGCATAAATATTGTATTGTTTCACTAGTGTGAGAAAATGGACAAGAAAATAGGATCTGAAATGTACAGTAGATAGTGTGAACTGGGAGAAATCTTTCAAAAGAAAAGACAAACTTTGATGGGGAAAAGGGGAAAAGAAGACAGGGAAAAAGAAAAAAATATATGTATACACAGATAGTTAAGATAGTTATACAGCTAGCTTCCTTTAGTTCCTTGAAAAGAACATTTTGTGCTAACATTGTTTAGACAAGATATCATGCCTCTATCTTGTACTCTGATTAACTACTATTAAGACAACAATACACAATATATCAACTATTGTAACTGTCCTACTAACCTGTCCTACTAACCTGTTTTGAAACTCAAGTTTCATTGTTTATTTATCTTTTTTTCTCTTTAAAAATACTTGAAAGATAAGGAAGGTATAGAATGGTATATTTCTAAGCTTTAAAGAAAATAACTGCAACTCAGTTTACTGTACGTAGCAAAGCTATTCTTCAAAATCAAAAGAGAAACAAAAACTTCTTGAGATAAGTGTAAGCTAAAGAAATCCACAACCACTAAGCTGGCAGTGCAGAAGATACTTAAAGGAATCCTACACACAAAAGAGAAAAAGTAGATCAGCTATTATAATTAGAAAATAAGCAAACATTAGAATAAGAAAAAAATGATGAGAGTTAATACTTTCTATAATAACTCTGAATAAAAATTGTCTTCATTCTCAAATTAAAAGACACAAATTGATTTTTAAAAAAATACTCAACTCTTTGCTGTTTACAAGAAATACACCTCACTAGCAAAGACATACATAGACTAAGTGAAGGGATAGAAAACAATATTCCTTGCAAATAGAATCCAAAGGCAAGCAGGGGTAACTACACACATACTGAAAAAAGTAGATTTCATAACAAAACTCATCAGAAGAGACATAGAAGACCATTACATATTGGTAAGGGGAATAATTCATCTCAAAGCTATAAAAATTGTAAGTGTATATATGACAAACATGGATGGATGTGCCTAATTTCATAAAACAAACATTTCTCACCATAAAAGGACGCATATATCCAATACAATAATACTGACTAACTTCAATACTTCATTCTTACCAATAGATAGGTCATCAAGACAAAAAAATCAATGAGGAAGCATTAGTGTTATATTATACCATAAATCAAATGAACTTAACAGACATCCACAGAACGTTTTATCCAACAAGTACAGAATATACATTTTTTAGCAACTCATGAGATGTTCTCCAAAATAGATCATATTTTAGGCCACAAAGCAAGTTTTAATAAACATAAAAATTGAAATAGTTTCTTACATCATATTAGATAGTAATGTAATAAAACTAGAAATCAACAGTAAAAGAAACTTCAGAAACTACACAGGCATATGAAGACTGAACAATATGCATTTGTTTTGTTCTGTTTTGTTTTATTTTGTTTGAGGTAAGGTCTTGCTCTATAGTCCAGGCTGGCCTTGACCTCACTGTGTAGCCCAGGCTGACCTCAAACTCACAGCAATCCTTCTGGCTTAGGCTCCTGAGTGCTGGAAATACAGTCATGCATCACCACACCCACATGAACAATACACTGTTGGCCCATTAATGATGAAGAAATCAAGGGGAAATTTAAAAATTTCTAGAATCAAATGTAAATGGAAATACAGCATAACAGAACTCTGGGATACAAATAGCAGTCCTAAGAGGAAAGTTTATAGCTATGAGTGCCTGTTTTAGAAAAAAATAAAGTCTCAAATAAATAACCTAATGATGCATTTCAAGTTCTTTGAAAAATAAGAAAATCAAACCCAGTAGAAGGAAAGAAATAATAATTATGAGAGCTGAAATTAATGAAACAGAGACTAAAAGAGTAATACAATGGATTAAAGAAACAAAGAGTTTGTTCTTTGAAAAGATAAATAAGATTGATAAACCCTTGGCCAAACTAACAAAAAGAAAGAACTAAATCAATACAATTAGAAATGAAAAAGGGGATGTTACAATAAACACCACTGAAATATAGAAGATAGTAGGAATTTTAGTTTTTGTTTTGAGATAAAAACTTGTCTTGAAATGTAGTTTAGGCTGGTATTGAACTCATCATGTAGCCCAGGCTGACCTCAAACATTAAAAAACCTATTGCTTTTTTTCTACACCAATTATGAAGTAGCTAAGCAAGAAACCAGAAAAATAATTCCATTCTTAATAGCTTAAAACAGTAATAACAACAAATGCAAAAACAAAAATCCAAGGAATCCACCTAACCAAGGAGGCAAAAGACTTCTACAATGAAAATGACAGAATTCTGAAAAATGAAAATGAAGAAGACATTGAAGATGGAAAATTTTCCAGTGTAGTCTCTGTCAAAATTCCAAATACAGAATGCCAGATGTGGTGATGCCCACATGTAATCCCAGCATTTGAGAGGCTGAAGGAGGAGGATCATCATGTGTTGGAGGCCAGCCTGGATTACATAGTGAGTCAAAGGCCAGCCTAAATCACATAGTGAGACCTTCTCTCAAAAATCCAAACCAAAAAAACAAAACAAAACAAAACAAAAAAACCCACACACACAAAAAAAAAAAACTTCCATGAAGATGGTAGAGCAGTGAACAGCAGAGAAACAGCCTCTTTGAGATTTGATGTCCAGACGCTGGAATATAGCTATGTGAGAAAGAGAACAAGGGGGAAAGTGGGTCCGTGAGACCAGGCAAGGATCTGAAGCCTGTGCAGAGGGTAAAGAGAAATACTTCAATGCAAAAGAAGGAAGTAGCAAGCAGTGCTTTCTCTCTGAGCTCTGATTCACTGTGTGAGAGGGTCAGGTAGAACCTGCAGGCACACAGTGAATACTAGTGACCCCAGAGGCCTCCAAAGAGAAATGCACAGAGGAACAGAACAGTGAACACAGCAGACTGCAGTGGCTGGTAAGCTGAGTTAAGACATTGCCTAGGAGAGGGAAATTGGCCAGTAGGCATCTTTAAAAGGGACCAACTGACTTCAGAACTCAGATCAGCTGCAGGCTGGCTCCACCTATCAGTTACCAGTATCAGGGTGAGGTGGAACCAAATTTAAATTGGCAGAAAGTCAAGGAACCAAGTTATCCTGGAAGGAGGAACATGGAGTGTTGCAGAATGTGTATTATGATGTTGTTGGGAGGAACAATCTGTAAAAGCCTACTAAGTCTGTTTGTTCACAGGTATGGTTCAGTTCTGATATTTCTTTGCTAATTTTTTGTCTAGTTTGTGACAATGGGGTATTAATGTTCCCAGTTACAATTGTGTTATTGCTTATTTAATTTTTCATATCTATTAATAATTGTCTTCTATAGTTGAGTGCTCCCATATTTGGCGCATATATATGTATGATTGTTGTCTCTTCTTCTTGAAGTTTTCCCCTGTGTAGTGACCTTCTTTATCTCTTTTGATCATTCTTGGTTTGAAGTTCTGCAAACAGTTCTGCAAACAAGTTCTGCAAACTTTATTGTCTGCAAACAGAATAGCTACCCCTGTTTTTTTCTGAGTTCCTATTGCATGGAAAATTGTTTTCCATCCTTTGACTTTCAGTCTATGAATTTATTTTTGAGTTAAATGTAGTTATTGCATATAGCTGTAGTGGATTGATACCTGGTGGTCAACTTATAACCCCCAGCTGAACTGAGTAAGTGTTGTGCTGGGTGTAGGAGGCCCACCTGAGGACTGTTGCCAGCAGCATAAGAGGCAGACCTGGAGAAGAAGAAGCAGGCTGTTGGAAACTGAGAGAGGCTGTGGGGAGCTGGCTTTCCTGATGAACTTGGCTGTTTTCATCCTCTGAGGAGCTCGGGACCTCGCTGGCACTGAGAATGGTTTTGGTTCACTTTGGGGAGCTCTGGTCCTTACTTTGAGCATAGCTTCCTGATTCTGGAGGGGAAGATGGTACACTGCCTGCCTCCTGGAAAAGCTTGCTGCATTGGCTTCCCTGATTGGAACTCGGCCATCCTGATCATGGGAGGAGCTCAGGACCTCACTGTTGCTGAGGAAGGCTGTGGTACATTTTGGGGGAGCTCTGGTTCTGAGCATCACTTCCTGGCTCCAGTGCAGATCTCTCAACCTGCTAACATAGGTCCTTCATCCTGCTGGCACAGACTTTGTAGATTCCACCACTGACCTTTGGGCCTTCCCAGCAGATCCATGAAATAGGCCTGCATGAGATGTTGTCATGGGCTCTGGGCCTCCAGTTGGATTCATGGGAGGCACTGTTATGAGCTCTGGGTATTCAGCTCAACTCATGTAGGACACTGTTGTGGAATCCAGGCCCTCAGCTGGATTCCTTGGTCTTAGTGTGTGGACAGATTTCCTGCACTCTTTTGTATACTGTTCTTTGGGTGACTATTATTAATAGTCATATAAAGTATGTGTCCTGTATTGTATTGCTCCCCTTGCAAAAATAAGCCCCAAACCAACACAATAGCATATTGTTGTATCTTGTTATTGATCCATTCTGCCAGTCTTTCTTTTGATTGGTGAATTGTGGCCATTTATATTGATGGCTATAACTGATATGTATTGGCTTATCTTTGTCACATTATTTTCCTGCTGTTGGTTCCATGTTTTTCCCTCTCTTTAATTGCTTGCCCTGTCTGGTGATTTCATTTGGTTGTTGTCTCGGCATTGGGATCATTTTTATCTCTGTATAGAATATCTTTCAGTACTCTTTGTAGGGTTGATTTGGTGGTCATGAATTTCTTCAGTTGTTTTTTGTGATGGAAATATCTTATTTCTCCATTACCTTTGAAATATAGTTTTGCAGGATACATCCATTTGGGTTGGAAGTTATTTACTTTCAATGTGATATATTTTGCTCTAAAAATCTTCCTCATTTCAGGGGTTTTGTTGAGAAGTCTACTGTGATTTGGATAGGTTTTCCTTTATAGGTGATCTGTTTCTTTTCTCTAACATCTTTTAATATTCTGTTCTTGTGCTGGATTTCTGGGATCTTGATTATTATATGCCTGGGTATAGATTTATTTTGGTCATGGCTAATTCAAGTTCTGGAGAGGAGACGGAGAGGGAGAGGGACAGGGAGAAGCAGAGTAAAGAAACAAATCCATGAGACTATAGAGGAATTCATTTCAGAAATAATCTCTCAGCTACAAAAGAAATGACAACAATAATAAAAGAATTGCTCAGCAAATCTAGAGTACATATAGATTAAACATAGAGGACCATAGGAAAATGATGGAAACTGTATATGATTAATAGAGGAAAGAAATAGAAGATATGAAACAGATTCAAACAGATATCTCAGAAATTAAAAATTCCATTGAAAGCTGGCAAAACTGCTTGGATGAAACTGAAGATAGACTTTCAGATCTTGAGGACAGGATTGCAGCTAGCAATCATGAAAGAAAAGATCTCTTAAAAATAACAAGGGGTCAGGAAATAACAATTCAACAGCTGCAACATGATGTAATGAAAAATAATGTAAGACTGATAGGTGGCAATAAAAAAGCAGGAGTCAACACTAACGACATAAAGACTATTTGTAGAAGTAATATCAGAAAATTTCTCAAGCATGGGAAAAGAATCTTACATGCAGATAAAAAACAATTGCCCATGTTTATAGCAGCACAGTTTGTAATAGTTAAATTTTGGAAACAGTCCAAATGTCCATCAACCAATGAATGGATAAAGAAAAAAAATTTTTAATACAATGGAGTACAACTCTGCCATAAAGAGAGATAAACACAAGATACGTCTAGCTAAATGAATGCATCCTGAGATCATACTTTTAAGTGAAATGAATCAGACATACGTGTTTAATTACAGCAGTGTTTCTCTGGTGTGAGAAACCAAAAGTATAAGTAAGGACCAAAATGTATAATAGGTATTGGGAAATAGGAAGAAATGAGATGGGAAACAAAGGAGTAGGGAGGGGGAAAGAAAGGAAGGGACAAGAAAGAAGAGAATAGAGGGGGAAATGGAAACAAAGCTTTTGTAATAAGGAGGGGAAGAAGGGTTGGAGGGAGAAGAGTGGAATGGGAAAAAAGCAGAAGCAATATGTATCATGTACAGGCACAAACTCCCTATGATGAATATGATCATTATGTATATCTAAAATGCACCAATAAAAAGAAAAAAAAAATACATTCTTGACAAACAGAAAAAAATATCATAATATTCCTGTGGAAATACAAAAGAGCCAGAATAGCCCAAGTAATCCTCAACAAAAAAGAGCAAGGCTTGGACATTACAATACTCAATTTCAAACTACACTGCAAAGCCACAGCAACAAAAACAGAATGGTGTTGGCGTGAAAGTAGACATGTAGACCAATGGAATAGAACAGAGAACACAGAAACAAATCCACCCAACTACAGCTATATGATTCTCGACAAAGGGGCTAAAAACATACATTAGAGAAAACATGGCCTCTTTAGAAAATGATGCTGTGAACACAGGTTATTCATATGTTGAAGATTTTTCACTCTGTACAAAAGTCAATTTAAGGGCTGGAGATATAACTCAGTGATAGGGTGCTTGTGTAGCATGCTGAAGCCCTGTCTTCAATCCTTAGGACTATAAGAAAAACAAATCTCACGTCAGGCATGGTGGTGTATGCCTATAATCCTGGTGCTTGGGAGGTTGAGGCACGATAACAGAGTGTTTGAGGCTAGGTTCACCTACCCAGTGAGATCTTGTCTCAAAAAAAATCAGAATGGGTCAACACCTAGATATAAGACCTGAAACTTTGAAACTGCTAGAAGAAAATATAGGGGAAACACTTGAACTCATGAGCACAGGCAAAAACTTTCTGACTGGGACTCAAATAGTAGAGAAAATAATAATGAATCAACTGTAGGGAATACATCTATCAGGTTAACAATATTCCTTAGTTATTGCTGGCTGATTAGGCCGGCAATCTCCCAAATGAGTGTAAAGCAAAGACCAAATAAAAAGAGGCAAATGGGATGATTTCTGGGCTCCAGGAGGATCAGAGCCCTCTCACAGAATTTGAGATTTTCTTAGGGCTAAGACCAAAAGCTTCTCTGGGTGGCCCATATTTATTTGGTTGTCAGAAGAAGGAAGGGGAGTACTCAAGAAGGGCGGAATCACTCAAAGACTTCTCCAAGTAAGGTATTAAATTAAGCCACCCTGGAGTGATATGCCTGAGGCTACAGTCTTTATCTAGTTGAGATTGAATCCAGGTGTCCTTGGCTGTGATCTTGTCTTATCCTTTGAGGCTTTCCGGCTTCATCACCATTACAGGTTTTAGTAGGGATTAGTGACTCACAGAGGTTCACTTACTATGAGACTGTCACTCATTTTCAGACAAGGAGCCTAGGCTTTGGACAGACTCGCATGAAAAGCCCATTGGTTAACTTAAGTCCTGCTCAGGGCTGCTTTGTAGTGGTCTCCGTCAGCACCAAACTGAAAAGTTTCTGCATAGCAAGGGAAACAACCAGCAGAGTGAAGAGACCATGAAAAGAATGCAGAGAAGTCTTTGCCCGATGCTCTTCCAACAGAAGATTAATAAATGAATTAAAAAGAGATTTCTCAAAAGAAGTGCAAGTGACCAATAAGTATATGAAAAAATGTTCAACATTTTTATCCACTAGGGAAATGCAAATCAAAACTACACTGAGATTCCGTCTCACTCCAGTCGTAATGACCATCATCAAGAATACAAGGAAAGGGGCTGGGGATTTAGCTCAGCGGCACAGCGCCTGCCTGGCAAGCGCAAGGTCGTGAGTTTGGTTCCCGGTACTGGAAAAAAACCAAAAAAAAAAAAAAAAAAAAAAAGAATACAAGGAAAAAACTCACAATACATACTGTTAAGGATATGGGAGAAAACATTTCACATTGATGGTGAAAATGTAAATTAATATAGCTACTATGAAATCACTATGGTGATTACTCAAAAAACCAAAACTAGAACTACCATATGACCCAGCTAGATCACTGCTTGGAACATACCCAGAGGAATCAAGCTCAGCATAGTACGGGGATATCTGCATTCCCATATTTACTGCAGCACAATTTATGATAGCTAAGATTTTAGACTAGATACCTAATCACAGAAAAATGTGCATATACATTTATTACTTAGTGTTACTCAGCCGTAAAGAAGAATGAAATTATGTCATTTGCGGGAAAGTGGATGAAATCAGAGATCATCATGTTAAATGAAATAAACAAGACTCAGGGATACAAGTATCACGTGTTTTCCTTAATATGAGGAACCTGAAAAAACAGCATAAAGTAGAAAATAAACTTATTATTAGAGAAGAAGAGAATCAAGATAGGAAGAGTGATATGTCTTGTATTTAGATGTCCCCCCAAAAAAAACTGGCCACAGGTGGGACTTTTTGGAAGTGGCTGGATCTAGAGTATGTACTGCTGAGATCAAGGATGTGATGCTGGGGTTGATACATGGTGTAATGCTAGGATTAAGGCAGCCCCATCGTGACCTGGATAAGATATAAGGGACAGAAAGAGGGTTGCTGCTTTGCTTCTTCACTTCTTTGTTCCCTTCTGCCAGCCATGAACTCTATCTCTTCTGTGATTCCTCTCTGCATGTTATCCTGCCTTGGAGCCAGCCAAGGAGAACGTGAAACCTCTATAAACTATGAGCTAACTAAACCTTTACTCCTTTAACTTGGGTGTTGTGATTTTATCTCAGAAACAAGAAATACTAAGACAAAGGGGCTGATGAGAGTAATAGGAGGATATATATGATCAAATATATACAAGTGTGGAAACACACACTGAAATCACTGAAAACTAATAGGCATTAACAAAAATATACAGTATTTAAAAAATAGTATGAGTCATGATCCAGCACCATAGGTCCAATCTTATTTGGGGATAAATTGTTATATCAGAAAAAATATTGTCTCTCTTTTTACTTTTTGACACACCTAACTCTCAACCTAAAGCATCATAAGGCCAACCAACAAGTACGCCAGGGAAGGTATCTTTCTTATACATTTCCTTTATATTTAGAAAAAACCGTTATTAACTCTCTCTTCCCTTACCCATGATTTCTTTTAAATATTTTTATATTCATATATAGTTTTAACATTAAAAACAGTTCTTTATCTTTTCTCCTTTGAGACACTTCTGTAATGAAAGCTAATGAATGAAGAATACATAAGCTAAAACTGTGACATAAACAAGAGGAAGCTCATCCATTGAAAACTAGATAGAGGAGTGGTAATTGAGAGGCAGAGAGAGACACAGTTTTCAAGTATTTATTGGAATAGTAGGTCTTCTCAGAAAAATACATGCACTTGCAATCAGTTGTAGAAGTTTCACAGCCCTATGAATCCCATCTATTGATTACTGATGAAAGTAGCTGTAGCCTAAAATAAGATGCAATACCTAATGATTATGGATACTGGATACAGAACACCAAAATGTCAGCCACAGCTTTGTAAATTGGGACACACTTTATGGCTAAAATGCTATACTAAGGCTTTTATATGAACAAAAGGAGAGAGGATCCTGGCAAACCATTAGAATTTAAGGAATAAATTGTCTCACTTCCAGGACCATGTTAAACACAGTGTCATCTAGAACTTATAACTGAAGGCACAGTGGATTTTTCAGCATGCACTAAATAAATCTGTGGTATCTGAATGTTTAAGCAAATTCTTAGAGACATCTATGACAGCACTGTGACATTTCCTGAAATCGCACTCACTGTAAATGGTTGCTTGATTCCCTACCCTGGTCAGTTCTAATAGTTCAGAGCTGACAGTCTTGCTCCTGTGTTTCATTGTATTTTGCTTTGCTTTTCCAAAAGGGAGCTTATTCCATCTTTGAGGTAATAAATTGGTAGTTACTTTAAGGCATAAAACATGCAATGTGAAGTTATCTTATTTTATAATTTCAAATGCATTTTCATTCTCATCTATTTCTACATGTGCAAAGTATCAAAAATAAAATGAAGGTTTTTTTTCACAGCATGGCTTTTGGCTTTCTACTTTAGCCACTTTTTATCACTGACAATGTTTAGACTTTTCACACATCAATTTGTTTCCAAGAAATGTAACAGACATCTCTTTTCTTTTTCTTCTCATTTTTCTTTTGAAGGTACTTTTCTCAGGGCCTTTACATTGAGTTACATCCTTAGTCCTTTCTTTTTTTTTCTTTTTTTTTTTTTTTTTGAGATAGGATCTCACTATGTAGTTCAGGCTGGCCCAGAACTCACTATGTCGTCCAGGCTGGCCTTGAACTCGCAGTGATCCTCCTGCCTCAACCTCCTGAATGCTATCAAGGCTGGCTTTGACTGCATCTTGCAATGCCTTTGAACCTTACAAAAAGAGATAATTGTGCCTACTTTTCATTAAAAATAGTTGATCTACTTGTTTATCTTTTCTTTCTTGAGATTCTTCTGTAATGACAGCTAATAAATAAAAATATGTAAAACCAAATGAAAATGCAAAAGGGAGAAAAGCGAGGAGCTGATGAAGATGACGTGGAACAGTATCACTGCAGGTGATGCAGAGGCAGAAGGAAGCATAGCTTACAGGGTTTCTAGGGGAAAATCTGGGCAAAAAGAAAAATTATTTGACAATAGAACCCTAGAAAACTTTAGAACCAAAGATCATAAATATGTTTCTGAACAGAAAGGAGAAGTAGCTCAGCTGCAGTTTGGAGCTTAAATATCTTTTACAGGTGCATGAGATAAGGCTTGGTCCTAGCTCACTGGGAAGTGGTGGCACCTTTAAGAAGTGGGGTCTGGTGGGAGGTCACTGGGGGTGTGACTTTGAAGGGGCTGGTGGGATCCCTGCCCCTTCCTCTGGCTCCTGCATGTCCTTGACAGGAAGTAGGCGGATTTCTCTGGCCTGTGCTCCAATCATGATGTGCCACTACTGGCCCAAAGCAGCTGAAACATCTAAAACTGACCCGAACTGTTCCTTCGTATAAGTTAGTTATCTCCCGTATTTATTCTGGTGCCAGAAAGGTGAGCCACAGGTGCTGAAAACAAAACTGACCAAAAAATCCAGGTCTGGTGGTGGTTCTTGATTCTCTGTTCATATTTTTCAGTGAGGCCTTGAAGATGGTTGGCAAGTCTGGGTATGTCATCAGAATCTGTCGCTTTCGGTCCTCTGCCTCAGGATGGTCGGAAAGGAAGATGAAGATGGCTCCTACTCGTTCCGTCTCCACCGGACACATCCTCTTTGTCTCTCACGCGATTAGCAACAAGGTATTTACCGGGTAGGAGAGAAGTCAGGCTGCTCTTCTGGGTGAATCAAATGGCCATAGAGAAAGACCTCCAGCTGGATTGATATTTAGGATTTTAATTAAAACCAAGTGGGTTACTCTTCTAGAAATACCAGTAAATAAGAAAAAAAAAA
>NW_004955426.1:17553303-17557787 GCF_000276665.1 Chinchilla lanigera | reverse complement strand
AAAAAAAAAAAAAAAAAAAAAAAAAAAAAAAAACCTCCACATTTTGGTCCTTGTGGGATACTTGGGATAACGGCCACTGCCTCCACCTGGTCACTGCACAACAAAGGGAGCAAGCTTGTTCACAAACACAGAGCTCCCAGCCAGCTCTGTGTCCTTTTCTTAAATATAAATGCATGCACAAGAGTACTAGAAATTTGAGCATTTTCAACATTGTAGGAGATATCTGAAGTAAAAATTTCACTGAGTAGGATCAGCAAAAGATTAGGTACTATAGAAGTAAAGATCAATAAGTTTAAAGAAAAGAAAAATTTAAAAGATAAAGACATACAGAAAAGAAAGCGCCTCAAGTTCCTAAGTGACAACTGGAAACCTACAAGAGGAGAGAAAATATTTAAGAAGGGGCCAGGTATGATGATCTACGCCGGTAATCCCAATCAGAGGGAGGCTGAGGCAGGAGGATTGCTATGATGAGTTCAAAGCCAGCCTGGTCTACATAGTGAGTTCAAGGCCAGGTTGAACTATATAGTGAGACCCTGTCTCAATAAAATAAAAAAATGAGGGGGAAAAATAGCAACTCACAAGTCTTAGAATTTCAGCAAACTCCAGGCAGAATAAGCACAAAGAAATCCACAGGGGTACATCATTAACAAATTAGTTGACTGAAAACCAAAAACAAACAAACAAAAATCTTAAAAGCAGTCAGAGAAAGAAGATATGTTATATATAGTGTGCAATAATTACATGACACTAACTTCTCAGTCGCCAGCTGGTCAAGGTGAATAGCTATAATCCCAGCTACTCGGGAGTTTGAGGCTGGAGGATCACAAGTTTAAGGCCAGCCTGAGCAATTTAGTGAGAGACTGTCTTAAAATAAAAATTGGCTTGGGATGTAGCACCCTTGAGTTCTATTGGTAGAGCAACCTTGAGTTCTATTTGTAGCACAGCAGAAAAAGAGATGAACTCCAAAAGGCAGAAGATCAACATCTTTCAAGCATACACACAAAAAATCTAGTAAAATATTCTTCAAAAATGAATGCAAAATACCCATGTTTACAACAATACAACCATTTTCAAAGCAGTCTACATATGATTGGATATGATCAACATATTAGATAAATAAAATATGATATATATTATATACAATATATACATCTATATTATCTTCTCTGCCATAAAGGATAATTTTGAGTCATCTGTGATTGTGGAAGTGGATGCACCTGAGACCATAATTTTAAGTGAAATAAATCAGACACAAGCTAAAATGTCGTATATGTGAAACTCAAAATATAAGTACATTTTTGGTTGTTTTATTGATAAAGGGTCTTGCTCTATAGTTCAGGCTGGTCTCAAGCTCATGGGGATCTTCCTGTCTCAGCCTCCTGAGCGCTGGGATTACAGTTATGCACCATCATGCCCAGCCCAAAGTATAAATAATTTAAAGAGAAAAATAAAAGATAGACAATAAGAAAGGGGGCGTAAATGTTTTACTGATGGGAAGGTGATCTAGAGGTGGAGGGAGGTTAGAGGTAGTTAGAGGTAGGCAAAGGGAGGGGAAAATACAATCAAGATGTGTTATGTACATATAACAAGTTCCCACAATGCAGGCAATCATGTACAGCAAGCATACTAATAACAAAGAGTACAAAATAAAAATATTTTTCTATTAAGTAAAAGCTTACAGGACTTTTCATCAGCAGACTTGAATATTAAGAAAGATGGAAGATGTGTTCTCTAGGTTGGAGGAAAATGCTGCTAGACAGAAACTCAGACCCATACAGAGGACAGAGAATCGTTATACATAATGGTAATTTTAAAAGTGGGCAAATGTGAAACATTTCTCTCCTGTTCTTAAATTTCTTTACAGGATTTTTGACTACACAAAGCAAAAGTAATAACAACATTCTTGTGGAGTTTATAATGTAGGTGGAAGTGGAAAGATGACAATAGCACAAAGGACAAAAGGGAGGAAATTAAAGTGTAATTGCACTTTATGTGGAGGAAATGTTATTTGAAAGAAGACTGTGATAAATTAGAGATACATCCTGAAAACCCTAGAGCAAGCACTACAAACAGTAAAACAAAGAAATATAACTAATAAACAATGGAAAAGGTAAAATTCTATAATAGAGCGTACTCAATCAAAAAGAGGGTCTGGGGGTCTGCGGGTGTAGCTCAGGGTGGAGAAGTTGCCTAACAAGTGTGAGATCCTGGGTTCACTTCCCAGCAAACATACATACACACACACACACACACACACACAGACACACACACAGAGGCATGGCATTTTTTAGAGGATAATTAATGGATATACAGGTACAGCAGAACCAAAGGAATTGCTTCTAATGTTCTACAGCATCATGGAATAATTATGGTTGATAATATTTTATTGAAAATTTCAAAGCAGCTAGTAGGAAATATTTTTTTAATGTTCCCAACAAGAGAACTGATATATGTCTGAGGTCATAGATATGCCAATTAACCTGATCTGGACATTACACATTGTCTACATGTATTGAAATGTCACAATAAACCTCATAAATATGTACAATTACTATGTGCCAGTTAAAAATAAAAGTGTATTTCTAAAAAAAGGAAGTACAGGGCTGGGGATGTAGCTCAGTGGTAGAGTACTTGCATATCATGCACAAGGCTCTGTTCAATCTTTGGCCCTGAAAATACAGGAGACAAGGAACAAAAAGTATGGGACATAAAAGGAAACAAATAGGTAATACACTTGAAGCCAACCATACTAATTGAAGGAGTCCAACCTCCACCATCCTAGGCTGACCAGGGACCACTCTAAGCCTCTTCCATCCTGCTATGCTTTTACACCTGCTAATGATGTATAACCATGGGTTAATAAGGCCCAGTACGCATAGCAGATCCCATAACCCCATCATTCCTCAGCCCTGCTTTTGACAGGCAACCACAACTCCCTGGACATTCTCAAACTGTGTCTCTAGCGAGAGGCACAACCCCTTTTCACTGAACTGTCCCCTTGAAAGTGCAATTTTGACCTTTTCCTTTCACAGCCCCCCTTTATGCTCAGGACTCTATAAAATACCATATACCCGGTACGAGAATTCCTGGTCTGGTCTAAGTGCCAGGACAATCCCTCTCAGTTTGTTCTGAAATAAACCTGTCTTGTTGAGCTTGTACCTTTGTTTTTACTCCTTTGCCCCCTGATATTAGTAATATATTAAATGCAAATGCATTAAACAGAGGTAACTGAGACCGTCATAGGCATAGTGGTACATGAGTACAGTCCCAGCGCTTGAGTGGCTGAGGCTGGAAGAGACCTAGTTCAAAGCCAAAGTAGGCCACATATAAGAGCCTGACTCAAAAAAAAGTAGAGATCGCCAAAATGGATGAAAAAACAAGACCCAACTGTACTGCTTGCTACAAGGTATTGTCTACCTTGTTCAATATTGTTTTAACCATTACTGTTGTAACATGACAAAAAATGCAGCATATAGCAAGATTTTCCAAAATAGAGTTTTCTATAGTTCTCTTGTTGTGGGGGTTGAGGTACTGGGGACTGTACCTAGGGCCTTCAAACAGAGCTACATCTCCAACCATTTTTGAAAAATTTTATTTTGGCACAGTCTCTCACTAAGCTGCTAAATTGTGTAGCCTGGGCTGAAACTTGTGATCTTCCTGCCTCAGCTTTTCAGGTTGCTGGGATCACGGGCATGCACCACCATGCCCAGCTAAATGGTTTTTACTTGACATATATTGTCCACATTTTTAGAGAGAGGTAATGCTTTGTTATATATATATATATATATGTATTTTGTATTGATTAAATCAAAGTTGATCAAATCCATTACTTCCACTATTGATCATTTCTTCATGGTGAGAATATTCAAAATCTTCTGGACATTCTGAAAAAATATAAATATTTTCTTGTTAACTATAGTCAACCAATTATTCAACACAAGCCCAAAACTTACTCCTCCTATCTAAGGATAACTTTGTACCCATTAACCAAATTTCAATCCCTCTCCTGTGCCTGCCTCAGCCCCGGATAACTACTATTCTACTCTACTTTGATGAGACCAGCTGTTTTAGATTCCACACATGAGTCACATCATTCACTGTTTGTCCTTCTATGCTGGGCTAATTTCATCTATAATATTTTTTGAAGCACATGAATGTGATATGTATTCTAAAATTGAATGAAAATAATATCAACTTTCCTGAGAAACCATATTGAAGATACCACCACGTATTACAGCAGCCATTGATATTTTCCTACTAATCTATCCATAACTGTGTAAAGTTTGTAATGTTCCTATCCTATTTCATAAATGGATGTCTGTTTATTATTATGTGTTTCCTACAACAACCATTGAGAATAGTTAATGATTTTTCAATAGGTCACCCATGTATAGCTCTATTTATTTTCTTTAGAAGCCACCTTGAAGATACCAAAGTATAGTACAACAACTCTTGATAATCTCCTACCTCTTTTGTCTGTA
Source organism: Chinchilla lanigera (assembly GCF_000276665.1). Lineage (NCBI taxonomy): Eukaryota > Metazoa > Chordata > Mammalia > Rodentia > Chinchillidae > Chinchilla > Chinchilla lanigera. The sequence goes on along the minus strand of NW_004955426.1, from coordinate 17,553,306 downwards.
ACT
>NW_004955426.1:17546177-17553203 GCF_000276665.1 Chinchilla lanigera | reverse complement strand
TCCTACCTCTTTTGTCTGTAACTCACTATTATTTGTCTATTTGTTTTCCTGAGAAACTATTTTGTAGACAATAATATGTAAAATGATAACCATTGATAATTTCCTACCATTTTGTTTGTAATTTGCTAAGTCCCCCCTATTATTATGTTATCCTTCTTTTATTCTTTAAAATAAAAAAAAAGAAAAATGACTATGCAAATCTCCCAAAAAAAAAAAAAAAAAGAAAATAATATCAACTGTTGCTGACTTAGCTCAGGAAGAAAAACAAATGAGATATAATAATTTGAAATGAACGAACATCTCTTTCTGATGATATTATCTGTATTAAAAAAATCCAAGAATATCTATGGACAGGTTATTAGAACTTAGAGAAGACTTCAGCAAATTTTCAAGATATGAGATCAATACATAAAAATCAATAGCAACTCCAAACAACAGTTATAACTGATTACAGATCGAACAGGAAAGATCAGTAAGAAATTATGAGGTATTGAGGACTATACCTTATGAAAAATGGAAATAGTATCAAAGGGCAATTATGAGACAGAAAAGAACATCTGAAAGAAGGATAATGTAACAGTCATTTATAACTGTGTAACAAAACTTAGTGGCTAAGCAGCAATGATTTATTCTTTCTCACAAAGTGTTGCAGGTTGGCAGTTTGGCTCTTTTGCTAGACTTCCCCAGGCTCGCTCATGCAGCTGCATTCAGCTTTCAGGTTGGCTGGTCTTACATCTCAGGGTTTCTCTCAGCACCGCAGTGTCAAATTAATTTTCTAGACAGTGAAAGCGGAAGCCACAAGGCACCTTGGGGTCCTATATTCTAAAGTCCACATGGTGTCGTTTCGAGCAAGTCATAAGGTCAGTGCAGATTTTCAATGGGAATTTTGCTAAGAATCTGTGAGTATATTTAATCCATTTAACCAGTTCATCTTCTGGGTATAACTATTTGCATTTACCACTGTACAGTAAGAATTTAACTTTGTCCAAAAAGAGGTCTGGTCTTGGCTTTTGAGAAGTTGTCTCTTAGGTTTTTCTTTACAGGAGGGTTCTGGGATAGCCAGAGAGTAACACTGAGGATTAGGATATGGTGCTGGTCATGTCAGAAAGATCAACACCATGAAGTGGATTGAGGGATTTCGGTCACTCCCTGAGACACTGGAGACGGAGATCAACTACATGGAAATCAATCATATATATGTAATGGAGCCCTAATAAGATCTTTGAGAGACAAGGCTTGGATGAGCCTCCCTGGCTGTCAATATTCTACTCACATCATCACACATCAATGCCAGGAAAGTAACATGTTCTGGCTTCCTGGGGTGAAGATGAGGGAAGCTCTGTGTTTGCTACTTTCTCTGATCTCTTGGCTGATGTTAACCCGTACCATTTCTCCGTAATAAACCATATCCACAAGTATAATAGCTTTTAGTGAGTTCTTGGAGCTTTTCCAGTGAATTATCAAATCTAAGGTCATTTGGGGAATGACTTTGAACTTTTAATGGGTGTCAGAAAGGATGGTGGTTCCAGGCACTGCTCCCTCTAACTTCTCACTTGGCTAACTCTTATACTCACATGCAAAATATATTGAACAGTCTCAAAACTGTCACCCAATTATAGCTTTAGGCTCAAAGTTCAACATCTGTTTATTAGGTCCAAATGCAGATGAGGCTCTTAAATGTATCACCTCTATTGTGACTCACTTTGATATGATACTTGCAAAGTGAAAAGAGCCCCCCCCACTACACTCAACATAAAATAATAAGAAAGAAATGGGATAGCATAATGGACAATTTTATTTTAAAAGACAAACCAAAAACAAAACAAAACAGGAAGCACATAATTGTTATTATTCTGAAAGTTCTTGAAGTCTAGGTGGTACATATTACTGTTACTCCAGCCACTAGGGCCTGGAATATCCTTTGAGTGGGGCCAATGTCTGGGCTCTTAGAATGGTTTCCAAATCTAAGGTTGTGACTCCATTCTCTGGAATCTTGCTGCCACCCTCTAAAACATTTTTTAAATATATGCAATATAGCCTGGTTTCCAGCCACAGAAAGTTGGGACTCCAGAGCCCCTTTACTTTTTGAACTGCATCTATTCAGTTTAATCCACACCGGCAGTATTTTCCTCAAAAATCTTATGAGTCTCTCATGAATCTGAGAAGCTAGCTATTCTATGTCCTAAAAGGCACATGCATGTTCTTTCAAGACAAGGCTCTTCTACTTTGGGGCATGTGTAAAGAAGTGATAGATCAATACGTTTAAGATTCTTAGAAGCACTTTTGTCTAGCTGAAAGTCTACTAGGCATCAATTCTCTGAGGTCTTCAAAAGGGGCCTTACAGTTTCAACCTGGATTTTACCTGGGGCCATTTATTAGTACTTTGATAATCTTTTGCCATTTTGAGAGACTGGAAATTTGAAACAGTTTAAATTTCTAACCCAGTACATGATAGGTCTTCATATTTCTCCAAAATTCTGCTTGCAAACTGTTACTTCTTAGCTGGGCCAAGCGGCACATACCTGCAATCCCACCAGTCTGGAAAGGTGGAGCAGGAGGATCACAAGTTCAAGTTCAGGTTGGGCAACTTAATGACTTAGTGAGAACCTGTCTCAAAATAAAGAATAAAAAGGAGTTGGGGGAATATATCTCAGTGTGAGGAAACTGGGTTCACTCCCTCATACCCAAAACAAACCAATAAACAAACAAAAATTGATACTGTTTCTCTAGTTCAACTCTTCCTATATTTTATCATATGCAACACAACATTCTTCCCAGAAATCTCCCTAGTCAGCAGGTTAGCTTGCATGGGATACTACAACAAAATAGCACAGAATAGGTGGCTAAACAGCAGAAGTGCATGCTGTCACAGTTCTACATGTGCACAAGTCCAAAGTCAAGGTACCATCAGGGTTGGTGTCTGGTAAAGACTCTTCCTATCTGTAACTGGCTATATTTTCACAGTGTCCTTACATCATTTCTTCTGCATGTGTGCATACAAAGAAAGAGAGAGACCTTGCGTGTCTCTTTCTCTTCTTATAAGGACATCTGTCCTATCAGATGAAGACTCCACCCTTATGACTTCATTTAACCTTACTCATCTCTCTAGTAGCTTATCTCCTGGCTCCATCACATTGAGGGTTAGGGCTTCAACATGCGAATTTTGAGAAGGACACAATCCAATCCATAATAGTCAGATTAACACATTCATTAGTGTTTCAACCAAGTATTAAAGCATAAGCCATCCCAAAACCTCCTGTCTTAATTCAACAACAGCAATTTACTATTTCTCACGATTCTATGCTTGGCCGAGTGGGTTCTGGTGTCTATGGTGTTAGTTGTGATGCTAGGGTAGCTAGAATGTCCAAAACGCCTTCACATGACTGGGGAGGGTGCTACTATCAGCCCTTCTTTCCATAGAGACCTCTTCACACTGTTCTGATTTCATCAAAGCATAGCAGCTGGATTTCCAGAAGAAGTGTTCCTAAATAAGCAAGCAGATGTAACAAGAAAACCACAAGTGACATGTGCCTATCAAGGCTTTGTTTGCTTCATGTGTGTTGGGGTCAAAGTAGTAAGGAGCTAGATGAAAGTATAGGTAATGGGAAGCAGGGTTAGCTGGGGGCTGACTGGGCTGAGGGTGTGTTACTCCAAAGCATGACACCTTGACATGAGAGAAAACAGCAGAATTAGGAGGCCTCTCTGACCTCCCTTCCACATTCTCCCCTGAAGCAGGCCATAATGCCTGGCTTCCCTCTGCCTGCAGTGGGTCACAAGACTCATATGTGCCCTAACCCCAGAGGAAAGGAATGAGGACAGAGATGCCAAGAATCTGAACAGGACTTGCCTCTAGTTTATTACCCTTAGGTTTTATATACCTTACAGACCTCCTTTTGCATAACTATCATAAAAATACACGGATTTTCTCTGTCTAATTGAATTTTCATTAATGAAGACTTGAGTAATAAGGAAAATTTATATTAAAAAACTGGACATCATGGCGCACAGCTGTAATTCCAGCACTTGGGAGGCTGAGGCAGGGGCATTGTGAGTTTAAAACCAGCCTACACCCCCAAACATATTAAATAAACTTGTCTATGTCTTCCTCCATTTTTGTGAGATGCCTCAGGCGTCTCACTCCTGGGTGGATTAATTTAATACCTTACTTGGAGACGTCCTTGAGTGGTTCTGCCCTTCTTGAGTACTCTCCTCCCTTCTTCTGGTAACCAAACTTGTCTATGTCATCCTCCAACAGAATACCAGTGACTGGGTAATTTATAGTGAACAGAAAATTATTTTATACAGTTCAGGAGACCTGGAAGTCCAACATGAAGATGCTAGATCTGGCAGGGGCCCCAGTGGCACACCTTAACATATGTTCTGTATGCTGCAGAAAACAGGGCACAACCAAAGGGCAAGAGAGGGCACAAGAGCGAGAAAAGGGGACTGAATGTCCCTTTCAAAATGAGTTTATGATGGAGACCACTACAAAGCTGCTCTGAGTAGGAGTTAAGTTAACCAATTGGCTTTCCATGTTTACTTGTGAGTCTGTCCAAGGCCGAGTCTCCTTGTCTAGAGTGGGTGATAGACTCATAGTAAGTGACCCTCTGTGAGTCACTGATCCCTACTGAGGCCTGTAATAGCAGGTGAAGCCATGAAGCCTCAAAGGATAAGATAAGATCACAGCCAAGGACACCTGGATCCATCTCAACTGTATAAAGACTGTAGCTTCAGGCATCTCACTCCTGGGTGGATTAATTTAATACCTTACTTGGAGACGTCCTTGAGTGGTTCTGCCCTTCTTGAGCACTCCCCTCCCTTCTTCTGGTAACCAAATAAATACCGACCACCCAGAGAAGGTCTTGATCTTAGCCCTGAGAGAATCTCAAATTCTGTGAGAGGGCTTTGATCCTCCTGGAGCCCTGAAATTGTTCTATTTGCCTCTTTTATTTAGCCTCCACCATACACTCCTTGGGAAGATTGTTGACCTGATCAGTCCACAATAACTAAGGGATATTAGTAATCCGATAAGTTCACTCCCCCCTGTCCTGGTAACACACAGTTGTCATCCTAGGTGGTTAAGGGTGGAGGGTCACAAGTTTGAGTCCAGCCTGAGTAACTTAAATTTTTATTTAAAAAATAAAAGGCTGGGCATTAGCTCACTGCAAAGTCCCTGGGTTTAATTCCTAGTACAGGAAAAGAAAAGTCTACTCCCATAATAATGACATTAACTGATTCATGAGGCGAGAGCCATAGTCCTAACACCTCTCAACATTCCCACCTCTTTTCTCTTTTGGTGCTGGAGATTGAATCCAAGACCTTGTGCATGCTTCTTCTGTGCTCCACCACTGAGCTACACCACCTGTCTGGTTTCACCTCTTTGTACTGTTACAGTTCAATTTTTAAAGTTCAACTTTGAAGGTGACGGACGTTCAAACCCTGACAGTCTGCTTTTCTCTTATTGTGTTAATTTGTCTTTTGTTATAGGCCCTGAGCCTGGTGCTCAGACAGAAACCTTTTCCCTCCTACAGGGCTATTTAAGTAAGAGTTACCATGATTAGCTACATTCTTCTTCTTCCAAGACACCAGGCAATGGTTTTGCTGATTTTTTCACTCATACAGAATGTGGCCTGACGTCTTCTCAGACTTCAATAGTAATTCCCTTACTGTCTTTTCAGCCTTCACTAATGGTCTTGCTGCTGTTGCGGTCTCTCTACTCTCTGTCCCAAGCCTGTGCTTCTTGTGCTACCAGCATCCCACTCTTAGGTACCGATTTCTCTTTCAGTTAGTCTCTGCCATGGAATAAAACACCCGAAACTGAAAGCTCCAACAATTCATCATTTTATGTAACTGTGGTTGGCCGAGTAGCTCTCGGCTGCTTTTACTTAAGCTCATTGATGCAGATGCACTGGGCAGACAGGCCAACCGGCTGGCACTGAGTTTTGCTGGGGCCGTGGGGATGGCTGTGTTTCTCTTTCCACGTGGCTCTTGTCCTGGGCTTCATCCTGGTACGGTGGTCTCAACGTAGGGTTCCAATTCAGGAAAAATGGAAACTATGTCACTTTGTGTGTCCCAACTCTGGAACTTGCAGAATTCATTCCTGTCAACTTCTGTTGCATAAAACAAATAGCAAAGCAAGCCCGGATCCGTGAGGTGAGGGAGTAGACTTTATCTCGGAACTGCAAAATATTTGTGGCTACAGTCAACTTACTATATGGAGTTATATTCATAAGATTCAATAGCATAAATATGTCAATTCCTTTAAGTAAATCTACGAAGCCAAAGTTGCAGCAATCAAAATCCCATCAGGGTATTTCAGGAAATTTAAAAAGATATTCCTAAAATCTCACAGAAGGCCAAAGGACTCAGATTTGTATCTGTGTGCGTGTGTGTGCGTATGTAGTACTGAGGACTAAACCTAGGGCCTTCACATTGAGCTACATCCCAGCCTTTAAAAAAATTTTGTTTTGAGACATTGTCTTGCTAAGTCACTAAATTGCCCAGACTGGGCTGGAATTTGGGATTTTCCTTCCTCAGTCTCCCAGAGTGCTGGGATTATAGGTGTGCACCACCACCTCTGCTAACATACTTTTGAGGAAAGACAATATGAAGACATTGGTCTTCACAGATATCAATATCATAAAGTTACTTTTTGTATAAAAATAACTAAATAGCTGGATGTGGTGGCACACACCTGTAATCCCATACACTCTGAGAGATTGAGTTATAACTTTGAGCACAGTCTGGTCAACTTACAAATTTAACAAGACCTTGTCTCAAAATAGAAATAAGAAAAGGTAGGCTGCATGTGGCAACACACACCTGTAATGCCAGCACTTGGAGGCTGAGACAGGAGGATTGCTGTGAGTTCAAGGCCAGCTTGGGCTACAAAGTGAATTCAAGCCCAGCCTGAGCTGCATAGTGAAACACTGTCTCAAAAAGATAAAAAAGAAGAAAGGGGGAGAGAGAGAGAGAAAGAGAGAAAGAGAGAGAGAGAGAGAGAGAGAGAGAGAGAGAGAGAGAGAG
>NW_004955426.1:17430364-17546057 GCF_000276665.1 Chinchilla lanigera | reverse complement strand
GAAGGAAGGAAGAAAGAAAGAAAGAAAGAAAGAAAGAAAGAAAGAAAGAAAGAAAGAAAGAAAGAAAGAAAGAAAGAAAGGAATAGTTTGGGGCAATAGCTCGTGCAAAGGCCCTGGGTTTAATCCCCAGGACAGGGTGGGGGAAGGGGGTGCAACAAATGGTCTGCTGTTTTTCTCATGATTACACTAGAGTTATGGGTTTGGGGAAGGAGACTCCAGAGGTAAAGAACCCCTCTCACATGGCATCAAGGGTTCATATGGTCAAATTGATATCATGTCAATATCTGCCCTGAATAAAGTTTACATTCAGCTTCTGCACTGTCCTGTTACCCCTCTCACCCCATCCTTTCCGCTTAGCACTCTTGGAAGGAAGTTATGCATACAGCACACATTAAAAAGTACAGAAGTATGCTGTACCCCAAGGGTGGTTTATTTATATAACTATTTGGACTTGAGAGGCTTATTTTTATTAAAGTATTAATTTGAGATTTTGACTACAGAAGGGTGGTTGAATAAATATTCCTTTAAAGACGCTGTGAAAATGAGAGTAAAAGGATTTTTCTTTTTTTGAGGGCGAGTTTTTCTTTCTCAGGCTGGTCTTAAATTTCTGGACTCAAGTGGGCCTCTTGCCTCAGCTTCCCCTGTAGCTTGGATTACAGGTACACACCACTGTGCCTGGCTGAACTATTTTTATAAAAGCATAAACCCTTTATGAGAATTGGAAAGAAAACAATAGCAGTAAAAAATTTGGATGCTGCAAATAGATGAAAAAGGTGGTAAATGGATCAGTGGATCCAAGGAAACTAATCCTAAACTGGCAGTGGGAAAAGCAGACAGGGAACCTACTTCATAAGGTGGAACACAGACGGCTCAACAATTGGCACCGAAATCTCTAGAAATGGTGCAGGAGGAGCAGGACACCAGGATTGCTTGAAAGTCTGTTTCAATAGCAGCTCTGCGTCTCCTGCTGTACTCTGTGCAGCTACCTGGTAGAAAGAAGAAAACTGAGCTGGCCTCCAGGACACCAGGCACAGTTAAGGAAGGCAGGGATTGCTCCCCAAAATAGGCAGAAAAATCAAAGTTCATATACTAAAATTCATGACGTTTTAGCCTTATAATTTTGGGGGGCTTCTAAAGCACCTGAAGCGAGAATATTAGAGGAGTCTTCTCCAGAAAACTAGATCAACCCAAGAGAAAAGAATGACAAATATTCCCATAAGGGCCTGTAACGGTTTATATCTGGATGTTCACCCAAAGCCTTGTGTGCTCATAGGTGGAGCTTTGGGGAGGTGATTGGATCATAGGGGTGTGATAGTCATGACTGGATTAGTCCATGGATGAGTTTATAGCTACACATGATGTTGGGAGGGAAGCCTGTGGGGAGGATGTGGTCACTGCAGGTGTGGCCTGGAAGCGGGTATCTCCCTCCCTTGATCTTTGCTTCCTGCCTGCTCTGCCATGAACAGCTCTCCTCTGATGCCTCTGTGCCATGCTGCCCCACCTTGGAGCCTCCACGGACCGAAACCTCCACACACTGTGAGCCAAAATAAACCTTCCCTCCTTAGGACTGTGGGTGCCAAGTATCATGTGTCGGCGACGAGAAAGTAATTAAAACAGAGGACTTACCCAAAAAATTACAATGCAGCCCCAATTCCACCCGCTCTCCTGCCATAAGCAGGTACACAGAGCTTCCAAGGAACTTTTTGGGCCCAAGTATGAGCAGACTGCCTGAGTATTATGTGTTTGTGGAAAGTGCTCTACTGTGAAAGACAGGGTGAAAATAAAATATTAAAACGACAAGATGTTTATAATTACCCTAACGTGGAAATAACCCAATGTCAACATGTGAGCGATAAAGCAAAACATGAGGCAAGCAAATGTGAAAGAACTCCCTTCAACAGTAGCTGTTGGTGGAGCTGCAACGTGAACTTCAAGAACAGTATTTGAAGTGAAAGAAACCAAATACAGAAGATCACACAGTATTTGTTCCCATTTATATGAGATGTCTAGAAAAGACAAACAGAGAGACAGAAAGAAGCTTATTGGTAAATTAGGATCGGGGCTGGGAAGGAGATGAGCTATAAAATGGGCACAAGGGGTTTTTTGGAGTGGCAGAAAATTTCTCTACCTGGATTGTGATGATGGCTGCACAACTCAATAAACATATTCTAAAAACTTAAAATGGGTGAATTTTGTCACATATAAATTTTACTGCAATAGATCAATTTCTTTCAAAAAGAAATTCAGAGAAAACCCAAACTATGGAGGGCAAGAGAAGCAGACAAAAGCTAACCATTACTATTTTCAGAAAATTAAGGGGGGGAGATTGTATCCATAAAGACGAAAGAACATGATAGTTTTATAAAGAATATTTAGATAGCAACAACAAAAACACTAGGAAATAAATATTAGATAACAGAAATGAAAAATCCAATAGAAAAGTGGAAGATATAGCAAGGAAATCTAAAAACATAAACTAAAATGATATAGTAATTGTATAAGAGAAAAATCATAAGAAATTAAGTGGTGAATTCAGAGGCCTAACAGCTCATTAATAGAAGTTCCAGAAAGGGAGAGAAGATTGACAGAGAAAAGAACTAAAGACCTTGACTTCCTCAAAAATGTCTTTTGGGTATCTTGCCCAATTAATGATAAACAACAAACAAAAATACTAACAAGTACCAAAAATCAGCAACAATAAAATGCTCTCTGGCATGAAATTGCAAACACTAGAAGCAGAAGACTTACCCATGAGTCTAGTGGGGTAAGAAGGAGGGGAAATAGTAAGTAATGAGCAGAAGTTTGTGAACAAGAATATATTAAAGTCAGGGTGTGGTGGCACATACCAGTAATGTCAGCGCTGGGAAGCTGAGACAGGAGGATCTGAAATTCAAGGCCAGCCTGGACTACATAGTGAAACTTTGTCTCAAAACAAACAAACAACCCAAAATCAAAACTAAATGAAAAAAAATCACATGAAACTTCTCAAATAGAAGGTAAAAGGATAATGGAGCTATAATTAAATTTCCAAGGGAAGATAAATTTTAGAACAAGAATTTTATATTCAGCCAAACTCTCTTCATCAAGTAGAGAGCTGAAAAGAGACATTTTAGCCAGGATGCTGAGGCAGGAGGATCATTGTGAGTTCAAGGCCAGCCTGGACGACATAGTGAGATCCTGTCAAGAGAGAGAGAGAGAGAGACAGAAACAGAGACAGAGAGAGACAGAGACAGAGACAGAGGGAGAGAGAAACAGAGAGAAATAGAGACAGAAGGTAAGAGACAGAGAGAAAGACTGTGGTGGATTGACAACTGGTGGTCAACTTATAACACTCAGCATGGTGCTGGGTGTAGGAGGCTCACCTGAGGATTGTTGCCAGCAGCGTGAGAGGCAGAACTGGAGAAGAAGAAGAAAGGCTGTTGGGAGCTGGTAGAAGCTATAAGGAGCTGTTGGTTCTGTTGGAGGAGCTTGTCATGCTGGCTTTCCCAATGAACTTGGCTGTTTTCACCCTCTGAGGAGCTCGGGGCCTTGTTGGCACTGAGAATAGCTTCAGTTCACTTTGGAGGAGCTCTGGTCCTCACTCTGAGCATCGCTTCCTGGCTCCGGAGGGGAAGATGGTGCACTGCTCAGTCTCCTGGAGAAGCTTGCTGCATTGGTTCCCCTGATGGGAACTCAGATGTCTTCTTCATTGGAGGAGCTCAGGACCTCACTGTCGCTGAGGATGGCTGTGGCACTTCCCGGGGGAGCTCTGGTTCTTACTTTGCACATCGCTTCCTGGCTCCAGTGTAGATCCCTCAGCCTGCTAGCACAGATCCTTCATCCCACTGGCACAGATTTCCTAGATTCCACCACTGACCTTTGGGCCTTCCCAGTGCAGATCCGTGAAACAGGCCTGCATGAGATACTGTCATGGGCTCTGGGCCTCCAGTTGGACTTGTGGGAGGCCTTGTTATGAGCTCTTAAGTCTTCAGCTGGACTCATGCAGGACATTTCTGTGGGATCCAGGCCCTCAGCTAGATTCTTTGGTCTTAGTGTGTGGACAGATATCCTGAACTCTTTTGTATATCATTCTTTGGGTGACTATTATAAATAATCTTATGAACTATGTGTCCTGTATTGTATTGTTTCCCCTTGCAAAAAACCCTCAAACTAATACAGAAAGATTTTAGAGAAAGATTTAGATTTTCAAAAAATTCTATCTCCTGAACACACTTGCTTCCTTTCTCCCTCCCTCCCTCCCTCTTTTGTTTCCTCCCTCCCTCCCTCCCTTCCTTCCTTCCTTCCTTCCTTCCTTCCTTCCTTCCTTCCTTCCTTCCTTCCTTCCTTCCTTCCTTCCTTCCTTCCTTCCTTCTCTCTGTCTTTCTCTCTCTCTGGTGTGTGTGTATGTGTGTGTGCATGTGTGTTTATGGTGCTGGGGATAAAACCCAGGGCTTCTGCACTATGGATTTCCCTGACCTTTTTTTTGTTTGTTTTTTTTACTTTTTATTTTGAGACTGTTCCACTAACAGGCTAATTTGCCCAGTGTTATGGCTTGTATGTAGATGTCCACCAAAAACTTCAAGTAATCATAGGTGCAGGTTTTTGGAGGTGGCTGGATCCAGGGTTGTGGTGCTGGGATTGATTCATGATGTGGTGCTATGTAACAGAGAATGGCCCGCCCAGCCAGTACACTTCAGTTTCTTAGTTGCCCAGATAATAGTGTCTGTTCCAGTTCTGGTTGCTTCTGTCACTTAGAACCGGCTGGTCACTATGATGCACACTGTGTAAGCCAGCCCCCAGTTGACAAGCCATTCTGCCTCTGTACTTCCTGCTCGCTTATCTCGTAGAAGCCCTAGACCATCAGAGATCAGGATCTGATATTCTGGAAATGATCCCGATCAGTGCCCGGTGATATAAATAAATCTGCCTGAAAATCCTCAGTGTTTTAGTGTTTCTGCTTGCCTCTGCACTAGGATTAAGGCTGCCTCAGCCTTGGTGTGAGTGCTACTCCCCCAGCAGGCGGGTAGTCTGGATAGGAGAGAGGGACAGAAAAGAGGGTCACTGCTGGTCCATTGTAGCTCGCTGCTTCCTGTCTTCGGTCTCCTGCCTCCATCAGCTATTGTCCCTCTGCCACACCACCCTGTCTTGGAGCCAGGCAACTATGAATGAAACTGCTACAAACTGAGCCAAATAAACCGTTCCATCTTTATCTTCAGGTGTCAGGTATTTTATCTCAGCAAAAAGAAAAGTAACTAAGATACCCAGCGTGGGCTTGAATTTGGTCTTCCTTCCTCAGCCTCCCAGAGTGCTGGGATTGCAGTCATGCATCAAGACACTTGACTCCAAACACATTTATAGGAAGTTAATTGAGGATGTACCCAACTGTGCCACACATATGTGCACACTTGAGCACATGTGCGTACACACACACATACACACACACATACACACACACACACACATACAATTTACAGGGACATTAGGATTTTGGAACCCAAGGTATTGAGGAACCAGAGAATACAATAGAGGCAAAGAGCATTCCTGGGGTGGTGTTTTGCATAAAATTTAGTGCCAGGAATCAAACCCAGGGCCTCCCTACCAAGAGGCATTTTACAAGCTGTCAAGAGGATGGAAATATTTAGTCAGATGTTCAAAGAAAATTAAGAAAATGTTTTCAAATGAGGTAATTTACTAACTCCAGAAAAAATTATTAAAGATGTAAGATCACAATAGTTCGCTCAAAAGTAAGCTATATTCCACATGTAAATAATAAAAATTTTAAAATTATGAAAGCACTGAATGTAAACTTAATGGACATTTAAAATATTTTATTGGGAGAGTGATCAGAGGGAATGAAAGGGTAGAATAAATCTTATTACACATAATTGCAAATCAGTAGGTATTGAGATGAAAAAAATATATATATATGAAATAAGAAAACAAATTGGGCTTGGTGATGCAGGCCTATATCTCAGCCCTCTGGGAGGTTGAAGCAGGAGGATCACAAGTTCAAGCCCAGACTGGGAGACTTATCGATTTAGTGACAGTCTACTTCAAAATAAAAATAAAAAGGGATGAGGATGTGTTTTAGTGAAAAGTCACTGGATTTCAATCCTTAGTACCAAAAAAAAAAGAGAAAGAAAACAAATAATAAAACAAAATCAGTGAAAAAAACAAATTGTAAGAAATTTGTTACTTGGTGAATGTTAGGGGTAGGAGGGTGAAAAAAGGTTGTTTTATAAAAATTAAAATTTACTAATATTTGAACTTTCATAGTATTCACATATAGCACTCTGAAACACAAAAGTTGATTTTTAAATTTTTACCTTTTCCAGTGCTAAGGATCAGACCCAGGGCCTCACCACCGTGTTAGGCCCCAGGCCAAAAATGATAATTATAGTCATTTCATTGAATGCAAAAATATACAATTGAAAATAGAAAACTTCAAATTATAGTATTACTACTAAATTTAATATATATAATTTTATCTAATGATGAATTAATACCCAAAAGAAGACATGATTTAGAAGGACCATTTGACACTGTGATGTGCTTTGTAAAACTGGAGTTTTAAAATTGTGATAATTAATTCATGAAGAGTTGAGGATTTGATTCCTGCTTTCTGAGGTTTATTAATATTTAAAGCCTGAATCTGTGTTTGAAGCATAACGAAATTTATCAAATTAACGAGTAGCAAATCACACTCTTTTGAAGAAAAATATTATGAGTTGCAGTCAAATTTCTTCCTTATCTTTTTAAAAGAGGAAGAAACAGGATCGATTTTAAGTCTCATGACATTTATTACCCCAAGAATTTGCAATTGGGAATTATGCTGAAATGAATGTGATCCTGGTATTTCTATTTTTTTCTGGGTTAAACATAGATGCACACACTCATATTTAAATATTTGAAAATCAGGGTAGTTATCTTATCTGCAGTTGAGCCCAGTGATAGAGAGCCTTCCCATCCTCGTCTTCCCTCTGTAGGGATGAAAAGCACCCCTCTGCTGTCTGAAGGTCTGATAACCGAGTTGGCAGAAATAAAATGATAATTGACAGTTTAATAGGAGCAACAGTCTATACATTTACTTCTGTGCTTGTGCGTGGGAGCCACACCAAAATATGAGACTCAAAGAAATGCCAGATGGTTGAAGCTTAAGTAACATTCTGAGCTTCAGAAAGAAGTAGGGACTTGGGGTTTCTGGGGAAGGTGGTAATAGGAAAGGATTGGAGTCTGGGACTGAGTATGCCAGAGTGTGCTTATCATCCTAGCACTCAGGAGACTGAAGCAGGAAGATCACTGCAAGTTCAAGATCAGCCTGAGCTACACAGAGAGGTTGAGGACAGCCTCGACTACATAGTGAGGCCCTCTTTAAAAAATAAATAAATAAATAAATAAATGAATAATGAATGAATGGGGGTCTGGGGCATGCAAAGAGATGTACAGGCCATGGGATGTTGGAAGGGAAAACCCACAGTGAACAAAGGTTGTCTTGATATGCAAATGAAATTTCTCAGATAGCCCTCTGCAGAAGAATAGGTGGTGCATTTATTGAAAATGGGTGGAGACGTTCAGTCTCCTTTCCTGTGATGAAATTACAGAAAGGGGCTCAAGACAATTGCATTTCTTCTGGAGGGACTTAGTCAGAGAAGGGAACTGCGGAGAAAGCCCGCTTCTGTATCTGCTGTTTTTCTAAGCTCTTTCAATTTGAAGTAATCAGCATACTGAATGACAGACTTTGAGGTATCCTTGTCTGAGCCTCCATCTTTCCTTCCTCTTTCTTTCCTTCAGAAGCACTAGTGCTTCCAGGACTGGCTGGGTGTTGGGAATACAAAAAGAGATAATCCAACCTTCTCTACAAGGAACTGAGTGTTGTGCTTCTTTTCATCACTAACTGTAAAACAACATGATAAGGAAAAAATCAAAGGAATCAGAATTTACAAGATATCTGGGGACAGAGCATAAATTGGTGGGGCTTAAGACACATCATCCCAAAATACTACCAGTGTAGAGAGACCAGAATTTTATCCTTACCTCCAAATATGCCTCTTTGGCATATTATTTTGAGCTGTTACTGTGAGAAGATGCATGCAGGAGTAACTCTAAACAGCTACCTTTTCAGGGAGGTTTACTTGCCTGAAAGAAATCTTTTGTATAAGGGTATCTCCCTCCCTGCACTAGGATGAAACAGAGGACCAGGAGCAGGGATGCACCTCAGTGGTAGAGCGCTTGCCTATTCTGCGAGTGCCTCAGGTTCAAGCGCACTATAAATCACTAGCGGTTCAACCACCGGAGAAGACAGGCCTCAGTCTGCGCGGCAATCTTACCTGCCTGTTATGATGTCTTTGTGGCCATCTTGTTTTAACTGGGGCATCCCCTCTTGCTTTTTTCTTTGTTCTAAAGACTGGTGGATTGGAGGTCAGCCCAGGCTGCATAGTAAGTTTAGGGCTGCTATACTGAGACTCTGTCTCAAAAAACCAAAAGACTGAAGGTATTTAAATCTGAAAGGTTTTTTGGTTTGCTTTTTTAGTGCATGTTTGCAGTAAATAATGACTACATTCATCGTGGGGAGTTGCTGTGTGTACACAACCCGGCTCAGTTCTTTTCACTTCCCCTTCCTCTCCACTCTCTCCCTCCCACTTGGTCCCCTTCCCATTTGCAAAACTTTAAATGCTTCTTTTTTTTTTTTGAGATTTACTCTAAAGATTAGGCATTTGAGTTTTTTCCTACATACACATGAGGTAAGGTATACACACTAATTAATACCTTTCTGTATCTGTTGTAAGGAGTTCCAGTTAAGAACATGTTATGGCCTGGTGTGGTGGCTCATGCCTAGAATCCCAGCATTTAGGAGGCTGAGGCAGGGCAATGGCAAGTTTAAGGCCGGCCTGGGCAATATAGTGTGACCCTGTCTCAAAAAAGAAAAAAGAAATAATTTGTTAATCTCTTTTTTGTTTAGGATAATTCTGATGAAGAACTATGAAGAGTAGACAGAAAATTATTTTTCCTACTCTGCAGCTGGTACGTACTTTCCTAAAATGGCCTTTTCTCCCTTTGACAAGACAGGCAGCAGGAGACACAGGACACAACATGTCCTTCTCCGTGACATTGGGCAAAGCCAGAAGACAAAGCATCCAAGGGCAGTGGCGGGTACAGTGAAAGGCACAGAACACCAGGAGGCCCTGTGTCCCAAGGTGTTTGACTTCCGGTCCATTGTCACCCTGATCACATGATCCCCCAAAGCACCCACGCATGATAGCAGGTGAATAGGAAGCCCAGTGGTGCTGGGATAAAATTGGACACATCTGGGTGGAAGGCAGGACATGCTCTGTACAATGAGAAATCGCTATTTCTCTTCAGCACAAAGGATAATGCACTGTAAGCACATTGGGATAAATGAGTGCTGTATGAATAGTGCTAAATTTGAAAATCTTGGAAAAAAAGGATTTTCTTCAAGTTCCAGATTATTCAGGTTAATGTGAGAAAGACTTGACAAACAATTTATATATGTAAATTGGACACAAGATGTTCTTTCATTCAATTATTTATTGCGCATCTGCTGTGGGATGCTGTTGGTGTTCAAGGCACTGGGAACAAAAACGTTCTACCCTTGTGACACTTTCTAGTGGCTTCTATGAATTCATAGTTCATCTTTTGTATGAAACAGTCACTGTCGGAAATCAATTTAAAAATTCATCAAAGGCTAATTTAAATGACTGACCAACAGTATTGAAGAGAACTGCAAGGAAAATGTGACAGGATGACTTAAAAAATTTTGTTAGAAGAAACTTAAATCACTGCCCTTCATAACCCATTAATGTCACAGAAGTGGCCAAACTCTTTTGATAAATCTGGCGGGCTATTGCCATCTTGTGTCCAAACTACTCAATTATGTGACTTAGCAAGGAACAAAGAATTTGTATTAGTTGCTTATTGCAACAGAGGCAAAGGGAATCCTTCCTTTGCTGAAGGTTTGAGCCTTTAAATTTACTTAAACTGTCAATGGACAGATTAACTGGAGAAAACGCATACAAATTTATTTATGTACACAGGGGCATCACAGGAGAGTGAGTGCTCAGCAACAAAGGAATTCAGAACTTAAACAGCTGTCTTTGCAGAAGGGAGGGAAGTAGAGGAGCTGCAGGCAATCTAGAGGGGGTAAATGATTTTTAGCAGAGACAAATGGACCCATGGAAGAGACAATGGCCCTGGACAAAGTTTGCTGGGCCCTAGATGTGGTGTTTGATTTTCAGTCTCTTCCTCTGGTGAGTTTAATCTTCCTTGGTTAATGAAATCTCAGTGGGAGGACTGAAAGCAATTGTGTTCCATTTTGGCAGATCCTGTCTTTAGGTAGATAAGAGAACTTCAGAGGAAAGCTTCTCCCTGCACTGTGAGGCAGGGAAAGAAGGGAAGACCCCAGGGACCTAGATTCTGAGGCAGCTTCGCCTGCTTTCCAATTTCCTTTAATTCAAAGTGCTCAGCAGGTTGAAGCGCTAGACTTTGTGGTGTCCTTTTCTGAGCCTCAACACTGCTTTAATAAATCACCACAAACTTCATGGCTTAAAACACAACACAAACTTATTATTTCATAATCCTGTAGTCATAAGTTTGAAATGGGTTTCAGTGTGCTAAAATCAAGGTGTCAGGAGGCTGTGTTCCTTTTAAAGTCCCCAGAGGAGGACGTTTCTTTGCCTGTTGTGCCTGTGGAGGTAGCCCACATCCTTTGGCTGGTGGCCCCCTACTGTCTTCAGAGGCAGCCATGGCCAGGTGAGTCTCCCTCATGATGCATCACTCTGACACTGCATCCCCTTTCACTTATCAGAGACCTTCTGATGACATTGGGCCCACCTCAGAGTCAGTCC
Source organism: Chinchilla lanigera (assembly GCF_000276665.1). Lineage (NCBI taxonomy): Eukaryota > Metazoa > Chordata > Mammalia > Rodentia > Chinchillidae > Chinchilla > Chinchilla lanigera. Next base: position 17,535,216 of record NW_004955426.1, on the reverse strand, counting down.
ATTGGTTGCAACCTTGATTCTTCCTTACTGTGTAACATATCCTATTCACAGAGCCTAGGAAGAGGGCGTATTTGTAGGGAGGGACATTAATGTTCTCTCTACCACAGAATCTGATAACTTTTTGTATGTAGGGACCAATATGCTACTTTTTCTGCTTCAGTCAAATGGTAAAGACATTAAGTGAAGCTTTATCTCTCCTTAGTGTGACTGGGATCGGGTGAGCAGAAAAGGAATACCTCTTGCCCATATCTAAAACATTAATCATGTGTTTAGAAATCACCATAGTAAACTGGGCATGGTGGTGCATGCCTGTACTCCCAGAACTCTGGGGGGCTGAGGAAGATCACAAATTCAAGCCCAGTGAATTAGCAAGACCCTGTCTCAAAATTTAAAAAAATAAAAATAAAAAAGGACTAGGGATGTACTTCAGTGTAAAGGTTCATCTCTAGTACAAAAAAGAGAAAAGAATAAGCAAAAGAAAATCTCCACAGTGAATTTTTTTTATGTTCTATTGATCTTAGCCAAAAACCATTAAATATAAAATAATGCTGAATTGATCTTAACATTCTCTCAAGTCAATGAAGGTGGATGGAAGCCAAAATGAGAGGGTCTTTTATTATTTGTTTTCTGGGCAAATGGTTTCATTCATGCTCTTATCAGAATTCAGCTCACAAAAATTCAACACTGGAACTCCTGAGAGGGCTAAAGGGGCAGGGAAGAAGAAGAGAAAGGGGTGGGTGTCAGCCTTTCACCCGCATCTCATTGCTGTGGCAGGTGAACACACTCTCTGTTGGCCACTGGCTGCCAGGGCAGGAGAGATGGCACTGCAGCTACTGCAGGGGCTGCTGGGAGCGCGGCCTTCAGAGCGAGCATGATGAACACGGACCTTGCTTTTTCTCTGAATCTAGACAGCTTATGCTAATGAAACGGTCAAGGAAAATCAAAGTTTAAAATGCTGGGGTTTTCCATAGTGCTTCCACTGGCTTGTCTGGAATGTCATATATAGTGGGTATATCAGTTAGGGTTCACCAGCGGCACAGATTTAACATAAAATATGTAAACTATACATGAAGGATTTACAGGTAGACTTACAGTGGCTGCCTGCAGAGTGAGGGGTGGAAGAAAGCAAAGGGGCCATTTGTGTACTGGAGAATCAGAGGATCCAGTCCAAAGTCAAAGGTGTGGAGCTCACTGCAGAGTCAGGCATCAGGAAGCCCAAGGGTCTGCCCTGGAAGCTGAAGAGTCTGTGTGAGAAGCCTGTAGAAGGACATCCAAAGGCAACAGCCAAGAATAAATGGAAGCGAGACTTCCTTTTTCTTTCCCTTTTTATTCTACCCAGGCTGCAAGCCTGTTGGCTGGTGCCACCCACACCCAGAGTGGGTCTTCCATCTTCAGTAAGTCAGTCATCAGGACACACCTAGAGCTGTGCTAAACCAATCGGCTAGGTATTTCTTATTCAAACCGACATCACAGTCAACTCTCAATGTGCTATAGTAAGAATAGACCAGTACGCTCTGGGTCTATGGTCACTGACTTTTGTGGTACCAGGACTGTTTTCCTGGGAGACAGTTTTCCCAGGGATGAGGGGTGGTTGTGGAGTGGGAAGAATGGTTTCAGGACGATGCAGAGGAGCACACACCCTAGATAGATCCCTCCAGGGGCAGTTCACAGTAGGGTTCACGCTCCTGCGAGAATCCAATGCTGCTGCAGTAATGCACATGGGCAGTGTCTGTAAATACAAAAGCAGCTCTTTTCACTGGTCTGCTGCTTACTTCCTGCTGTGTGGCCCAGTTCTAACTGGCCATGGACAGAAACCAGTCCACGGGCTGGAAAGGGGTTTGGGATCCCTGATCCAGGTAGGATGAAGGACGACCAGCATGATGGAGATTCTGTTCTAAACACTTTTTGCCAACTCTTACTTCACACTAGTACTAAGCCAAAACCTCTCAGGTCCCAAAAGGGTCTTGTCCAGCTTGAGGAAGGTTTCGTGAAAATATCAAAGTGCCTCCAACAGAAGCTCCTTACCAAATTAGTTTAATAAACACCAGTTAGTAAATTGTAGCTTCAATCATGCCATTATCGTGTTGTAGTTCTCACTGCAGAAGTTTCATACATCTTTTGTTAAATCTATATTTTGTGAATTTTAATGCTTCAGAGATGGTAATGGTTTTGCTGGATGTGGTTGCATATGTCTGTAATCACAGCACTCTGGGAGGCTGAGGGGGGAGGATATCAAATTCCAGCCCAGATTGGGCAACTTAATGACTTAGCAAGACCCTGTCTTGAAATAAAAAAGTAAAAAAATAAAAAAATGACTGCTGATGTACCTCAGTGCAAATCTTCAGTATTGCCAAACAAGTATTGGTTTTATTTCTGATATGTATGATTTTATTTGTTTTTCTTACCTTTTTACACAATAATTCTGAATAGAAGTGCTGAAAGTGAGTATCTTTGCCACAGTCAGGGGAAAATTCAGTGTTTCATTATTACATGTTAGTTTTTTTCTCTATCAAGAAGTTCCTTTCTCATCATAATTTACAAAGAGGTTTTGTTCTTTAAATGATGATAGGTATTGAATTTTGTCAAAGGCTTTGTTGTATTTATTGAGAGGATATGGTTTTTCCCTTTTATTTCTGTTACAGTAGCAAATAGCATCAATCGATTTTCAAATGTTATAAGCTTGCTTCCCTGGAATAAAACCTAGTTAAGATGGATTATCCTTTCTTTTTATGTACTGCTTCTGTCAACTTGCTAACATTTTGTCAAGGATTTTTGCATCATGAGAAATGTTGCTCTCCAATTTTCTTTGCTTGTAATGTATGTCAAGTTTTTGGCAGGGTTATACTGCTTCACAAAATGAGTTGGGAATAGTTTCTATTTTCTAAAAGAGTCTGTATAAATTAATATTATTTCTTCCTAAAATGTTCAGTAGAACTTCCAAGGGAAACCATCTGGGCCTGTGGTTTTTACTGAGGGAAATCTTCTGCTTGTCAATTTAAGATTAATGTGCAGTTATTTTGATTTTTAATTTCTTTCGTGTCATTTTGGTGGGTTGTGTTTTTCAAGGAACTCTTCCTTTTCATCTAACTTGACTTTGTTAGCATAGAGTTAACATGTATATGATCTGTGATGATGCCCTGCTTCTTTTTCTCTTTTTATATGGATAATGTATACTTTCCCTTCAATTTTATTCCTGAGCATCCTGCAGCATTCCCAAAAGTACCTAGTGGCAGTGTTTCTTTTCCCTAGGAAGAGCAAAAACAGTGAGCTTTCAGTATGGAAAGGCTAGCATCCTCTACCATTTTCTATTCCCCATTTCCCACACAGCCCTACACACTTGAAAGATAGGCAGAACCTATCTAAGAGATCCCGCGTTTTCTCAGTGACAAGTTTTCCAAAACATTTTATGGACAGCTACAGTATGTAGACTTCGGGAGATGTAGATACATATCCACTTATTATTGATTACTATGAGTATACATACACTTCAAATCAAGCCCTATATTGAGTTTTCATTGTTAACATACATTTATCAACACCTGAAGTCCAAGGCAGATTTTCGTAGGTGAACTTCAGGTTAAACAACACACATGCAGCAGACATTAGCAACAACAGCAGTAGCAGGAAGCAGAGCAGAGCAGCTTGCATTTTATTGTGTAAGTCTTATATGTGCTGTTCTCACACATTTACATTCTTGTATTCTGACAACTGTATAGCACAATGATGGTTATCTCACGGTAAGTCATGATTACATTGTGTATCCTGCTGTGCACCTGCACTAGACAGTGAGTTCATGTCCTTACATGTCCTCAGATGCCCCGAGAGTTGAAGCACTTGAGTGGTTCCTCACAACACATATACAGATATTAAATTTTAATAAGTTTTACCATTTTATTTATAATGTTGTGCAACCATCACCTCTAGTTCCAAGGCTTTTTCTTCATCCCAAACTTAGTAGCCATTAAGCAATAACTCCCCATTACTCCTTTCCCCTAGGCCTTGGTAACTTGTATTTTAATTTTTGCAGGATAATTTAATGATTCTAGATACTTCATCCAAGTAGAACTAAACAATATGTTTGGCTTATTCTATTCAACAAGGGCAGTTCCCCACACGATACTGGGGATTCAACCTAGGGAGTGCTGAACTACACCTGCAGCCTTTTTTATTTTGAGATAGGGTCTTGAGATAGGAGGCTAGGGAGTGGCAACACGGTTGGAGTACCTGGGCATGACCTGCCAATAAAAGAGACTTGTTTTTTGTTTTTGTGTTTTTGAGACAGGGTCTGGCTATGAAGTTCAGGCTGGCCTTGAGCTCACTTTGTAGCCCAGGCTGGCCTGGAACTTGCAACGATCCTCCTGCCTCAGCCTCCTGAGTGCTGGGATAACAGGTGTGCACCACCACATCTGGCCTTAAAAGAGAATTGTTGACCGTGGGCACAGAGCAGCAGCTCCGAGGCGGATATGGGATCAAGCCAAACCCTGCAGCTGGTATGAGTCATCTGACACAAGAACACGCCAAAAACGGCACCTGTATCAAACTTCTGACATGAGAACAAGTGAAGCCTAGCCTCCGATACCAATTACCCAGCATGAGCTCAAGTGAGACTGGCTGGTTCACCTATCAAAGATATAAAAAAACGGCAGCAAGTGACTTCACCACAACTGCCCCTTTGTTCTTATGGCGGTTCATTCTACTTGCTGGCTGTATCTTCTTCCTTCAAAGCACCCTTTTCTCCTGGAACAATTCTTATTTTTGTCGTAAAAGAAATGTCAGTCTTTCACATTCACCAAAAGTTCTGTCCAACTCACTGAATGGCCAGTGGGACCCCGGAAAGCACTGCTGGTCCCTTCACCACCCAGTAACTGTCTCAGTGACTTGCTCACGCTGATCTTGGATTTGTGATCTTTCCATCTCAGCTTCCAGAGTAGCTGGGATTACAGGCATGTGCCACTGTGCCTGGCTTAGCATAATGTGTTTCAGGTTCATCCATGTTGTAGCATAGTTCAGAACTGCATTCCTTGTTTGTGGCTAAGTAATATACCATTGTTCACCCCTTTGTCCCTGGATAGACACTTGCTTTGTTTCCCCTTTAAAAAGCTTTTTCTTTATTTACTTATACTTGCAGTGCTGAGGATTGAACCCAGGGGCCAGGCAAGCACTCGACGACTGAGTTACATTTCTGGCATGTTTTCTCTTTTTGACTACCGTGAATAGTGCTGCTGTGGACATTAGGGCACAGGTATTGTTGAGTCCCTGCATTCAATGCTTTTTTCTATATGCACACGGTGTCTTAATCACATGCTTCATCACTGGGACAAAATCCCTGACACCCGCAGTTTAAGGTGGAAAGGTTTACTTTGGCTAACTTCAGAAGCTCCAGTTCCCATTCAGCAGGCTGAAACACAGAGATGGCACGGCAGAAAGGCCTGGGTGGAGAAAAGCTGTTCGTATCATGCAGGGCAGAAAGCAGAATGAGAAGGAGGAGCCATGCAGAGATCATGGCCTCGTGATCTGCCTCTAGCCAAGCCCCGCTCCTAGCAGCAAGACAGCCATGGCAAGCGCCTGCACGACAGACTCATCATTCAAAAGCCCTGCCTCTGCGCGCAGGAGGTTCTTGGGGAACATCTAGATGTAACATAACACACAGACTTAGCATTGCCGGATGAAGTGGTAATTCCATTTTTAACTCTTTGAGGAATTGCCAATAGCTTTGCACAGTGGCGGTACCATCTGGGTACTTATCCTTGATCGGATACACAATTTATAAATACCTTCTCTCATTCTATGGGTTGTGTTTTCACTCTTTTAATAGTGTCTTTGATGATTACTTTTCTGGTTAACTTGATTGGGACCCTGGAGTGCCCAGATATTGGATTAAATATTATTTCTAGGTGTAAGTTGCTGTGACCTGGGCGGGGGGCAGGGTCCTGAGAGGGGAGGGCAGAAGAGTAGGAAAAAAACTACCGACACATACTAAAAGGAAAGCTGGAACCAAGTGGGACCTGATCTCTCTGATGGAGAGTAGTGACAATGTCTCAGCCCCAGCGTCTTTATTTATACAAAGTAAAAAAGGGGAAAAGCGCGGGAAGTACAAGGTCTTAGTATTTTGCTGAGAACACTGACAGTGAAAACATTCTCACAGCTACCTGTGCTGTAGTTAACAAAGAACACCAAGGCCGGACGCCTGTTGGTATGCACCTAAGCTAGAGGTCAACTTGTTTTCACAGCCTGCCTCTGGCATTCCATGTGCTTGGGACTGGCTTTGCTCTAGTCTCAAGGAATTACCGACCTCAGACCTCAGCTCAGCCTCGGTTTAACGGCTTCCCACAGTGAGTGTGGGGGTGCTTCTATAGATTACCATTTGAATGGCTAGGCTGAAGAAAACAGACTGCTCTTCCCAATATAGGTGGGCACAAACTAACCCACTGAGGGCCTAAGTACAACAAAAAGGTAAGACGGGGAGAATTTGTTCTCTGTACCTTACTCCGTCAGCTTGGACACTGTCTTTTCCTGCCCTTTTACTGGTACTCACCCCACCAGTCCTTCTAGTTCTCAGGCCTTTCCACTGGGACTGGAACTACACTGCTGGCTGTCCTGAGTGTGCAGCTTTCAGATGGCAGATCATGGAACTTCTAGGTCTCTACAATGTGTGCCAATTCTCATACTCTCTCTCCTGTGCGTTCGATCTATATCCACCCCCTTACTGATTGTTTTTTGGAGAATCTTAGTGCAGGTGTCTTTTAATGCACAAAAGTCTTTAATTTTGATGAAGTCCACTTTTTCCATTTTTGTTTGTGCCTTTAAAAATGTTTTTATTTGAGAGAGAGGATCTCATGATGTGGTTCAGGCTGGCCTCAAACTCATTATGTAGCCCAGTCTGGCCTCCAACTTGCAGCAGTTCTGCCTCAGCCTTCTGAATGCTGGGATTAAAATGGCAGGTGTGCACCACCATATCTAGTGATTTCATAATGTATTTTAGTACTTCATAGGGCTAATCTCTTGGTTAATTTTTATTTTACAATCCTCCCAGCTCTTTTTGCATGATCATTTTTCCATTTGAACTTTAAAATCAGCCTCACTAGTTAAAATGAAATCTTCTTGGCATATTTATTGAGATTACATGCAGAGTTTGGTATAGGAAGCATAGGCATCTTTATAATATTGAATATTTTTTATGTGCCCATACCTTTTCTTAATTATGTCTTCATTTTCCTTCTTCAGAAACTTTGTAAAATTTTATCTGTATAGGTGGTAATATTTGTATTTAGTTTATTCATAGGTATCTTTTGAAATTATGGTATTGTGAGATTTTTTTTCTGTATTTCATGACATTGTTTTCATGGAAAGCTTTCTAGGATGCTGTGCTGCCTGTCTTAGTATGTTATCAAACAAAAATAAAATGACCAGTCTGACATTCAAGAAAAAGATTCAAAAGCAAAATAAATCTTAAAAGAATGTAAAAATACCCACACCAGGTAGCAGAGAAGAAGGCAAGTTGTTCTGGGTTAATTCAGAATTGTCAGAGTTTCCTCTTTTTTCATTAGAATTCCAAAGAACGGTTTAATTTGTACTTTCCAAACTATTTTATGCACTTTTAACAACATTTTGAAACTATTACAAAATTTTATAATAACAAGCAAATATGGTCAGGTTGGGTTTGCGGAAGCCCAGCAGGCATCATCACCGCTCTCCATGAGGTTTCTTAGGAAAAGGCACAGGTATTCAGGCAAGTGACACACACATCACCGCACTCACTGATGGAACGGCCTCAGAACATGGCTTTGGTATGCGTGCCGTCTAGAGCGCCCTCGTGCGGCATCCTCGAGGTAGGCTCTGCCATCTACTGGCACCAAGTGACAACCGGAAGCTTCTTCGTTGAGGTGACCCGCACACGCGGGTGGCAAGGAAAGGCAGAGCAGACACCAGCTTCTGTGAAAAGGCACCTTGCAACTCCCCCCGTGGATGCCTCCTCACCCAGGAAGGGGTAACAGCCCAGGGCAAGGCCAGGACTGTAACAGAAAGGTCCTTCCACACAGAAGGAAAACCCAGAAGCGACAAGCAAGGTTGGTCCTTCAATAGGAAGCAACACCAACAAAGAGCAGCGTATGTTTCGCGATCAAAAGTTCACACACAGTTTTTGCACAGGAGTATCAAATATTAGATTCTGAATTTTAGGCAGAAATTCACTCTGTATGTATTTTTAGCTCATGCTTAGGCGGCACTGCAGAATTTCTTACCAGATAATCTGTAAGAGGACAGATCACAAAACACCTCACCTTCTGTACATATGAATACAAGACTAGAGCCGGGCGTGGTGGTGCACACCTGTAATCCCAGCACTCAGGAGGTTTAAGCAGGAGGATCTTTGCAAGTTGGAGGCCAGCCTGGGCTACAAAGTGAGCCTAAGGCCACCCTGAACTGCAGAGAGAGACCCTGTCTCAAAAAGAACAAAAAAAAAAAAAAAAAAAAAAAAAAAAATACAAGACTAAAAACTGTGGGTAAACGATTGCCTGTAACAAGAAGTTTTAAATTCTGAGTAATTCTGTTTAAAGCCCTCTGCTCTGTTCCCTTTCTTTTTGTATAGGGGACTGAACTCAGGGCCTCTCCACTGAGCTACATCATCAGCCCTTCTTAATTTTTTGAGTCAAGGTCTTGCTAAATTGCTAAGCTGCTCAGGGAGGCTCAAACTCACTATCCTTCTGCCTCAGCCTCCCAGAGAGCTGTGTTGGCAGGCGTGGGCTATCACACCTGGCTTGCTTCTTTTCTTATGGGCAAGGAACTACCTTCTTTGAATAAAGGTATTTAATCTTGAAGTTCTGTTACTTGTGCAACTACTGTGAGAACTCATACAGGGTTAAAAAATGTCCACTGTTCAGAGGGGAGGCAGGTGATGAGCGGCTGAATCCGTTACAGCCGTCACAGGTTATTCTAAGTAGGCTGAGTTTGGCAATGGCTAAGTTTCCTGAATGACTCCTGTGTGAAGGGTGTGTTATTTATCAAAATATCCTGATGAATTTTTTTTTTTTTTTGAGATAGCATCTCACTATGTAGTTCAGGCTGGCCTTGAACTCAGAGTGATACTCCTGCCTCAGCCTCCCAAGTGCTGCTGGGGATACAGGCGTGCACCACCACGCCCAGCTATATTCTCTTATAAAAGGGGAAGCTGAGGGCTAAGAAATTACATAGCTGGGACAGCGAAGGGCACAGTGAAGTGAGGCAATGGGCCTCTGGAACCCACGCTTTTAAAACCACCATACTGGGTGTCAGTCCTGGAACTACTCGGCCCAAACTGGAAAGGACCTGCCTCAAACATGGTGCTGTGGCTTCCAAGCAGCGCCGCTGGCTGCCGGGCAGGCGTCTGCAATCTCTGCTGTTGAAGGGTGTTTTGAAGTTGGACGCGGGTTGGGTGCAGCAGTTGAAGGTTGGCGGACTACTTGGGGAAGCGGAACCGTGCAGCCCCAGCCTTGCCTTGGCCTCTCTAGTGGGGCTTCTGCTTCCGGATAATAGGACCCAAGCTCACGGCTGTGCAGACCGCCAGCTACTAATCTGCCATGGTGAGACACGGCCTTCGGGGCAGCGACCGGAACAGTCACTGCTCGCGGACTTCTCTGTAGCACGGTTTGCGGGACCCTCGGTCCACCTAACTTCTGCTGACGCAAGGATGAGAGGAGTGGGACAGCCTGGTGCTGACGTTAGGAATCCTAGGAATGCAGCTTACAGGACAAAAGCACAGAGCAGCCAGCCACGACGAGAAACAAGCACTACAGCGTCGGTCAGAGGCACTGTCCTGCAGGTGGCCAAGGCCGTTCAGCAAGGTACAGCAATGGGTACTTTCTCAGCTGACCCTCTCCCCGATACGTGGAATCTTAAACAAAACAGGAAACATGAATTCAGGAAAAATGGTGGCTACCGCAAACAAGGGAGGTGAGGACGCGTGAAGATTTAGGTCAAAGGATACAAAGTTGTAGATACATGGGATGAGCTCAAATGTCCAACGAGAGTGGGGCTGATGGCGTCGTACTGTATGTGGGACTTTCGCTGGCAGGACATTTTAGGTGCTCCTGCTGCGCACACACAGACACACCGGAGACCATGTGAGAAGATGGATATGTTAATTTACTTGACTACAGTAATCATCTCACCATCTATATTTACACATACGTAATGTTAAACATTTTAAATAAAAGAGTTGTTCAGTGCACTTTGAGAAGAGTGTATTTTCAGCATCCTGAAAGATGTCCCAAAGCAGCTGTTTATGTTTGATAAAAGTTCTCTTATCTCTCTTTTTACCCTGCTCTCTGAGACAGGGTCTCACTAAATAGTTTAGGCTGGCCTTGAACTCACCACGTAGCCCAAGCAGGCCTCGAACTCATGATAATCCTGCCTCAGCCTGCTGGCTGTTGGGATTACACAGTTTACCTGGCTTTTCAGCAGAAGCGCTTTCTCTTAAGATACTCGGTAAATGAGAAAATCTTCTATGTACACACCTGAGACACAGCACTAACTGCAAACTACTGGCAGTATGATGACTCTGATACTAGTGATCCACAGCCACTGCTGCTAAAACAAGATCAGGAGCCATCCCATGGAAACCTCCCCGAGAACCGAGGATATGTAGACAGAGGTCTACAGCAAATGTTTCTAGACAGAAAATTCTGAGTCAAAAGGGAATTATCAAGGTTGGAATTACCCTCTCCCCCGTAGTGGGAAGTGTATACTTGTTAAGAGTCAGACCTAAGGCCTGCACTTACATTTAGCTGAGCATTTTCAAACCCCATGCTTCGGGGACATCTGTACGTGTCCTCACCCCCTCACTGGTACCCACAACACAAACGAACGCTGTCTTGATTAAACCGCTTCCCATTTTGGAATGAGCGGCTATAACTTGGTAATTTGGTTTTATTTAAAAGTAGGGGACTGAACTGTACTCTTCAAGGAAACAATCACAAACACTAAAAAATCTGAGTCTTTGATAAAACAAACTGATGCTATTTATTCAACCTGAGTTACCTTGACGAGTTCAAAATCAATGACCTCAAGACAAGGAGATCAGGAACAATTAGATTTCAATTCTTTGAAAAAACTTCAAAACACACCTTTTAATTTCTCTTAGCACACAAGATAATTTACTCATAAATAATGCCTATGTATAGCACTCAACAGAAATTTTCAAAATTTAAAAATAAACAGCACAATTTTACAATTCTGATTTTACAAGAACATAACCTTTCTGGCATGTAGTGTTTCATAAAAAATGGCAAGGCCAGTCAGTTTGTTTTGCTCTTCTCAGCACAAATAAGCACGCATACTACTAGTCTTTGATAGTGGCAATGGGCCTTTGAGGGCAGTGTCAGCCACACAGTGTGAGCCCGGACAACGCCCTACGCTCTGGGCTACATGCAAACCTGCAGGTACACATGCAGACGGCCTGAGAGCTGCATGCAAAATGCAAAGCTGTGCTAGGATGATGGGCGCTCTTCTTCCTTCACACGCCACGTCAACTTTTACTTTCAAGGAAGAGGAGTGAATAGGTAGTTAAAATGGGTACTGAACAAAATGGCACGGTGGGGCAGGGGCTTTGGCAAATAGAGAAAACAAGAAGTTCTGTAGCTAACATGTAAAACTGTCAGGCAGGAACTCATAGGGTTAAATACGTTTTGTGGGTGGGGGAACAACCTGCTCCAGCCTTTTAAGTTGTTTTTTTCAGATAAAATTCTCCAGAGAAAACTGCAAAGAACTCATAGGACTGGTTTAAACCAGCCCACATCTCCCAGTCACTCGTCTGCCTGAGAGTAAACTTTGCTTAGTATATTGCATTCTAAATCCTCCACCCTAGAGGCATTCTCCTGCCCATTTTCTTTCTTTCTTTCTGGTCTTTTTGATACAGGGTTTTACTATGCAGTTCAGGCTGGCCTGGAACTCACTTTGTAGTCTAGGCTGACCTTGAACTCCAGTGATTCTTCTGCCTCAGCCTCTCAAGTGTTGGGATTATATGTGTGTACCGCCATACCTGGCGACATTCCCCGTTTTCAAACATGCAAGATATGAAGCGTGATTTTTAACCACACATGCGCAAGAACACACCAGCCTCAGGGCTGGGATGTATCTCAGGGGCAGAGGTGCTTATCTGGCATGGATGATGCCCTGGGTTCACTCTTCAGTATGGGCAGAAGGGGCTGGGGAGGAATATGCCCCATCTCTACATACAGTGATGCATCTCTCAGTGTGAGTAGGATGGGTCTCTCCAAAGGACTCCCCTGGCTTCTTTTTTTTTTGTTGTTTTTGTTTTTTTGTTTTTTTCCGGTACCGGGAACCGAACGCACGACCTTGCGCTTGCCAGGCAGGCGCTTTTGCCGCTGAGCTAAATCCCCAGCCCCATCCCCTGGCTTCTTGTTTGGGAGGGACACTGCATCGGAAAATACACTCCCTTTTGTGCTGTAATAAGCTTTTCTTCATTTTTTGAAAAATCTCCTGGTTGTACTTATTGGCTTTGCATTCCTCAAAGGGCAAACCCACTGTGTTCAGTCACCTTATGTGGAGGCTGATGGAAGACAGCTATGTCTGGGGTATTTACGGTAGGTCAGTATGGAAAGGTTTTCTTTGTGTGGGGGTGCTCCTGGGGTTTGAGCCTACTCACCTATGTCCCTAGTGCCTTTTTTATGTTGAGAAAGGGTCTTCTAGTGATCTTCTTGGCTCAGCCTCCTCAGTAGATGGGTCTATAGGGATGTGCCACTGTATCTAGTTCAGAATTAAAGAAAAAGCTGGTTTACCTTAAAAAATCAACTGAGCCTGCCAGTAAAGCAGCATTCAGGGACTATAATAATTGATAACCACAATGGCCACCTGAAGGCACAAAACCCGAGGGACCTTTCTGATTAGCAACAATTACAAACCAACAAAAAGCCAAAACACGGCCAAAAAATGAGGTAAATGTTTGTTTGGCCACTGTTACGGCTTGTATCTAAACGTCCCCCCAAAGCCTCGGGTACTCATAGCTGGGGCTAGTGGGAGGGTGGCTGGACCATGCTTGTGTGACACTGGATTAGGGTGTGTGATAACTAAATTGATTTAGCATAGATCTCAGTGGGGATAATGGAAGCCCCACCTGGGTGTGGGTGGTACAGTCCAAAAGGCTTAGAGCCTGGATGGGGTAAAAGAAAAGGGAGGCTCGATGCTGCTGCTGCCACCTCCTGCCTGCCCTGCCATGGACTGTTTTGGTTCTGCCATGCCACCCTGCTTTGAAGCCAGTCAACTATAAAGCCTCTGCAAACTGTTAGCTGAAACAAACTTGTCTCCTTTGATGTGTGGGTGTTGTTCTGTCTTGGTAATGAGAAAAGTAATGAAGACAGTCACCTTTACTTAACTGGGTCTCTTTAATACTGTAAGAGTACTGCTGGACTCGGGCATGGTGGCTCAAGCCTGTAATGCTAGGACTCCAGGAGGATGAGGCAGGCAGAGGGATTGCCTTGAGTTTAAGCCAGCCTGGGGTGCACAGTGAATTCAAGTCTAGGCTGACCTACATAGTGAGACCCTGTCTCAAAAAAGGTAGGTTTCTTGTAACATTTTTAAGGACTGATAAGGGTTTTTCATTTGTTTGTTTGTTTCTTTTTGGTAGTAACTTTTGAGAATGTTTCCTTCTTAAAATACCAGGTGCCCTGAGTACTAAGTATGCCTAAGACATGTTTGTCATTGCCCTTTCCTCTGTAACCCTGCTTACAACTCATAATTTGTTTTTCACAGATCTCTGCCAAGAGAGCTGGGCTTTGTCCACTCTATTTATCACCACACATCCAGCACATGTCATAATGCCTGGCACACGTAAGTCCTTCATGTATGAGTTGGATGAATGAATAAATAAATAAACACATGAATGAATCTTACACAGTCCAGTTGACCTACAGGGAAAAGGGAGAAAAGATCCTCACAAAAATAAAGACAGTGATGGAAAGAAAGTTAAAAATTCTGTCAACTGGAGTTAGCAGACTTGATGTAAAATAAAAAACTGCTATCATTCAACAACTCATGGTATTTGGAGATTCAAAATATCTTAAAGATTTCCACTGAAAGTTAGCATAAAAGTGTTCTCTGGAAGACTCATTTACAAACCAGTTAATGTAAACCTGGTTACTCCAGCAAGATGTAACAGAAGCCTAGCATTTTGTCTGCTTCAAGCTGGGGCAGACTCTGCTGAATACACCAGGTGAGTATCCAGAGCCCCATAGAGGGAGTGCAGGACTTTAAGGACCTTTTCTTGAATGGTGTCAACTTGTTCAGAAGGGCAGTAGTCATCCAGACTTGACCTGGAAGCAAGAGAAAGCACAAGAGGAAGCAAACACATTAAATAGGATAAAATCATACTGTGCAGAGAGGAAAAGCCTGCAGGGGTTGAGGTCAATGTAAAACTGAAACATGGGCGAGTTGAATTCTGGAATAACAATTGAAAGCTACTAAATGTTTACGCTATGTCAGGTGTTTTACATGACTTAGTTCTTCAGTTTTCTCCACCAACTCAATAAAAATTGGTACACTGTCTTTAGAGAAATCTAAACCAAAGAGATATTCACGTGTGCAAGTTTACCTAGCGAGTGAGGGGACAGGTCTGAAATGCAGTGGTTTGGGCTTAACTGCTACAGTTCTAATCTCTTCCCAACAGGAAGAGGTCACTGGAGAGTACAGACGCCTAGGAGCTTAGTGGACAGGCACCTTTCTTATTCTTCTGTCGGTCGTATGCAAGAGTGGGGGCTTCCCACCGATGAAAGGGTCCTACTTCTAAAACAATGTTTACTACACAAACATAAAGGATCCATGGCTTGGTCAAAAATAAAAAGCGGGACGTGCTGTGCTGGGGTTATTTCCTAGGCTTTGTGGAGGACAAAGGAGCCGAGGGGGGCAGGGCAGAATCTGCACCTCGGGTGTCTTTCTGGATCTCACTAGCACAACTGGATTTGCCTGGGCCCTTCAAGCACCACTGATGGCTGGATAAGATGCGAACCTGTGAGATCAGTGGTGAGATCAGAAGGACTGGGATGAGGAAAGCCACTGGGGGTGCGCTGAGAGGAGTGGCACAGAAAGCTTTCTGAAGGAATTCGAGTTAGGTAGCAGCCCAGTCCTTCACACAGGTATTTCTGACTTAAAGAAATACTCTATAAGACCTCTGGCAAGCTCAGTTAATTCTCTAGTGAGCAGGTTACTTCTGTGGCTTGGGGTGAAAATTTAAGACACTGTAAGTAAATGACCAAGAACATGTTAAATTATCAAATTCTGACATATACCTATGGTCATATGTCCTGAAAGTGTCGTATACAAAAATGTTAACAGATAAAACAGCCCGGTCCATTTCCCTTTAGCACTATGTTCTCAAGGTATATCCATTTTCCTACAAATGACTCGAGTTTATCCTTCTTTATGGCAGAGTTTATCTTTCTTTATTTCATTGCATGTAAGTACCACATTTTCCTTATCCATTCATCTGCTGATGGACATAGAGGCTGCTTTAAAGATTTAGCTGTTATGAATTGTGCCACTATAAACCTGGGTATGCATGTATCACTAATATGACGTCTTTTAACTCTCTCATTTGTTGTGGTAGCAGGGATTGAAGTCAGGGCCTCATACATATTAGGCAAGTGCTGTATCACTGAGGTACACCCCAGCTGGATAGGTACATTTCTGATAATCATAATTTTTAGATGAACGTGGTTGACAGTCAAGTGACCAGGACAAGAGAGCCGGGCTGCGAGGATGCTTATAATATGCAGGAGAATTGAGTATGAACCACTGTCTTGTATCCTGCCTACTTTTCAAAGTTCATGAAGTATTCACAAATGTGAGAAATTGTTTTTTAATTTATCAAGCTTACAGCTAACACTTTTACATACTAAGAAAGCTTTTTCAAAATGCATTAAAAATAAAATGGATTAAGTATGAACTAAATTTTCCAGGAGTGTAACTACTCCATGAATTGAGAAAAGACTGGATTTTTAAGTCCTGATCTTTAGTAAAAGTTTGTTCAGGAATTGGAAAAATCATGTCATTATGGCAGTGTGGTTTGTTTTTGGCCGATATAACACATATGTATCTGTCTGCATTTATGACTGCTGTGTTTAGTGATGTTTAAGACGGGCGTCTAATGTGGCATTTTAATGCAGGGAGAATCTGTTCCCTGCCTTTCCGAGCTCCCAGCAGCTGCCAGCATTCCCCTGCTTGTGGCCCTGTTTCCCATCTTCCAACCCAGCAGTGTGGCATCTTTTGCGTGTGTGCGCATGCACACTCTCTCCAATTCTGACCTTCTGCCTCCCTCCTTTTAGTCCTGTTGTAATAATACAGGGCCCAGCAGATAATCTCACCTCAAAACCCTTCATTCATCATACAAATCCCTTCTGCCACACAAGACAATATGTTCACAGGTTCTAGAGATCAGAACTTACCTTGCAATTGTCACAAGTGTAGGTTTTGGTAATTTTCTTAGTAAATAATATACAGACTGAATGAGATACTCAATTTCTTGTTCTGTGCTGATGTGGTGAGGAAGTTCTGAATAATCACAGGTTAGACCAGCTTGATGAACCTGAAAGTAAGACAATTAGAAATTATATTGTAAGACTTTGCTGATTTTGAAACATTCTTTAACCAGCAATGATTCTACTGACGAATCTTTTAATTTTTTAATGGGATGGGACTGCTTTTGTCCTTCACAGTTTCTAAGTCATACATGTTATCTGCTCTCTGACGTTTTGGTAGAACTGGCCTACATACTCATCTGGACCTACTTTTCTAGTACTAATACTGCATGATTTTTTGATTAGGGGTTCACTTAGTGTCTTTGTCTTTTCAGTCATTTTTGATAATTCAAATTTTCTGGCAAATTACGTATTTCACCTAGAGTTTAAAACTTGCTATAAAACTGTGATATTCTCACTTTTTTCTTTTATCACGTTATTTTATTTGCTTTTAAAATACATGTACCTAATACTACCTTCAGGGCTTTGAGAAAATAAGTCTTCTACTTTATTTAACATATTGTTTTCTTGTATATCCTTTATGTATAATGATATATTGCTAGTATCTATATGTTTTAAATGTAACTAATGGTGTTCTAGTCTTAGCATTGAAGTAAATATTCCCGAAAGCGAGGAATAAGGCTCACAGGCTGGTATCCTGCAATATCAGCTTTAATGCTTTGAAAACTAGAGTTCAAATAGGTCATAATTTTGCCTAGAGTACATAAGAGCAAAGCATGGCAAACACACTAATCTATTTTATTGGTGGCTTTAGATATTCACCAACAATTTCTTTGGTAATGATCAGTCAATGTGGTAAAATGATGGGTTCTTCATGTTCCTTCCCTAAAATAATCAGACCTCCCAAGTGTTCTTACCATACAGCTATACGCACATCACAGAATCTATGACTGAACCCTTGTTATCCTTTTCTCTGGTAACACTACACAGACCCCCAACAATAAAAAATTCTAGCTATAATTCTAGATGTAATGATTAAAAAATTCTGGAGATATATTTGATAATATCGTATGAACTCAAAGCATTTTCAAACCCTGGGTGTCTTCTAACTCTCATTCTTAACATTCTTAAACAAAAGTGGGTCTGCAATTAGCTCAGGGTGAACCAAGAAATTCTTTTGCTGATATTTTTATTCTTCCAAAATAAGCATTAACAACTTAAACATCAGCTTAAATAAAGTGGTTTGCTGGATCTCACAGCCAAAGAAAAGATTAAAACACCTCTTATTGATGTAAAAGAGGCATCAGCCTATGAGGCAGAGGAATTGAAGGTCTTAGGCTCTTGGCATAAATGCTGAGGAAAGTCACTTGAACTTCCAAGCTCCAGGTTTCTCATTTGAAGTACTGCGTAAAATGGGAAAAAAAACCTTCAAAGACTATACAATGACCTAGGAATAAAAGAAATTATGATTAAAAGTGTCTTTGGCCACAGGATTCAGATCACTGTTGACAAAAAAGAGCTGACATACTCAGAATGTAGTAGGCGCAGCTCTTCTATCTTTCTCTCTTGATTTTTACAGTCAGAAGTTTTCAAAGAAAGAGGAAAAGAAAGGACAAAGGGAGTATGGACTGGAATCAGTAAGAAATGGACAATTTTAGATGTTCTGGACTTACTCTGTGGTGAAGTAAAAAAACAATAACAGTATTTTTGCATCGCACATAAAATTAAGAAAATGTTTTTCCTAGAAAGCTTTTCCAGTATTCTGGTTTCTAAAAACTACACTATTTTTTTACTTACTTCTTTTCTCGTAATTAATTTAAACTTCAGGAACATGAATAAAAACGAACCATTTTAACAAAAACCAGATTGTCCTCTTCAAAAAATTGCCTTTTAAAAGGGTCAGTTTTACACTTTAATGTAAATATTTACCATCTCATAGTCTGGCACTTCCATGCGTTTTTTCAAGCTCTGTACAAGTGGAACTAGTGACTCCATTCTGGAAAAAAGCCAACCCACTCAATGAGACACCACCACCACATCAACTAAAATTACAGTAGCAAATGATACATTACACTTAACGCCCACCACGGACGATAGGCTTTGTATGGTATTTAGGAATGAAAGATAAAGCTGCTTGAATATCATCTTAAAATATGAAGAAATAAATGCTCCCTATTGTGTTACCCACATTTCCGTGGCTGTTCTTGCTCCCCACCATTCCAACCACAGTCTCCTTGAGCCTTGAGTCTGTAACAGGGCTCCCTGCACGTGCTGAAGTGCTACTGGGCATGCTCGGCAGTCACAGTGGGTCTCAGAGGAGGGGACACCTTTATGGTCTACATCCAAGATTCTAAGACACCTACAGTTATTCCTGATACTGTTTGAGTCTGAAACTTGGCTTGAGATCTAGAATCACAAAACAGTGGGTATTTTTCAGTATTTCTAGGACTCACATCTTGTAATTTATTTCTCTACCTTCCTCTCCCATTATAGTTTCAAAAAAAAGAATAATTTTTTAGAATGAACTCCCTATACTAAAAAGGCACTAACTGATGTTAAAGTGTCTAATCAGTACTTACCAATGTGATTAAACTATTATGAATTATTTTTCCATATCACTGCTTCCTTAACAACAATAATAAAAGCTTTGATATTTACATTTCAGAAATGTCTCTGCATTATTTTAACGTAAAATACACAGTGAGTATGTTGAGTAGGTGATACACAAACATAGCAGAAGGGGTCTCTTGCTCATCTACTTCATCTCTTAGCCAGGATTCCTCTCTCCAGAGGCAACCACTCTACCCGTTTCTGTGTTCTTCTAGAGAGCTGATAAATTATTATTTTTCCCCCACAGTATGGGGGACTGAGCCTAGGGCCTTAACACTGAATGACATCTCCTCCGCCCTCAAATTTTAAACTTTGACACTGGGTCTTGCTAAGTTCACCAGGTTTGGTGCAAACTTTCTATTTCCTGCTCCACCTTCCCAGAGTGGTGGGATTAAAGGCATGTGCCATCATGACCAATTCACTGATGAATTTGTTTTAATATGCATCACAGGACAAATCTAAGGGGTTTTTCATATTTGGACCTAAACACACTGTAATCCTAACCTTCTATTGTATGTTGCAATATGACTGATTTCTTTTAAAAAACTATTCAGTGTGGTGTGGGTGATTAATTTTAAAATAAGTCTGGTCTTCCTATGTGCATAAGGATAAAAATTTTGTCTAATAGTTTGTAGTTTTTTGGTATAGTTTATAAGACATTTTATTTATTTATTTGTTTCTTTATTTCTGCGGTGCTGGGGATTGAACCTAGGGCCTTGCATATACTACGAGAGTGCTCTACCATTAAGCTACATCTCCAGCCCTATAAGACATTTTAGAGAAAAGTAACTACAGTATATTCTTTCATGCCAGGTTCCACAGGACTTTTTGTGTTTTTTAATGTTGACAACATGAGAATCATGCTGACATCAGTGATCAGATAAAGAATCTGGCCTTCAAATCTTCTTCCCTCATGTCATGAATAGACTGAAGATAAACTCAACTACTTGTAGCTGGGCTAGTCTTTTTTTAATTTGACACATAACTGTACATATTTATAGGATACAATGTAGTACTTCTGCTCATGTAAATATCATGTGACAATCAGATCAGGGTAGTTGGTATGTATATCCATTACCTCAGGCATTTATCACTTCTTCAATGAGCTATTCTTAAGGGAGGCCAGTTTTCCTGTTGCAATTTATTGTCAAGTAATTTACTTCTCTATTGATGGCTTAATTTTTTTTTTTTCTTATTCTACTTAGACCAGGGACTACCCAGGTACTCATCTTTAATTCTCTATATGACCTAGGGTCAGCTCTTGCATGACAATTGAAAAGCACGTTCATGTACAATGTGACTTTGGGAAATGTACTTAACTCTGTGCCTTAGTTTCCTCATCTGTAAAATGAACAGAGTAATAAAGTATCCATAGGTTGTTATAAGGAAAACAATGACACAATGCAAGGGAAATCCTTAGATACAGACCACACTAAAAACACTCAATAAATGCTGCTATCGGTGAGTCTGTGTTGAAATGAAATAGTATTTGGGGGCAGTAATGGGGATTGAACCCAAAATCTTCACACTGTGCTAAAGCTCCAGCCCTTTTTATTTTGAGACAGGGTCTTGCTAGGTTGGTAAGCTGCCCAGGCTGGGTTCTTAACTTGCAATCCTCCTGCCTTAGCTTCCCAGCATTTATGTCACCATGCCTGGCTAAATATTCATTTTTAAAAAGCCACTTAACAAATTTAGGTATATATTTAGGACTAATAACTAGTAGACTTGGAGTCAAAGAAAATGTTTTAGGCCTTACCCCGGGTTGGAAGCCCATCTCTGCACAGTTTCTTCATCATCACCATCACACAGATCAGCAAAAGCTGCTTCCAAGTCTTCTAATTGATGGATTCGAATATCAACAATATCTACCAAATCTTCCTTTAAATACATTGAAAAGCTGAGAATATACAGTTATTCTTTCAAAAAACAAGTGAAATCCTATTATAATGAAAATCTTTAACACATTATTTTCATATAATGATGGGCTTGACCAATAAACATAAATGCACGCATGCGTGCGTATGCACGTGTATGCGCGCACACATGTACACACACACACACACACACACACACACATTTGGACAGTTCTTTAAGATCACGCTAATAAGTTGTAAGACACTACTAGAGAAGTAATAAATGCATAAAATCCAAAAGAAACAAATGGCAGATACCTCAGTTAGGTTGCTAGCAGGCTTTTTAAACTGATAGAGCTCTTGTAAAATTTTGTATTCCTCCTAGAAAACAAAACATCTGTTAATTTTTTTTCAGTGATATGCTTTAAGTGAAAGACAGATTTGCCTGTGATAGAAAGAGAGGATCTCAGATAATTATTCAATAACTTGTTTGGAAGAATCAGGCAAAATGTATATTACAGATTCCCCCTGTAAACCGAATTTCTTCAGGGCAACTCTTATCCAATTGGCCACAACAATAAACGGTCACTACGGAAGACTAGGTAGCTATTGGGTCATGAGAGGGAAATAACATTCCATCATGTAGATGGACATAGTGTAGGATCTTAATCAACTTTAGCTGTTTATAGGAGGTATACATGTGTTTGATGCTGATAAAAAAGCTTTCAGGGTACAGCCAGCTTTCCAGTAATGAAATAAAAATGGAACACAAACACACTGCTGGTAGTGCACTGGCAACTACAACACCGCTGTTAGGTGGTTCCACACAGAGGAAGAAAGATGCCCGCTACACCCAGACTCTGTGGGACAACGCCTGTCCTTGTTTGGCACAACCAGTTTCATTATGTAGGTGAATGCACTTGGCCCAAATAACCCTACGTAAGGCTACTGCCAGGAAGAAATCATATCTAAGATTTGAAACTTACAAACACAATGTTTAGCACCATTCTCAGTGCTTTACCAATCCTAACAATCCTAAGAGTTGAGTGTGATTATTTTTCAGTGTTAGGGATCGAACCCAGAGCCTTGTGCATGCCAGGCAAGTATCCTACCCCTGTGCTATCTCTTCAGGCGGCTGGGTATAGTTATCATTCTCAGTTTATATTTGAAAAACTGCAGGTCAAAACATTAAGTAACTTTCCTAACATCACACAGTTTATAATAATAGTCATAACAGAAGTCTCTACTATCTTTCTTTGTGATATTAAAAACAAACCTACTCAATTCTAAAGTATAATAAAGATGAAATATCCTTTACCCAAAACGCTTGGGACCAAAAGTATTTCAGATTTTTTGATGTCTTTTTGTGTGTGTGTTACTGGGGAATAAACCCAGAGCCTTGTGCATGCCAGGCAATGCATGTTGAGCTATGCTACACGCTCAGCCATTTTTAAAATTTTGAGACACAGTCTTGTTAAGTAGCTTAAGCTGCTCAGCCTGGGCTTAAATTTGTGATCGTTCTACCTCAGCCTCTCAGAGCACTGGGACTGCAGTATGCTACCACGTCCAGCTAGATTTTGGCGATTTTTGGATTTTGGAATATCTTGGATAGACTTAACTAGTGCATTTTATCATGATTATCAAAAGAGGTTGAATTTTGGAGTATTTTAGATTTTGGAATTAGGAAGGCTCAAACTGTATATAATTTTAAAAGATGAAAAAGAAGAGTATGTGATGGACTGTAGCCTCCAAAACCTAAAATAATTACTATCTGGCTATCGGTGGAGTTTCCTACACTCTAATCTAGAGAGATGACATAGAGTTCTTAAGAGCTATGTTTTAAAAAGTGTCTACCTGAGTGAACATTTCTTTGAAGGGATTCTTGACTGAAAAAAAATCTAAGTCAATATCTAAAACAAACGCATTGTCTTTCTTCAAAATTTCCAGAATCTGCTGAGTGCAGGCTGTAGTCTGGCATGGCTGAGTTTCGGAAGAACAAAAACAGGAACACGACGGCTCTCGGCAAGCTTGGCCCATGCTCTGTGTCCCTGTGTCCTCCAGTTCTCCTGAATAAGAGTCACAGTGAGCGGCGGCAGTGTTTTCCGAATCGTCCAGTGCCAGCTTGGGCTTCTTTGCAGAAGACTCTGCAGCATTTTCTTCTTGATTGGCACCAAATTCATGAGGCTTCACCATAATTACATCCAACTGCAATGGTTTCTGATTCTCTAGCTGGTCTTCAGGTACGAAAAGGCCATCACTTAGGAAGTAATGATCTGTACTTGTGACCCTGGATCAGAGGAAGAAATTATTTCAATGAAGAATGGACACATTAAATGACATTTCAGTACGGTATTACAGATAGAAGAAGAGATATATTTCACAAAAACTGAGAGTGGTCATCAGCATTTGTTCTTCCCATTCTTTTGCAGAAATATCCTTCTCCATATCATAGCTGGGCACTCAATGGCCTGAAGTGAAGAGTACAGTTCATAGTCTACCTATGGCCATTTGAGAAAATGCTGGCCAGTGGCTCTGAATGGAGGCGAAGTGTCTAGAGCCTTGCTCTCCTGCTCTGTGCTGCCTGGCAGCAAACACAGAACGTAAAGTTGCCCTGGCCTGTGAGGACTCTGGAGATAGTGGAACATGAACACGGAAGGAAGCAGAGCTCCCCAAACTGTGGAGCTGCCATGTAGGCTTGGACTGCGTGTGGTGCACTCTGACATCAGAGAGAAACAAACCCCTTTGTTTAAGCCAGTGCTACTCCAGTTTCTCTCGCACCAGCTGAATCTTTATCAGAAGTCACACAAGAGAAAATTTACGACTGGAAATAAGCTCGTCTTTCTCTTAAGACAAATTCCTTCTGACAGTCAAAGCTTTGTTAAGCTCTATACAACCATAATATTATCAACATGAAAAGTAACTTAAAACTATCCATGCACTTGGAGCATGCATTCCACAAGATGCGGACCTGTCTCTCTTTTTTATTCTCTCTTTCCCCCTCTCACTCCTCACCACCTCTCCCTCTCTCCCTCTTTCTCTGTCACTGTGTTGCCCAGACTGTACCCTCAACTCCTTGCCTCAGGTGATCCTTCTACCTTAGCCTCCCGGTATCCAGGACTACAGGTGCCCAGTGGAGTTTCTGACTCCAGACACGGGAGCATGTTCTCAGCGTTTCAACTATATTGTGCCTCCATGAATACTTACAACAGTATGGTCCAGTACACTTCTTCCAGAGATACACCCTTATCAAGCAAAAGGACAGCATTTACTTCCCACCTGCCCACACCGAGGATATATAGTTGCACAAAAAATAGATTTATGCTACAATAAAACTAATGTTCAAGTTTATTAAAAACTGTACCATCCTAAGAAAGACAAAGGCTTTATCCCCAGCCTAAATTTATGTTCTTTGCAGTAATGGAAGTTTTACTTTGATCCTGCTTATTCAGTACACGTGTAATCTCAGACTAAATATAAACAATACTTATTCCATACATTGCTACTCGCAGGATTAACTAAAATCATGAGATAATCAAAATACTCCAAATATTATTGTCACAGAGCTTCAAATGCTGGGTGAAACCATGCAAAATTATTTGATTTTGCATTTTAAATTAGGTCCACTCACTTATAAAATCTACTGTTTCACACAGACCAGTATTATAAACATTTACTGTATTGATTCCTAATTTTTCTTTCAAATTATATAACAAATACATTCAATTTTCATATCACAAAAAAGTTATTTGTGCAAATGATAAGAGCACATACTACCAAATTGATGTTAATGCAGAAATAAAAAGTATCATTTTCAATAAGACTTTATTTCACTCTCAATGTATTACCATTTCATCCCACTACTCTTCAAGTTCTAGAAAGCTGTGGTTATAATGCTTAAAATATTCATCCCACTGCAAGAGAATTCAGAAAGGGCACACTGGTATTTTAGAAACTGTTATAGTATCATGATATATTAAAAAAACTTGTTAGCTTATACAACAAAAACAGGAACATATAACTCAAATCGAGGCTCTGTAACTTAATTGGGACTAAGTTATTACCTAAAACTCATCACATTAATAAAACTAAAAGCTACAATCTACCTATTTAGCCATTTGATTTATTAAAAAAATACCAAAGTGACATAATTTTGCTTACTCATTCCTGTTAAACTTAACACATTATATTGGGGAGGGTTGAGGCTTAATCTGCCCTGTTTGTATAAAGAGAATATGAGGAAGCTATAAGAAACCTAGGTAAGAATAAAGCATTCAGAACAAAGCATTCCTTTTACACTTGTAAGTATGAGGAAATTACCTGATTGTTGTGGTAGAGGTATCTTTGCCTACTAAAAAATGGTGCTTTCCTTCTCTGATTTGTTGCGCCCATGTGGGATGAAGCCATATTATGTGAGAGAAGTGGCCAGCGTAAACCGCAGGCATAATCCAGTTTTCAATGCTTAATTCTCTGAAAAGGGAAGAGAAGAACCACTAACATGATAATGTATTTTCTTAAATGTCATTACATCCACAGAATTTTAAGATAGCTGGTCTCAGAGAGTGGGGCTGGGGGAGGTTCCCGAAACTTTTTCAGGATGACCACTAGTTTAAAACCATATTCTTAAGAACACTAAGGTATAATTTCTCTCTTACATTGTACTGACGTTTGTCCTGATGATTCAAGAGTAGTCGTGAGTTGATGCCCTAGGATTCATCAATACAACAGAACAAACTCTACATGTAGTCACGGTTTTCATCATGAAGGACTAGTCAAAAAAAAAAAAAAGCAGCAGCTGCTAGCTTCACCAAAGACTGCCCTTGATTTTCTTAATGCTAGATTGTGAGTGTGTACTTTTAAATGTTTTGTGTAGCAAAACAGAGGTGCACAGAAAGCACTTCTGCTGCACACCTTGAAGTACAACGGTTGCTCCCAAGAAAAGCACTTGTGTTTCAATTACAAACCCAACAGCATTTTTCTTGAAGGAAGGAATGATCAAGGTCAGATGTGGCGGTGCTTGCAATCCCAGCACTCTGGGAGGCTGAGGAGGATGGCAAGTTCAGGCCCAGCCTATGTAACTTAGCAACTCGGCAGAACTTGTCTCAAAAATAAAAAAGGGCTGGATATGTAGCTCAGTGTAAAGGCTCAGGATTCAATCTCCAGCAAAAAAAAAAAGAAAGAACATAGGACTGATCAAAAAAGTATTGTTATTTAGCCTGGAGGTTGAATTATTA
Organism: Chinchilla lanigera; assembly: GCF_000276665.1. Taxonomy (NCBI): domain Eukaryota; kingdom Metazoa; phylum Chordata; class Mammalia; order Rodentia; family Chinchillidae; genus Chinchilla; species Chinchilla lanigera. Next base: position 17,509,059 of record NW_004955426.1, on the reverse strand, counting down.
GGGTCTACATTCCAAAAAGGCTTTAAGGAATTATCAGCTGACATGTTTCAGTGTAGTCTGAACAAATATTTCTTTTTTTTGATTTTTTCTTTTTCTTTTTCCAGTACCGGGAACCAAATTCACGACCTTGTGCTTGCCAGGCAGGCGCTGTGCCACTGAGCTAAATCCCCAGCCCTTTTTTTTTTTTTTCTTTTTTGAGACAGCGGTTCCCTATGCAGTTCAGGTTGGCCTTGAGTTCACTTTGTAGCCCAGGCTAGTCTCAATTCGAACTGATCCTCCTGCCTCAGCCTCCCGAGTGCCGGGATTATAGGCGTGTGCCACTACACACGGCTTCAACAAATATTTATAACTATCTGAAAAGTCTATGAAAATTCTCTTTCTTCTTTAACTACATGTTTATGAGAGCCTGAATTTTCATTATAAAGTTGAGCCAAAACATATGGTGACAGACTGAATGCAAAAGCAGATATGTAAGCCCAGCCATTTTCCATAAAGGGAAATATAAAAGAAACCCACAAGAAGTTAAAAAATGCCACTCTTCCCTCTTTTTTTTTTTTTTTTTTTTTTTTGAGATACGATCTTGCTATCTTGCAGGCCGGCCTTGAACTTACTATGTAGCCCAGGCTGCCTCAAACTCATGGTCATCCTCTTGCTTCAGCCTCCTGAGTGCTGGGATTATAGGAGTGCACCACCATGTTCAGAATTTAAGTAGTTTTTGTTTTGGAAAATATATTTAGCTTCCGTAAAGGATCTTGTTTATATCAATACATAATGCATATCTCATTCTTTTTTTTTTTTCAATTTGTAAAATATAAAACTTCCAAATATAAAAGCAAATAAGGGCAAAAGTAGAGCTACCACATTTCTTTAGGGATTATTGTTGCTAGGCATGGTAGTGCATGCCTATCTCAACTCTTGGGAGGCTGAGGCAGAAGGACTGCTACAAATTCAAGTCCAACCTAGGGTGAGTTCAAGGCCAGTCTGAACTACATATCAAGACCCTGTCTCCAAAAAAAAAAAAAAAAAAAAAAAAAAGAATTATTGTTGCAATTTGTATCCATGAAGGGACAGTGACAGAATTTCAGGGAACTATATTACAGAAAAAGAGGCCAGCTGTCATCACGAAAGGTATATTAGATATGATGCTCTCTGAAGGGTGGGGTAGCAATTCCCAGTTTCAATTCCGTCTCTATGATTCTATGTAACTAAAAATCAACAGGATTTGTGACCCAAAAATACACTGAGAGGGAGAGGGAGGTCAGTACTTCAAAAAAGGACAGACAGATTAAGATGTGTTCCTCATACAATGAACTGTGTCAGTAAGACACATCTTCTTATACCTCAGCATTCAGACTGTAACAGAGAAGAAGGGCGTGCTTTTTCAGATCACTAGTAAAGTCTTTTCAACTTGTCTAAGTTCTAGACTCCTGATTAGAACTTCGCATACACTGGCTGCGCTGTTTTTCTAAATAAAGTTTTATGAAAACAGCTCCTGCTACTTGTTAACACAGCATGTATGGGCTTTCACACAACAAAGACAGAAGTAAGTAGTTGTTGCATAGAACCTACGGCCAGTGAACCTACAAATATTTACTATCTGGCTCTTTAAGAAAATGGTTGTTGTAGCTTGTTTAAGTAAAATGAAAAAGAAAACTAAAAACCAAACCTACGAGTTTAGCAAAGTCTATTTCCCTTAACTGTTTTTTTTTCTTTTTTCTTTTTGAGACAGGGTCTCACTATGCAGTTCAGGCTGGCCTTGAGCTCACTTTGTAGCCCAGGCTGGCCTCGAACTCGCAACAATCCTCCTGCCTCAGCCTCCTGAGTGCTGGGATTGCAGGCATGTGCCACCATACCTGGCAACCTTAACAGTTTATTGTATACTCCAAACCGTATTTCAAACACCTATGTTATGGCTTGTACCTAGATGTTCCCCCAAAGCCTCATGCAGTCAGAGTTGTTTCAGAGGTGGCTGAATCTAATGTATGATTGATTCACAGTGCAATGCTGGGATTAAGGTTGGTCAGATTAAGGGTGGGTGATGGCTTGATCAGTCTACTGACTGGACTGGCATCACCCTATTCCCGGTAGACTGGATACAATGTAAGGGACAGAAAGAGGTTTGTCTTCCTCTCTCCCCTGTTGCTTTTGCTGTCTTCCCCGCCATGAACTGTGGCCCTCTGCCATGTGCCCCCCTGTCTTAGAGCCAGCTGACATGGACTGAAACCTCCACAAACTGTGAGCTAAATAAACCTTTCCCCCTTTAACTTTGGGTGCCTGGTATTTTGTCTCAGTAACAAGAGAAATGTAACTAAGAACATAAAAGATTATTAACAAAAATCACATTACCCAAATAGTGTTTCCTTATCGAACACGGTGTCTGCTGGCATATTCACAGGAATGAGGAGGTCTGGATGGGAGTCGAAGTGTAAAAACCTTATATTACTGGCAGGAAGATGCTTGGATCCTATGGCGCGATATATGAAAGGCAGAACCTGTGAAAGACACGCACGTGCAGACTCAGAATCGGCACCGGAATCGGGCACACTCAAGAACAGACAGAAAAACAGCGCTGAACGTAACTGCACATACTTTAAAGCACACCAAATTGTTAAAAGTGGGAAAAATATGAAGCTGGTTTACTGTAGATGCTCAGACGAACCTTATTTTTTCCCTCAGAACTTCCAAATTGATCTCTAGGTGCCTCCCTGCCCCCATCTCAAATCCAACAGTTAATGCGGGCAAGTACATCGGGACTAGGGCTCAAGAACAAACTGCTAGTTAATGTTCATTCTAGCACTAACTGTTTTTGGACCCCGAGGTCTTGGGGTCTTTTTCAGTACCCTTAGGGTACTGGGCTAGGCAGTTCGTAAGTTTTTCTCACCTTTTCTCACCTTGCACTCTCTAGAGTTCTAGGATTAATACTGAGTTTGAAGGTACCACCTAATCAGCACTTCGGGCCTCTCTCACGCCCACAGACACTGTCTAGGTCCCAGGAAACTCAACTCTTTCTTTTAACTTTCTCCACCAGTAAATCTCTCTTCCTTTTTTTAAAATTTATTTTGTATGGTGCTGGGGATCGAGGCCTCAAGCATGCCAGGCAAGGGGTTTACCCCTGAAGTACACTCCTGGCCTCTTTCATTTTTTCTATCCACAAAACTCCCACAGTCTGTGAATGTTATTTTTAAACAAATTCCTCAGATCTACGGGTCTCCTGCGCTGGCGTCCAGAAATCTAGATTAAAGCATCGATTTTCCTACTATAGGGCAGCACAGTTACAAAATGGAAACGTCTTTTCATGTTAATAATTTCTGACCTCCTCCCTCCCCGTTTTTTCTTTTCTTTTTTGAGGCAAGGGCTCATTATATATTCCAGGCTAATCTCGAACTCGGGACTCGGGACCATCCTGTCTCAGCCTCCCGCGCGCTCGGATTACAGGCTGACACAGGTACACAACATGCATACGACAGGACGAGTACTATCCCAGTGTCGGGCACACGAGCTCGGTTCTCAGCGTCAGTCTCCCGCTGAAACTGCAGGGCTGAGGCGGGGAGCAGCGTCAACTTCAAGCCAAGGACACCGGACTGGGCTCCGGGCGATCCTGCGCAGGCCGGGCAGCCACCCGCTCACCTCCTGATGATCCTCCACCACCCACACCGGCAGCTCGGGGTAGCGCCGCAGGCAGGCGCGCGGTCCAGCGGTGTCACCCATGCCTGGAGCCCCCGGCGCCCGGCAACCACCCGGGAAAGCAGCAGTGCTGTCCCGCAGCAGTCTCGCGGCGGAAACACCCTCACCCGGTTGCGCTTCCGGATTGGAGGACTCTGAAACGGACGATTGGTCCGCACGCCCATTGCTCTTGTTGATGCACCAATCACCGCGTACAAAGGGAGCCACAGCTTTCTCCCGTCCGCTTCTTAATTCCCTCGGCTTCCGGTTCCGGAGGCGTGGGCGGGGCTAGCGTCTCGGCGGCTGCGGTGTTATCCTCACTTCGCCTGGACGGCTACCTGGAGGCCCTTTGTAGGTAAACCGGGCACTGTGGGGGAGTGCGAAGGAGGGAGGTTTCCGCGGGCCGGAATTTAAAGGAAGTGGAGTCCGCTGCTGGGCTAAGGGCGCCTGAAGGTTGGGGTCCGCCAGCCCCGCTCCAGATCTGCAGCTGGGGCGAAGGAGCGCCCGGGCCCGCAGCCCGCAGCGGAGCGCGGCGGGGAGGGACGCCTGTCATTCATTCGTGCTCGCGGACGGCCGGCCCGGCGCCCGGGACACCCCGAGGGGCGCGGGACACAGCCCGCGCTGGCCTCGTGCCGCCCTCGGTGTGGCGGGAGATGCGACCCGGGGAACAGCCGTGGGTCGGCCTGGTGATGGGGACCGGGCTGCAGGTCCTCCCGAGGATAGGGGGTTCTCAGTAAAACTGGGTTCACGCTTTGCGGCTCTGCGCATTGACACACGCTCCTGGGCGCGTTAACTGTTCCGAGCAGCTCTCTAGCTTTTCCTGCTTCCAAACAGCTAGCCAGGAGCCAGCAGACGCAGAAACAGTTACTTTTCCAGTTGCTCCGAATTCCTTGAGTTTTGAGTTAAAATTTGCATCCACGACACAGCCTGACTATGCCTTTAGTAGACTGACTTTATGATCAGGTTTTCTGACTGTAGAGGCATCCAGGAGGGTAGTGAGTGTTCTGTGGTTACAAGCTGCATAGGAGAGTTAGTGACCCTGACTGTTGTTCGCCTCTAACTCTGTCATGCACCTTGTGACACTCTAGACCCTGTACTGTGCCTCCTTTCTTGTACATAATTGCATTATATTGTTTACCTTTCTCTTTTCTGGTGTTGGAGATTTTGTTTCTCACTAGAGGTTGAACTCAGGGCCTTCACACTGATTTACATCCTAGGTTTTAAAATTTATTTCTATTTTGAGACAGGGTTTAAGTTGCCCATGTTGGGCTCGAACTTACTATCTTCCTGCCTCAGCCTCCCAGAATATTGGGATTACAGGCTTGCATCACCCCACCTGGCTGGTGTGTTTTATTTTTTAAAAACACTTGAGTTTGGAATTTGGGTTCTGGGTTCCTTGAGTTCTGGAGGCTGTGTGTCTTACTTAGAGTGCACAGTGCCTGGCCAGTGTCTCAGATGTACAGGCTCATTAAATGCTGCATGGGTCAGTGAAAAGATCTGCTTTGCAGGGTTGTCCCCTCTCATGGTTTCGATAATGCAGATCTCTTGATATACGTGGAAGAGAAATGTACACTTGTGGTAAAGAAACGTATACCATTGGTGAGAGTGAAATTTGTTGACCATCTATTCTACAGGAAGCTCTGCCAAGGGGCTGTGCGGGATACAGAAACGGCTGTGAATCAGCCTGTGCCTTTGAGGAGCTGCTCTTGTAGAGGAGTCCAGCATGAACGCAGGTGACTACAGTATGAGGTGCTCCCTGGTAAGTGCAGTAAGAGGAAAAGTATGAACTAAGTGGTGGAAGTCAAGGGTGCCTGGGATCACTTCCCAGAGGAAGTCAGGCAAGGCTTCCCGGAGGAGGTGGGTGGATAACAATTCACAAGACAAATTCATAGGATGAGGTTGGAGAGAATGGGTGCAAAGAGCAAGTCCGTGATGGTGCTTTGCCTATCAGTCACCTGGGAGAGTCTGGGACAGCAAAGGCTTTGTGGGGAGGATAACGGAGGATAAGCCTGGAAGGAGACCTTGGGTTGACATTCTGTAGGGTCTGCAGTGTCAGACAGAGTTTGATTTGGTTGATGCTGAGTAGCCTGTGACGGTGGGATCAGCTCTCTGGGCCCCAGACTTATCCTGAGGGCATGGGAATGAATAACTATTAATTATATTATTTGGTACCTCATATATTCAGCACAGTGATTGATACAGCTCAGTAATCTGCAATTTTTTTTTAATTTAAATTTTTTTGTTTTATATTGTTTTTTAAAGACAGGGTCTCGCTGTGCAGTTCAGGCTGGCCATAAGCTCACTTTGTAGCCCAGGCTGGCCTTGAACTCGCAACGATCCTCCTGCCTCAGCCTCCCGAGTGCGGGGATTACAGGCATGCGCCACCATGCCTGGCTCCTGCAATTATTTTTGAGAGCCACTTGAAAGTCTAATCTTAAGTCTGTCAATAAACTTAGTTAGAAAGACTTTAGAAAGATGTTTCTGAATTAAGAGTTTTGGGGCTTAATATATTTGATTTTTTAAAAAGTATTTTGGAGAAATTCAGATATTTTGAATGCTGTTTTTGTTTTTTTGAGATAGGCTCTCAAAATATAGTTCATTTTGTGTAGTTCAGGCTGGATTTGAACTCACTTTATAGCCCAGGCTGGTGTTGACTTGAACTTGCAGCGATCCTCCTGCTTCAGGGTTCCAAGTGCTGGGATTACAGGCATGTGCCAGCACACCTGGCTAGAGAGTCATTTATGTTTATAGGTTCTGTGGGATGAATTTAAAGTGAAAATAAGGAATCATAAGTGTTGAATGAACAAGATTATAGTTATATTTGAATTTGACTGCTGGTCTCACTCTGGTTGTTTTTTTGGCCCATGCATGCCTTATTTTGCAAAGAAGGGAAACTTACACATGCAATGATTTCTTCATGTCTTGTTGCATATTAGAGATGTTAGTCTTTTTAGCTACTGATAATTTTGGATCAGAGACGTATAATAAAAACATCTTAAAATTTAGTTGGAAACTTTAATGTAGTTTAATGTCTTAATTTTGTTGGTAGGCTAAGTGCTTTGGAGAATGCAAAATCAGTGTTCAGATAGTTGCAGAAATACTTGTTAGCATTGGCAGTTTGGAAAATCTTTTTACGTCTCTTTCATCCTTCCCGTCCTTTAGAGCTTGTATTCTCTGCGGAAGGTGTGACATTCCGAGATGGTGCATCACGATGCAAGGCAGTCCTTGGTGAGTGCTGGGAGTGGTGGCGATTTGGGAGAACAGAGAGGAAGCAAGGCATGTGCTGGGCATAGAGGATGGGAAGGATTTAGGTACCTGGGAAGAGGGAATTGTGTTTATTCTTTGAACAGTGGGCACAATACAACAAAGGTTCATAGACAGGGCTGGGACCCAGACCACAGCAGTAATACCGGGTCCCTTCCTTGATGAACCTTGCAGCTCTGATGTGCAGGAAGGTGGAATTGTGATTATTGTAGGATCTGCCAGAGAAACACATATTGCTGTGTTACAGGATCACAACAGTTGTGAGAGAAGGGAGTGAGGGCCTGGGCAGTGATGGAGGCCATCAACAGGCCAGCAGGGATAGTTTTTTAGTAGCCAGGCAAGACATAGGGAGAAGTGGATGAATTGGGAAGATTTAGAAACAAAAATAGTCAGCACTTGGGAGGCTGAGGCAGGAGAATTGCTATGAGTTCAAGGCCTACCTACACTACAAAGTGGGTTCAAGGCCAGTCTGAATTGCAGAGCAAGACCCTATCTAAAAAAAAAACCCCAAAGTAAATAAAAGGGTAAGAATTTTATTTTAAAAAATATTTTGTATTAAGTTAAACAGTTCTATAAATGATAAGAGCTTTAAAATAAATTTTTCACTAAATGGGGATAGAGAGGAAAAGTGGTCAAATGATTCTCTGGTATCTGTCTTAAGGAACAGTAAATGCTAAGAAAGGGGCAAGTGTTGTCCTGGAGGAGAGGACCATTAACACCTTAGTTGAATTTGCGGAGTCAGTGAGACGTGGAAGCAGAGAGGTCCAGTTGCTGGCTGCCAAGGTGGGTCTAGAGCGCAGAAGTCGGTGAATGAACATGGAACTTTGGGAGCTGTGAATTCCCAGGGATGAGTGGTGCAGGAAGCAGAGCGGGTGGGTGGGGCCCCTTGGAGGGAGTGAGTAGAGCACCCAGGCTGGAGCCCTGAAGAATACCAAAGGGTGGAAGCTCCAAGAGGAGGAGGAGTGGGCACTGGAGACAGGCAAGAGGAGAGGGCAGAGACTAGGGAGCACACGGCAGGGCTGTTGGGTCAGGAAGCCAATGGGAGTCACCATGAGGGTTGCGACAGCTGGACTGAAAGCTGTCCAGGCGTCAAGGAAGATGGCCATTGGTTTTCAAGGCACCAGGCCTGTGGTGAGTCCATGCTAATGAACTGATGTGTAGCATACAAGCTGGATCTTACTGTACTTCCAGCTCCTTAGGACTCCGCCCCGTACAGCACTTGTGTGACCGCTGCATCTTGTTTACATTGTGTAGGTAGACCTGTGATGGTTGTGTCGGTACAGAATATGTATAGATTTTTTTTGTTATTATTCCCTATCAACTACTTACATAGCATTTACATTTTATTAAGGTATTATAAGTGACCTAGAGGGTTTTTCTTTTTGGTGCTGAGAATTCAATCCAGGGCCTTACATTAGTTAGCTGCGAACACGCTCTGTCACTGAGATAGATCCCCAGCCCATGATTTAAAGTATATGGGAGGATGTCCGTAGATTTTCTGCAAATACTGTGCCATTTTATACGCCTTTTATTGAGCATCCTAGCATTTTGCCATCTCTGTGTGAGGGTCACAGCTTTAATCTCCTTGAGTACCGAGCAGTAACTGTACACTTTTGTGTTAGCTTCGGCTGTCATAACACAGTGTCCTAGACTGGCTGGCTTAAACAACTAACATTTTATTTCTCACATTTCGTGGTGGCCGGAAGTCAGATCCGGTTCCAGCATGGTTGGGTTCTTTTCCATGGCAGGGGGGTCGGGGGACGACACACACACGGCCCTCTTCTTGCTTAGAGGTGGCTGCCTTTTTCCTATATCCTCGCCTGCCGTAGCAGTCTCTTGTCTCTTCTCTTTTCACAAGGGCACCATTCCTATCTTGAGAGGACCTTATGACTTTCTGTCACCCTAATTACTCCCCAGAGCCCCGGCCTCCTCCCCCCCAGACCGTCCACATTGGGCTTCAGCATATGGACTGAGAGGGGGAACAACATTTAATCAATAGCAGGTGTGTCAGGTTGTTGGGCCCCCGAAGAGGAGAAAGAAAATGCAAAGTGGGGGGGGCAAGCAAAGTATTTTATGTTGGAATAGATCTGAGCATTTGAAATGCTGATCTGCAGGGTCTGGTAGCATGGGCAGGTGGAATGTGGCGGGGAGAGGGTAGTGATCCCAAGTGGAGGTTTGCAGAAGGAACCCAGAGAGCACGTGGGAAGGGAGCTTTTGTTGGAGGAAGGAAGTGGGAGAGGACAGAGCTGGATGCAGATGGGTTTGTTGGTTTGGTAGCACATGCTGAGTTAGTTCCCTTCTGATCAGTGTTCCCATTTGGTAGGAAACAAGGTCGTTGTTGACCTTGAAGAGGGTTGGGGGTGTCAGGAAGGGGATCCCCCGGGGCATCGTGGTGGTTATGGTAGAAGTGACTAAACTGGCTGCTGCAGTATGCTGGGATCTTGTGGCAGATCCTGTGAGTGAATTTATCCAGGCACCAGTCTACCCAGTTGGGTATTTTTGATAGCATACTTTCTGGCTGGCCTACAGCCTCATTCTGAGGCTGGCTTATTCTGCCAGGTTTTTGTGCCTGAGGCAGGGTGGGGCAGAGCACTGTATGTTACATAAAAAGCAAGTCACTGGGTGCGGGGCTGTGGCGTCTGCTGAGTGGGGGGGCAGGTGGAGACAGGAGGACGCTGGTGCAGTGTAGAAAACAAGTGTGTGGATGGGGCAGTATGCGGCCGTGATGGGCAGAGGAGTTTGGACAAGGACCTTAGGGCAAATGTTTGAGCAGTGGATGCCGAAGTTGTCAGTTTGGAGGTGGAGCAGCTTTAAGGTCTGACGAGGTCCCAGGAGTGACCACGGCAGTGGGTTAGGTGAGACAGGGGAAGTGTATTGATCATAAATTGTTAGAACTCAGTGTTAGACGGGTGGCATGTTCCGGGGGCCGAAGGGGTGTGGTAGGTGGGCAGGCATTTAGAAAACCCCGTTTACATGCTGAGTTTCGTGTGTTTTGTTGTTTTAAACTTTCCCCTTTTTCTTTCCTCTGGCAAAGTCACAGAATGTCCTTCCACCCAGGACGAGGGTGTCCCCGAGGGCGAGGAGGACATGGAGCCAGGCCCTCAGCGCCAGCCTTCAGACCCCAGAATCTGCGGCTGCTTCACCCCCAGCAGCCTCCTGTGCAATATCAATACGAACCTCCAAGTGCGCCTTCCACCAGCTTCTCCAACTCTCCAGCACCCAATTTTCTGCCTCCACGGCCAGACTTTGTACCCTTCCCTCCGCCCATGCCTCCGTCAGCACAAGGCCCGCTGCCCCCCTGCCCCGTCAGGCCCCCTTTCCCCAACCACCAGATGCGGCACCCCTTCCCAGTGCCCCCCTGCTTCCCACCCATGCCGCCTCCGATGCCTTGTCCGAATAACCCCCCGGTCCCCGGAGCACCGCCCGGGCAAGGCACCTTCCCCTTCATGATGCCCCCTCCTTCCATGCCCCCCCCCCCGCCCCCCCCAGTCCTGCCGCAGCAGGTGAATTATCAGTACCCGCCGGGGTACTCGCACCACAATTTCCCACCTCCCAACTTCAGCAGTTTCCAGAACAACCCCAGTTCTTTCCCGCCCAATGCTAATAACAGCAGTAGCCCCCATTTTAGGCATCTCCCTCCATACCCACTGCCAAAGGCTCCCAGTGAGCGGAGATCCCCAGAAAGGCTCAAGCACTATGATGATCACAGGCACCGAGAACATCGAGATCATAGTCACGGGCGGGGCGAGAGGCATCGGTCCCTGGATCGGCGAGAGCGCGGCCGCAGCCCCGACCGAAGGAGGCCAGACAGCCGCTACCGCTCGGATTACGACCGGGGGAGGACACCCTCCCGCCACCGCAGCTACGAGCGCAGCAGGTGAAACCACAGGACCGTGCTGTGTCAGATAGCAGGGGCCAGGCCAGTCCGATGCCACTCACCTGCATGTCAAGTGGAAAGTTTGTGTATTTCTCCCTGTGAAAGGAAGGAAATAATATTTTGGACCCAGTTTTCAGGAGAAAGGCAGAACTGACATGTAAATAAGTTGATGTCAAGGAAAAACGCTTGAGAAGCTTTCCAGAATTACCAGTGTAGATTCCATTATATAAACCCTTTACTCTGCGTAATACAGTTGGTGTAGTAGTGATGACGATCCCATGGCATGAAAGGACTCATGTCATTTCTGTGTTATCAGAGATTTCATTAAGTTCAGCGCAGTCACAGAGCGCAGCATTTGAGTTCCTGTGGAATTGCTGACATGCATATGTTGTCAGTGAAGCATCAAACTAGTAGTTCACAAGCAGAGCTTGCTTTCTGATTTTAGGGGACATGGAAGTTTATCATATATTGTTGCCTGTTTGCTTAGTTTCTTTGTTAATGAAGTTAGTTACATGTTACCAAAGGCACAGTTTTCAGAATAGCTTTTAGTCTGATTTTGTTTGAAAGGGAAATACCCCAGAAAGGGGAAGGGATCCTGTTTCTTGTGAGAGGACTCATTTCTGATGGGTCAAGGCTGAGGGAGAAAAATCTTTCAGCATCAACTATTGTTTCTGGTTAATTTTGTTGTTAGTATTCTGTGTTGGACTAGTTGGCTGAGGCTTGTGACAGTTTATTTTACAGTTTTATGATGAAAATGTAAACTTGAAAGCATTTGTGAATAGTTTTAAAGTGATTGTTAACTCATGTCTCTGGGAAAACATTTTGCTGAAGACCTAGATGGAAAGGAGGTTCTACATTTCCCCTGTCCATTTTGAGGTGCTGTCATTAGAGGTGTTGTCAGGGCTCTGCTGCAAGTCTGGTTTTTCCAGCCAGCCTTAAATGTTAAGCTCTGTGTTTGAAGAAACTCAGATGTGCTATAAACTGAGGATTTACCGTAAGTGCAATCGAATGCCGCAGTCTGTTATCCCGAACCACGCTCCCGCACTGTGAAGGGTCTGTTTTGCTCACGTGGCATTTAATTGTATTGGAGAGTTTGTTCTGTTTTGTTTTTTGTAATAAATATGCTTAGGATGTCTGTTCTGAGCTGCCTTGACACAGCTGTATTATAAGCAAATACGGGCAAGTGAAGTCCTAAAAGCGTACTGGGAAAAAACGAAACCTGACAGGTTTGTCCATTAGGTTGTGTTATGCTTATGCAGGTGCTATATTCTGTCCTTCACTCCTTCTCCCCTTGCTTCTTGGTGCAAGCAAATCCATCTTTTGACAAATTCCATCTTTCTTCTTTTTCTCCTCTTCCACATACGGTCAAGTAACAGTTGGACGATTGCTTTAGGGGAAGCTTTTACTAGAAAAGGCTTGGATGAGGTGAATATATTTGCTCCAACAAGAGATCCAGGGGACCCTGGGGTGTCACATTAAATCCCTGGGAGGAGCAGGTGGCAGGTGCAGCGTGCTATTTCACAGCGTGGTGAGGAGCGGTGCTGGGCTTCGCCTAGGAGTGAATGCAGCGCTTGGTGTTTCCCATGGCCGTCCTGGTGACAGTCACTGCGTAGGCGTCGGAGAGCTCGCGTGATGCACCTTAATGGCTGCAGACAGGGAAGAAACCCGAGGAGTTTCACCATGATAGTTTTTCTGGCTTTAGATTGTAACACCATGATAGTTTTTAGGAGTAACACCATGATAGTTTTTCTGGCTTTAGATTGGAGTCATAGTGATAGTCATTGATTTACATCCAAATGAGTCTTTTCCATTCCTACTCACTCTTAGGTAGCAATAATGGTCGAAAATGTTGTAGTTGTTGTTATTTTTGTGACTGTAGGGCCTTGTGTAAGCTGCGCATGCACTCCACTGCTGAGCTATAGTCCCACCCTTTGTAAAACACTTTTTTATTTTGAGATAGAAGCTCACTGAGTTGCCCAGGCTGGCCTTAAATTCATGACCCTTCTGCCTCAGCCTCTCCAGTCAGTAGCTGGGAGTATAGGCCTGCACCACCATGTCTACCAAAAATTTTGTTCGTACATGCAAAATCATATTGGCTAGGTATAAAAACCAAATGAAATTTCAGGAGTACCCTCTAATTAGAGTTTGTATTTAGAAATATAGGCAGTTATCCATTTTTAGCAGCCATGTCATTGCAGTCACATTAAATCACTGACATGTGGCACTTTTCACTAACTTTTACAGTTGAAATTTACTAAGTATAAATTAGGATTTTAGAAATATATCAGATGAAGAATGTAGAACCTCCAGCTCTGGTTGTTTTATTTTGAACTGTTAGTATGTACCGGAGGGTTGTATATACATCAAGAGCGTCTTATTCAAAGGAATCTTTTCTTAATTTTTAAAAATTTTATTAGTGCATGTTTGCAGTACATAATGATTACATTCATTGTGGGGCTTTTTGAGAATAGGAATCTTTAGGTGAAAAAAGAGTTCTTGTCTTGATTTCTAAGCAGTTACTGATTCCTAACAGCTTTGTAACTTTTGATTTCGGTGTATTACATTTCTTCTATTTGGACTTTTTTTTTTTCACTGAGACAGTATCTTACTATGTAGCCCAGGCTGCTTTTGAACTCATGTAGCCCAGGCTGGCCTCAAACTGGTGGTCCTCCTGCCTTAGCCTCAGGAGTGCTAAGATGTAGTGTGTGCCACTATGGGGCTGGTTAGTTGGGGGATAATTTTGAGTTTAGACATTTTATAGTCCTTTTGCTCATCTCTAACCTGAAAAAATCCAAATCCAAAATACTCTGTAAAACTTTTTGAGTGCCTGTGTAATACATAAATAGCTTCAGATTTTTTAACATTTCAGATTTTCAGATTAGGGATACCCAGAAGGTAAAGCTTATGCAAATGTTTGAAAGTCCAAAAATCTTTGAAATTTGAAACACTGTGGTCCGAGCATGTGCATGAGTAATACTCAGCCTGTGTAGCATTTCCCCCGAGTTCTAACAGTGTCTGGTTCCTTCCCTTCATTTGTGGTTCTGATTCAAACACACAAGTTCACCTTTTTGTTTCAGATCTTCATTATATTATTATATAGACTCAGAAGCTATTGTTATTATTATTATTATTATTTTGGGGTTTTTGTTTGTTTGTTTGAGACAGGGTCTTTCTCTGTAATTCTGGCTGGCTTTAAACTCATTATGTAGCTCAGACTGGCCTCGAACTCACAGCAATCCTCCTGTCTTAGGCCCGAATTCTGGGGTTACGGGTGTGCACCACTACATATTTTATTTTGTTTTTTTTGGAGCGGAGTCTCGCTATGTACTGCAGGCTGGCCTTGAACTAGCTTATGTAGCCCAGGCTGGCCTCAAACTCATGGCGGTCCTCCTGCAGCAGCCTGAGTGCTGGGATTACAGGCATGAGCTACCACCCTCGGCTGAAGCTATTATTATTATATCCAGTTTAATACTAAAGGTTTTAGAATTCCCTTACTCCAGTCTGCACTGGGTAAACCCCGCATCGCCAATCAGGATTTTTTTCCAGGTAAAAGTAGCGTTCAAGTGATTTAATCTGGTTGCATTGAAGTTTGCTGATAGCTAAAACTGCACCCCAGGCCTGTAATGCATAAGTGTGTCTTGCATTTTAGAACCTTGTCCTAATTTTGAATACTATAAAGGCTTGAATCTGCATTTGTTTAATGGATGAATAGAGTTTTCTAGAAATCAATAAGCAGTAAAGATCTTTAAAGTATTTGCTGTAGGTTAAATAATTAAAGATTGGCTGGTTGGAAGGTCTTGAGAGAAGGTTGTAATAGAATTCCCTTTATTGCTTAGCATCAAGTATGACTTCTTTCTCTAAAGAAAATAGCAAAAACTGTCCAGGCTAGTTAACTTCTGTAAGGAGAAAAGCTCTATTATCCTCTAATAAATTAAGAAGGAATAAAAATAGCCCATAATGAATAGTGCCTGAAGACTTCTTAGACACAGTCTGTTTATTTAGGAGATAAATTCAGTGGAGAGATGGCGTTTTTGAGCCTTTCTGTTGAAAACAACTCTGTGTATTAATTCCTTTAAGAGAGCGGGAACGGGAGAGACACAGGCACCGGGACAACCGAAGATCACCATCTCTGGAAAGGTCCTACAAAAAAGAATATAAGAGATCTGGAAGGTAAGCAAGGAGTTGACATTGAAGAAGTCTCAGGATTATCTATCTTGTTGAATTCAGGTTTCATGCTTGTGCAGAGTGTCAGCTACGTCTTGGTAAGTTGCTGTCAGCTGTTGATATTTTGGTAGCCTTCATAAATACCAAGAAAACAGTAACTAGTTAGAAAGTGTAATACAAAAACAAACTAGATTCACTGCCAAACTTTCATTGAAATTAATTATGTTGTAATAAACCTAAGAAATACATAGTACAGTGGATAGAAAACTAGAAAATGTAGCTGAGAACAAAGAGGACAGTGTAAATTGAAGGCATATCATAATCCTGTAGTGAAAGACCATGTCTTGTTTTTTTGTTTGTTTGTTTTGGCTTGGTGTTTTGAGATAGTATCTCACTGTAGTTTAGGCTGGCTTTGAACTCACTGTGAAGTCCAACCTGTTGGCCTCGAACTCATGGCAGTCTTTCTGCCTCAGCTTCCTAAGTGCTGGGATTAGAGATGTGGGCCACCATACCCAGTTAAGTCCATGTCTTAAAAACACTCAGGGTTGGGGATTTAGCTAAGTGGCACAGTGCCTGCCTGGCAAGCACAAGGTCATGAGTTTGATTCCTGATACCAGAAGCAAAACAAAAGCAAACAAACAAAAAACACTCGTTTTCTTCAAAATAATCTATAATTTTAGTGGAACTTCAGTTGCTGAAGTCTGAATTTAGAACTTCATAATTACTTTTTAGTTTCTTTGGAACAGAAGTTAAGATGATGAAGAAAAACAATAATGGAGGAATAATTTAGTAGTAGTAAATGTCTCGGAAGTATATAGTAATTTAAAAAATTTGATAAGGTTATGCATAGATCAGTGAAACATATTGAACAATATTTAGATATGTAATGTTTATGTCTAATAGTACATAAACATATCTAATACATAATTTTTTTTCAGATCAGGAAATCTGGCAATTGGTAAGCCAAGTAGAGGAAAAAACAAATTTCTGACTGCCTTCTTAGAGAGATTGAGTAACAAAATTTAATGTAAAGAGAAACAAAATACAAAATGTAGCTTTGGGGTGAGAAAAGATTTGCAAGTAAAACGTTGAGGCAGAAAGCATGGAGAAAAAGATCTTGAGATTTGGGTTTGTAAAAGTTATATATAACCATAAATAAATAATATTAAAAAAACGAAGCTGAATGTAATGGCATATTCCCATTATATCAGCACTTTGGTTTTTTTTTTTTTTTTTTGATTCATTTTTTAAAATTTATTTTAAAAATAAAAGAAGGAAAACATATTAACAAACAGGCATCCATTTACAAAATAGCATAAGAACAATACAAACAATACAGAATTACAGACAGAGTGGTAGGAAATTAACAATGGTTGTTGTATTACCTATTGATATCTTCAAAGTGGTTTCTCGGGAAAACAAATAGAGACATGCAAGATTGATCAAATATGTAATCATCACTTTGGGAGGTGAGGCAGAAGGGTTGCAAATTCATGCCCAGCCTGGGCAACTTAATGATTTGAGGGAAAGCCTGTCTCGAAATAAAAACTAAAAAGGGTTGGGGATGTAGCTCAGTACAGAGGCCCTGGGTTCAGTCCCATGTACTCCCAAAATAATCAAACAAACAGATGTCCTCCCAAAGCTTGAAAATATTACAATACAAATGACAAAAGACAGGCATTATCTTGATAAAAAGTCTTCCAATACATTTTTAAAAAGATAATTCTAATTCAAAAAAATACTGGCATAGTTTTTGACTGAGATGTTCACAAAAATGACATGAAATGTGTTCGTGTCATAGAGGTAAAAAATTGCAAATGAAATTACTTTTTCGTGAGAACGGAAAGATTAAAATGAGTCACATCGTTGGGTTGTGGGAATGGAAACTTGCATATGGTTTCGGTGATAGTCTAAATGGAGAAAGTCTACAAAAAACATATACACACTGGGAAATAATCACAAAGAACACAGTGTGTCCATGGTAGCATTGTTTACAGTAGGAGGAGAGGTTAAACTAAATGCCTGTCATTAGATTTTTTAAATTATGGTATATACTTACAAAAGAATAATAGGTACCAATTAAAAATGATTCATATACAGATGTATTGAAATAGAGAAGTATCCCTGATAAACTGTTGAATAAGAAGGGCAGACTGTAGAGTTAAAGAATGTGTGTGTGTCTATATATATAGTCATAAAACATTTATGAAGTGCAGTTGTTCTCTGGTATTCTGAATGACTTTTATTTATGTCGATGCTTTATTCTTTTTCTATAGTGAATCTATTTTACTTTGACAATTTTTTTTTTGGTAACAAAATAAATGACTCATGTTGTAATACACATGTTCAAAAATGCATACATAAATAATCGATATGTATGATCTTCCTAATCCTTTCCCCTACTAAAAGTGCACACACACACACACACACACACACACACACACACACAGGCATGCGGATCCAAAAACCTGGGGAAAGAGGAGATTCCAGACAGGCACACCAGACATCTGCAGACCTAGAGTAGAAGCTAGTTTATGCTGGAGCCATAAACTGACCTAGACACGGGTGGTGTTTGTCGCGGGAGACTGGGAGAAACTTGTAGAGGCTGCAGTCTTGCAAGGGCTTTCCCTCCAGAGCTTTCTCTGATATTAGAAGTTATTGGCAGAGTTGACCGAAGTAGTTAATTTATGAGTTTGTTCCAGATGTGAACATTCTTGGGCAGTAGTAACTTTGCTCGTGAGGCTGTGATGGCGGCTGCCATCCAGGCTAATGAACCAGTTATTCTCTTAGCTGGCTTCTCAAAATCTGTATGTTCTACCTAAATTTCTTGGGCTTAAATTAAAACCTGTCCCATAGTTTCTCTCCAAGTGCAGCCATAGGGTTTTTTGTTTCGTTTTTGCAGTTTTCAAGCGCCAGAAATTCAAGGTGACAACAGATTTTTTTTTGTCCTTTTTACTTTATTAATATCATTAATAAAGTAAATATTAATATTAATATGTTTCTAGGGATGAGAACTAGCCATTGATTTGGTTCACTAAGTAGTAGTACCCATATCTGGAGTTCCTAAGAATTTGTTAGGAATGTCAAAACTGGCTCTTCAATCATAGTCTTCAGGCTAAATTTGTGGCCAAGAGAAGACCATGTTTTATGAAGTGTATTTTTCTTTTTTTCCTGGCAAAGCTGGATGTGGAAGATTCAAAACTAATAATATTAATATTCTAATTGTTAATATTCTGATTGCTGAACTTGTCCACACATGGAGATTTCCAGATATTCCCCAAATATCTTTCTCTTCTAGGAGTTATGGTTTACCAGTTGTTCCTGAACCTGCTGGATGTACACCAGAATTACCTGGGGAGATTATTAAAAATACAGATTCTTGGGCCCCACCCCCGGAGATTGTGAATCAGTAAGTAGATCTGGGGTAGGGCCTGGGAATTTGTATTTTTAAACAAGTAAACTTCAGGTGATTCTGTTGCTACCAGCCTGGTACTTGGGAATTGCTGTTTTACAAAAAAGAAATATGGTGGATCGGCGTGACATTTGTAAATAGCTTATACAGTGGGAGAGCATTTTTAGTAACTAAGCTTCTTTCTTCCCTTTTGAAGTCGCTCCCCAAGCAGGGAGAAGAAGAGAGCTCGTTGGGAGGAGGAAAAAGACAGATGGAGCGATAGCCAGGGCTCAGGCAAAGAGAAGAACTATACTTCAATCAAGGAGAAAGAGCCAGAGGAAACACTGCCTGACAAAAACGAGGAGGAAGATGAGGAACTTCTTAAACCCGTGTGGATTCGATGTACCCATTCAGAGAACTACTACTCCAGCGACCCAATGGATCAGGTGGTAGGTCTGAAGCAAGGGAGAAGCTGGAGCCCAGGGTTTTACTACCTTGGCACAAATGGCACTTTGAGCCAGATAATTCTTTGTCGGGGCTGCCCTGTGCGTTGGAGGGTGTTGAGCAGTATCTCTGGGCTCGACCCATTAGAGGCCAGTGCCGCCTCTCCTGTGTTGACAACCAAAAATGTCTTCAAACATTGTCACATGTCCTCTGGAGGGAATCTCCCCTGTTGAAGATCATTGTGCTAAAAAGCCGCAGATCAAGAGTGCAGTAGGTTAGATAAGTATCTGTGCCGCCTTTTTTTATGCACGGATAGTCTTGATAGTTTCATGAGCTCTTTCCTGTAGCTAGTTTATGCAGTTTGTGCTATACACTTAATGTGTATATGTTTTTCTCTCAGAATGGGAAATAAGAACTTGAGTTTGTCTTGGTAAGTGTGTTCTTGATCAGTGGGTCTCCAGCATGTGGAGTTCCCTACCATATTGGCTGATCTGGGGAAGGAGAGCCGCCATCACCTTTTCTGGGGTGCAGAGGACTTGGAGCATCTGCTGCTGGAGATGGGGTTCATGGAGCTCTGCACCTGACACTGCTATAGCCACGGTGCACCCCAGAGCCTCTTCCACACTCTTGCTTCTCTTTTCTTTCTTCCACTTTTATTTTATGTCTTGTCACTTTCTCTTTTTTCTCTCTCTTCCTCTTTTCCGTATAGGAATTAACCTGCATCCCATGAATATGAGCATATTTGTCACAGGATAGGCAAATAATAATGTTTACCAAAGAAGTGAGTGAGGGAAGGAATGACTTTTTACAGAACTAGGGCGTAAGAAGTCGGAGAGGTTGGATTTAGTGCAGGAGGTTAGCTGGGAGAGGGCTATCATGTTCAGAATTTTGTACATAAGCTCTTTAACACTGGATTTACATCTCAGTAACCCATTATAAGTTGAAAATGTGGTTCTTAAATGCATTAATACCCCTGACCTATCAAACCTCATAATTGAGCCTATTCTACTTTCAGTGTACTTAGAACACTTACGTTATATAGTCCTCTGGCAAAATACTCCAACACGCGCCTATTTTATAATAAAGTATTGAATATCTCATGTAATTTATTCAACACTTGTATCCAGAAAGCGCGGCCAACACAGTAGAGTATGGCTTGATTCCTGCACGGTAGCGCGACCAGCTGGAGCTGCAGCTCGCCACTGCTGCTGCCCGAGAGTATGGTGTGGCATGTTGCTGACCTGGGAAAGGATCGAAATCCAAAATTTGAAGTACTATCTCTACTGAGTGTGTATTACTTTCTTACCGTCATAAAGTGGGATAATCCCAAGTACAGAAAGGTCAGTAGCTCCATTCAGACCCCTGTCTGTGGGGAACTTCAAAGGAGACTTCTTTGTCTTTGGAGGAAGAAGGTTTGAGAAATCTCTGACAGTGGTGTGATTTTATGTGATAAGTTAGAGCAGGCTTTGAGCACTGTAATACAGTCCTGGGCTTCTGTTGTACAGTGAGGAGAAAGCCTGTAGGCCGAGCACTTTTGTGGGGCTGGAACTTTACTCCATGCTTCTCATACTATTGTAGTTCACCCTCAGAACTTCTTGGCGAGGTGCAGTCAGCTAGGCGTGCTGCTATACCTAACAGTACTTGACCAGCTGACCTAGAGGAGCCAGTTTTAATTATTTATTTTTGGAATAAGGGGTCTAGAAGGAGGCTGTGGCCAGTGTCCCCAGGGGTCCCGTGTTGCTGGGACTCTTGCTATCTTCTCTGTGCTTCCTGCCCTCCTTCCCTGCCTTCCCTCCTTTTTTTTCTGTATTAAGGATTGAATCCAAGGGTTTCTCTGTAGGCCACAGCCCTGGCCCATTTTTCTTTTTGTATTTTAAGACAGTCTTGCTAAGTTGCCTGGACTGAGTTTGAACTTGTGATCCTCCTGCCTCAGCTTCCCAGAGAGCAGGGATTACAGGTGTGCACCACCTGCCCAGCTCTGTCATGTTCTCCAGCATCCTCCACAGTAGCAGGATGATGCAGTACCCTCAGGCATCACATCCTTGCACACCTGTGTCTGCACGCAGCATTGCAGAAGACATCGCTAGCACCTTGCCTAAGCTCCCCTTCTGTCTCTTTGCCCGAGGTGTGTCACATGCCAACCACAAAGACTCATTTTCTTCTGCCAAAACAAAGTCCTCAAACTGCATGGCATAAAACAAGAAGCTCATTTATCATTTCATAGCTCTGGGGGTCAGAAGTCCAACTTGGGTCTCATCGGCTAAATGAAGGCCTCAGGTGGGATGTGTTCTTTTCTGGAGCTCCGGAGCAACTGCTTTGCTGTTCACTAGAGTTGTTGGTAGAGTTGTTGGTCGTATGGCCGGAGTCCGCATTTCCTGTCTTGCTGTTTGCTGTTTTCTAGCTCCTGGAATTCGTGTGCACTCCTTGGCTTGTGGACCCCTTTTCCATCCTGAGAGCCAGCAATGACTGCCTGAGTCCCTTTAATTCTTCACATATCTCCTGCCTCTTCTGTTCATCTTTGACCCCTGATGGCAAATATTCTCCATTTTTAAGGGGATCAACTCAGAAAATCCAGTGTGACTTCCCTACCTCAAATTCTGTACCCTTAATCCTATCTCAAATCTTTTGTGCCATATAAAGTAATGTTTACTTTCTGGGAATTAGGATGCGGATGTCTTTGGGAGGAAGGTGGTAGCTCAGTCCAGGAGTTCTCTGCCTGGGATCTGAAAGAAATCATGCTTTTGTTAGCTAGGAAGGACAGAGTGACTGCCATCCGTGTTATTCTTAAAATAAGGAGGTTGAAGACCTCGAAGTTCTGAGAGTTTAAAGAGGTATAGCTGTTTCTTTCTTAGATTGTTAAGGGTATGTTAAAATTCCAGTGTAGAATGGAGGCTGATAAGCCCCGCCGCAGCCTGACATCTGCCTTTGAGTTTTGTCATCTGTGGCTCTGCGAAGGAGGTAAGAACGTCAGAGCTACCATGGCATTACTTGTCTTAGCACTGAAGACGGGCCTAAGGAAAGGCAATTATCTCTTCTTCTGGGCAGCAGATTTTATGACTTGCCTTAATTTTACTTTTACACTTGAAAGGTCTGGTTTTTACATTTAGAGGTTACTAAGTCAGGGTGTCTAGGCACTTCAAAAGTGATTTCCCCTTAGCAAGAGTGTGACTGGTGGGCTGAAGTGGAGAATTTGTTTTAGGAGTGCGTTACAGGGTCCTCTTGTGTGAGTGTGTGTGTTTCTTTTGCTTTTAGGGTCGTGATTTTGTTTTTAATGTCTTATCAAAAGGGCATAGATGGACAGTTCTAATGTTTCTAAATGTGGCAAAGAGCATTTTCCTAAAGACTTTTTTAGCCATACAAGTGTGTGTTTGATTCAGAGGAGTATTGGGCATTTTTAAAAAGATGATTAAATTAGGGGTTCAAAAATGGTAACTTGCTATTAAAAATTCTTTGATTACTTATGAGGTCTTCTTTAACTTTTATATGGTCACTGTTAATCTATTTCTTCATACTGATCCTTGGTTTTGAAAAGGGAGACTCTACTGTCGTTGGAACAAGTAGGCTGCGTGACTTATACGACAAATTCGAGGAAGAGCTGGGGAGCCGGCAAGAAAAGGCCAAGGCTGCCAGGCCTCCCTGGGAACCTCCGAAGACAAAACTAGACGAAGATTTAGGTGAGTGGAAGTCCTGAGACCCAGATTCTCTGCTCTTTTATTATTGCTTAATCCTGGATTTTTGCGACATAGGAGTCAGAGTCCCAAATTAAAATATCCTCTTTTTCACTGTATTTTCCTTAGAGTTGCAAAGGACAGCAGTGGTACATCCTTTGTTTTGACCTTATTTTTCCTTAGTTACAGTCAGTAAAGAAGTCAGTAAAAGCAGACCTTTCAAGTGTAAAAATAAAATTAAAGCAAGTTGTAAAATATGCTTCCCAGAGGTCTCGTTTGCAAGGCTTGCTAACAAGTGTATCCCTTACGGAGTTGTCCAGCTCAGAGGCAGAGGGGACCAGAGCCCAGTGTCCCTCTGAAAGCAGGAAACTTGTAGCAGCCCTTGCATACCCCTCTCCCTTGCCAGCGCTCCTGGTTTGATGAGCCAGCAGCTGCAGTCCTGATTGAAGAGTAGGTTATCTACTCTCGTACTGTTGCTGTCGCTTTTTTATATGGTGGTCTGTCTTTCCAAGTGTATATTCTGGTGGTCCAAGAAGCTGGTGAGATCTTTCAAGCTAGAAGTACTTTTTACCACTTTGGTTCTTTAGCAACGGTAACAGGATGCCGTGTACACAGGAGACATGCCGTGTGCTATCACCTATTCTCTGGCTTTCGTCTTCTGCCTTCATTGCATCTCACATGCTGAAAGCAGAACCCATGGTGACGAAAGCTCATACTCAGAGACACATGGCCTGGGTGGGAATCCCTGCTCCTCTACTTACTTGACAAGTGACGTTGGGCAGGTGATCTAATCTCTCTGTGACTCGGTTTTCCACCAGAAGTAAGGATGACAGTGGCATCTACCTCATGCGCTACGCAGAAATGCAGCTCTGTAAGTTTTGGATTTTATTACTGTGCTGCTTCTACATTAATTTCTTGTAGGGTTAATCTAACTTCTAGGTTCTTTGAAAATTGTGGTAAAACACACATAGCATAAAATGCATAAAATGTGTGATCTTAGTCCTTTCTCTGTCCACTTTGGTAGTACTATGTCTGGTCACATTGTTAGCTGCCAGTTTCCAGGACTCTTCATCTTACTGCCCAGAAACTTTGTACCCACTGAGCAGGAACTTCCTAGGAAGTCCCTCACTTTAGGCTGTGACAACCACCGCTGCTTTCTGTCTCTGAATTTGACTGCTTCAGGAATCTTACACATAGAATTTTACCAGTATTTGTCGATTTATGACGGGCTTATTTCATTTAGCATAATTATATGTTGATGTTTATCCAGTTTTCTTTTTTTTTTTTTTTTTTGTTTTTTGGTTTTTCTCCGGTACTGGGAACCGAACTCACGACCTTGCGCTTGCCAGGCAGGCACTTTGCCGCTGAGCTAAATCCCCAGCCCCTATCCAGTTATTTTCAAGGACTAAAATTTCTTTTTCTTATAATCTCATGTTTTATTTTATTTTATAATAAAAGGGAATACATCACCCTCATGAAAGGGGAGGGATTGCCTCTTTTTACTTATTTTTTATATTTTGAATACAATTTACAAGGCTTCAGAGGTTGTTCACTCAAAAATGAAACATGTAAATAAAATGCAAAAGATTATCTGTGTGTAGCTAATTTATCTGTTTAAATTCTGAGTGGATTACTGAAAGCTTGAAAAATAGTGCTAGTTCTCCAACCTTCCTCATTTGTTATAAGGAGTTGGTGTAATAGACATTTGTTTTGCCCACAAGTTTCTGTTTCTCCTTCTTCCTGGGTGAGTTGCTATGTTCCTGTTTTTGTTTTTCACTGTTCAGGTAGGTCCAGTTGAGTTCAGTCTGTTTTAAGGGATGTGCATATGACTTGGTCAGTGAACATATACTTTGCTGGCCACGGTAGTGAGTTAAGGTGGGCAGGTGACCTAGGCTAAGTAGATTGGAAGTTAATTTCTGGGCTTTGTTTGGAGCTATTAAGGAGAAGAAGCTTATTTGCCATAAAAGTCCTAAGTAGGATGAAAAGCTGGAGAACTTGCACATCGGGACAACTGGAGACGTAGGCTATACAGAGAAAAGCAGACCGATATATGCATGGGTGTGCTGTGCATGGCATATGCATGGATTTTCAAGTATTTGACCAATGAAGGCTTTTTTTCTATTGTTGTTATCTTTTTTTTTATTTTAAAGAGAATAAAATTTAAAAAAACAAAAGCAATGCAGAATTTCAAAACAAGATGATAAAAAATCAACAATGGTTGTTATATTGCATATTGTTATCTTCAAAGTAGTTCAGATTACCAGATATAGTCATGCAAAATTGATCAAACAATTAGGCGTTCCTTTCAATAAGCCAATAGAAATTAGTAGTACAATTATCTTAGCTATCTTGTATATATATATATATATATTTTTTGTATATAATATGTATATATTTATATTATATTTTGTATATAATATGTACATATATAATATGTATATATTTTTTTCCCATCCTTCTTTTCTCCTTTCCCCCATCCCAGTTCTTTCTTTTTAAGCAGTTTCTTTCCCTTTCACAATATCTATTGTACCTTTTGGATTTTATTTACTTTTTCAGGTTCTTATAATAGGAAGACAATATGATGTTTACACATGCAGGTCTGATTTATTTCACTTAAGAGTATGGTCTCTTGTTGCATCCATTTACCTATATAGCCTCGAGTTTATCTTTCTTTATAGCTGAGTAATACTCCATTGTTTAAAAATACCACATCTTTTTTTATCCCTTCCCAAGCTGATGAGCGTTTGCTCTAGCTGGAGTTCACCTTTGGTCTTAGCTCTGACTTCCCTGGAGTGCTTCTTCATTCCTTTTCTCCTCCCTCCTTACCGGCCTCCTTCCCTGTCACCTCAGTACCCGGTCAGTTGTACCCCTTCCAGGAAATTATCACTGATTGTTCTGGATCATCATGGACTCACTCTTTTCTGAATCACTGGTAGGGTTTTTCTTATTCTTTTGGTTCTGGGGATTGAACCCAGGGCCTTAGGCCTTGTGCAAGGCCATGTAAATACTGAGGTATAGCAACAGCTCTTCTATTTTTTTTTTTATTATGTGACAGGGTCTTGCTAAGTTGCCAAGGCAGGCCTTGAACTTATGGTCCTTGGCCTTTAGGGATGCTGGGTCTATAGGCTTGCTCTACCATGCCTGGCTAAATGCTACAGTTTTTAAAGTGTGAAATTATAAATGACTACTGTGTTATCTGGCATTGTTCATTAGTCCTTATTTTCTTTGTAAAAATTTTTGTTTCTCTAACTAGATTATGACTTAACATTATGGGCTATAAAACTGTATTACTTAGCAGGATGTTTGGTGTAAAGTAAGCCCTCAAAATTTGCTGGAAGATTAAATGACTGTCCTTACATTTAGAAGTTCAAGGCATTTGAAAGTCCCCACAGAGAACTGTTTGTTAATATGTTCGGCTTTTATTGTATTTTTCCCCCCATCCTCTGTTAGAGAGCTCCAGTGAATCTGAATGTGAGTCCGACGAGGACAGCACCTGTTCTAGCAGCTCAGACTCAGAGGTGTTTGACGTCATTGCAGAAATTAAACGCAAGAAGGCCCACCCCGACCGGCTTCACGATGAACTTTGGTACAATGACCCAGGCCAGGTAGGTGTGTTTTTATGCTCTTGCTATGAAAGTTGCAAACCCACACATCACTTTTATGGCTTTGGGTGCAGAAGGTGCGTGTTGGTCTGTACTGAAATGGAATTTTACTCTCAGGCTCATATGTCACTTTTTCAGAGCTTATTTCTTTTCAGCTTCAGAGTTCAGCTCCAAAGTCAAAGCACCAGGACAGCTGTACTTTGAATCATAGTTGCCCATGTTTGTAAATTCTGAGTTAAGGAGCAGGGTAATGGTTCTGCCTCATTAAACTTTCAGTAGAAGAGAGGAGACAAGTGGTAGGGGAAGGGGGAGAGAATTGATAGGATCTTTTAAAACCAGTTCACCTGGAGAGTGTCTTGCTATAAAATACTAAACAAGATAGTCCTATAGAATTTCATTGTTTTTAGTTGGTACAATCTCAAGTCCTTATAAGTTCTCTTCCTTGTTAAGCATATTTGAGCTAATTATATAAGAGCCGGACCATTTCATTTTTAATTATTACTTTATTTGTAAGTAATACACAATAAAAATAGCATCTTTGTAAATGGTTTGTCGTAATACAATACATACAAAAATAGTATCTTTAATGCATATAGTTATTAAGCACAAGACATGTACTTCCTACATGATGTACAAAGTAACTTAAATGTATACTTTGTAAATAAATTCATACACTCTGTATTAATTAGAGTGTTGTTTTCCTGTCTCTTGTTAAATCATAGGTATCAAAAGTTTTTGGTAGGATTAGTATGGTTAGAATGATTGACAGAAGTATATGTTGTAGTGCTTTGGAATTGAACAGAAATGTTTACAGAACTGCCATTGCATTTTAAAGCATATGTAGATTACATGTCTTTTTGAGCAGCATTTTTGAGTTGTAATTCACATAATACAGTGTACACACAATTTTACAGTCCATGGTTCCTTTTATTATATTCACAGGGCTGTACAACCATTGTCACAATATATTTTAGAATGTTGTTGTGTCCCCCTAAAAGATGCCTTTACCCATAAGTGATCTTTTTAATTGGCTACTCTTTGTCTGTCAGGAAGTATCCATCTTGATTCCTGTGGATTCCTGCTTCAGAGATTTGCCTACTTCTATCAGGGCTTCTGTATTGGTCTACTGTTTGTGTATTGTGTTTGCGTTTGTGTCTTCTGTACAGCTGAGGCTTGTGAAGGGCTGATCCTTGTAGGAGCCCAGGCGCTGGTAAAAGGCAGGAATGTAGGGTGTCTGTCTGCTCCCCTGGAAATCAGTGAGCACTAAGCAGTTTCTACAGTTTTCATCACAACTTATGACCAGCACTGTGTTGTGATTTTCAGTGGAATCTTATTACATCTGTTATTTGCCAGCTGTTACTTTAGATAACATTTTAACAATGATTTCTAGAGCACAGTGTTATGTCCCTGCTGTGCCACCTGGAGCTTTAGATTTCCCAGAAGGGTAAAGAAAGTTAAAGCTTTTCACTCTACTATTTCTTCTCAGCCTTATTTTCATTTATATTTCAATTTGGCACAGTGAATTACAAAATACAAAGTAAATAGTTATTGTACTGTATTATTTAGGGAAGGACATAAAGTTTGTTTATGTTTGGTACGTTTATACTGGGTGCACTCATAAAACTGGTATTTAAGGCCCTTTGGATTTTAATTTTTTGTTTTCCTGTTTTGGTCCTTCATGCATGTAAATGGTCCATCCCATTTATTGTGGTCTAATATTGCTGGAACATAATGTGGGTTTGCTGTCTTCACTTTTCTTCCCATGCATGCTGGTGTCTTGGGTAATAGGTGTCTTCTTTTCCTGTCCAGTCCAGACCTTCACTTTTCATCTCTTTGAAGCTTTCCCATGGCAGCCCCAGTGATACGTCCAATTCAATGAATTTTCCTTTTCTTTTAAAGTGGTAGTAGTAAGTATATCATTTGTTCTCCTAACTAGAACAGATTTTCTTAAGTACATCGACCCTGTGCTATTTTCTCCCCCTCTGATTAGCAGTCATCTTCTAGGTAAGAAGCATTCAAGATTGGTCACTTTTTGAGTCATGTGGGTTGAATTTGAGCCAGTGAAATGAATTTGAACGTTTTTGTGGTTCTGGTAGGCATTTTGTTTTCTTTCTGCTTCAGAGTTACCTTAAGTTTTTTCTTTTTAAAACACTTAATGTGTAGGTCACCTTCAAAGCATTCTGTGAGTTCCTTCAGGATATAAAGTATGTTTTTTTTGGAGAAAGAGTCATTTTTCTTGAAATAAGAAAAAGGAAAAAGTATCCTGAAAAAAGTAGGACTGACGATGGGGTCAAACTGTGTGCTGACATTGATATTTCCTGCCTGGCTGCACCAATAACTTGGGAATGCAGCACTGTCACACAGCTTCCCTTTATCGGACAGTATGGACAGTTTGCAGCTTTATTGGTTGTGGAACATCTGTTTAATCTTCTAACTGTGACAGCCGCTTCAGAGCCTCAGTCCTCGTAACATTAAAACCCACAGTTTCTGAGGCCTCATCGTGTGTGCTGTGGATTTGCCCCCAGTAAAAACGAATTACATTCTGTTTCCGACAGATGAATGATGGACCACTCTGCAAATGCAGCGCAAAAGCAAGACGCACAGGAATTCGGCACAGCATTTATCCCGGAGAGGAGGTAACTGGCTTGGGTTACGATGTTTCTAAGTACTGAACAAGCAGAAGTGGACAGAGCTGTTATGGTTCTTTTCTCACATAATGAAATAATGCCGTCAAAATAGCCTTTTTGTTTTCGCGTGTAGTCTGTGTTACTGGCGGTTACAGAACAAAAGTATGTGGGGCTTGTGGGTAGAGCGGGAAAGTTATTAAGCAGACTGAAAAGGCTTGAGAGACTTGCTGTTTAAATCAGGCAGTGTGTATTCAATATGCGTTTTATTAGTTTAAAACTGTGTACATTGCAGTATTTTTTCATGTTTTTATCGTGAGTGGTTGTGGATTACCTTGAGGAAATGTGCTTATCGAAGTACTCCGAGGCTCATGTTCTCTCCTCGGGGTGGGCACCTCCTTTGCTGTCTGCTGCTGCTACTCCTTCACCACAGCGTTTGTCGGACGTGCTGTCCTTGTTAGTTTGTTGTTTCCACCAACGTGTGAGTAACCCACGACCGCGTGTCCTCGAGCCTCACGCTCGTCGGGGACACTGACGACTTTTACATCTGGAGTTCTCCGTGACTTCCCCTTTCCTTTAGTTCCCTTCATTTTTTCCTCTGTTATCTTTCAGTTTGGGAAGGAATTTGTATTAATCCTAGAAGTGGCACTTTATGATTCAAGGTGTTACATTTACACATAGTATATGTTAACTGTTAACTTATGTTAAAAACTTGTTTGAAGCCTTAACAGCAGTCAAAATAAAAAGTGGTGAGATAGTACCTGATCATTTGAAATGCTTGCCACTTAGATATCACTTGCCTTGGAAAGTCAGCAGATACAGCTTGGGATTATGGGGCGCGGTGGCGTCCTGCGTGGGCTGCAGTTGGGGCGTTTGCAGTACTGATGGGGGTTAGACCTGTGAGGAGAGGCAAGCGAGAGCAGGACGAAGAAGAAAAGTCGATCAAGCCTGGCCTCTCAGGATCAACAGTGTTGTGCCCCTAGCTTCTTCTGTCCCTCGGGCAGCTACCCTGGGAAGGGCACAACCTTGGGAGAGGGCCTCTGCAGGTGAGCCTGCGCCAGGAGGGGCCAGCCCTGAGTCACCTCAAGCTGCAGGCTGCATCCTGACTGCTTTCCTCACAGCTGGCCAGCAGGCCTTCCGTGATGGGAGAGGGATGGGTGGTGATGCCTGGGGATCACCTGTAGGCAGGGAAAACAAACCTGTGCTCGGAGTGCATGTTATTCCTTGCAGATGGAAAGGGCATGTGTGGTCTGCTTGGTACCAGCAAGCAAGGAGTGTGCCAGCGTGGGGCTTCAGCAGGGGTCATTGGAGCTGGCCAGTTGGGTGTTGGCGGTGGAGGCAGCTTAGCCTTGTGATGGGTGTCTGTGCTGCCGGGCACAGGTGGAGCCTCCGTCTTTGCAGCAGCAGCCGCTTCATTCGTGTGCACATCCTGTCAACCGTGGGCTGGCTGAGGACAGAAGCTGGCCGGCACCAGCTGCCCCAGTCGTTTTGTCTGTGTGGTGCACTAGTACCTCTTCCCTGGTGGCTGCTATCTGATGGCCAGCCATGCATGATGTGGAAATCACTGCTGTCTCTCCTGTTTATCCACCCACAGGTCTCTTCCAAGGATCTTCTCATCTCTTACCTTCTAATTTTTTTCCTTCTGGGCCTCTGACCAACTGGTATGGCCACAGGCTTCTGTGTATGGGCCCATCTGTATTCTAACTTCCGGCAGCTTCTCTTTCCACACAAAGTGCATGACCAGGTACATGGCCCAAAGTGCTATCCATTGAGGATATTTTTTTCCCTTCCCTCCCCTTCCCTTCCCTCCCCTCCCCTTCCCTTCCCTTCCCTTCCCTTCCCACCCCTTCCCTCCCCTCTCTTTTTCCTTCCCTCCTGCCTCAGCCTAACAAGAGCTGGGTGTACAGGTGTGCACCCCTGTGGCCAGCTTCTCTGACTTATAAAGCTGTCCCTGGTGAGGCTGTGGGGAGGTCCATTTGTAGCTTGCACCTGCTTACCAATTAACTGGTTTACACACCAAGCCTGGGCTTTTTTCTTAGCCTCATCCCTCCATTCTTAGTCTGTAACAGTAATGGAACCATGGGCCTGGGCCACCTGTCCAGGCAGTTGCCACCTCTATCTTACGATGATGTATTTTTGCCTTGGCCACTCAGCTTACTTGCGTGGTGGGGCTGTTAGAATCTAGCTTATGTCAGGCAGGTCTGGCCACCTGTCTTGTCCCTGGGCCTGGCCTTTCCTGGTCTAGTAGTACACCATGATTTTCTTCCAAAGGCACATAACTTTTCACCGCAGATGGCATGGACTTGCATTGTGACTCTTCCAGCGTGGTCCACCACAAACTGCTCTTAGCAGCTTTCCACCGACACCATGTGATCTGCTGAATTGTTTGGTCACAGCAGCAGGACCATTTGTCCTCCAGCTTATAGCCACCAAAGCCTTTTTCACTTGATGCTGGGGACTTGGGTATTACCCTATAAATGGGCCTGAGTAGATTTCCTAGCTGTGGGTTCTGGCCTCGTGAACCCAAGGAGACCCACCAGACCTTGTGCTTCCTGGCTTCCTCCTTGATTCTGGGAAGTGGAAGGTAGAATCATTTTCCTTTCTTTTTTTCACTCTAGGGAGAATGTCTGGCATTACCCAGACACTGGAATTCTAACAGTTGCATGGCTCTGTTAGGCCTCCAATCTTCATAAGGTTTCTCTCTCATTCTCCGTAGTGCATGTACTTTAGCCAGGCCTCTGGCCTGAGAACATAAAGTCCCGTCATGGAGCAGTGTGATGTTCTGCAGGATGTTCTGTCGGATGTTATGACGGGTGGGTGGGAGACTTCATACTGTCCTGAGGCAAAACTGTAAATGTTGTCTATAAAATCTTTCTATCCCCATTGCTGACTGGGATAGACAGAACACATTTTGTCAAGTCAGTTGCCATGTACTTTGTGTTTGAGGTCCTATTAATCTGCTGTCACTAAGCACAGCGTCTAGCATGGCAGCTATAATCAGAGTTTCTTTCTGGGTGCTCTACCGTGGTGTGCTATCTCCCAGGTTCTTTCAGAGGCCAGACTGGTGAATTACACAGATATGATGGGTATTATCAGCGCTGTGTCCTTCAGAGCCTTAGAGATGGCACTGTCATTATCCTTACAGTTCAGTAGTGTTTTTGATTTTGAGGTTGGGGCTGGTGGTAATTCCAGTGGGTTCTGCTTGGTCTTCACCTTATGATAGCTCTTACTTTACAGGTCTAGGACTCAGAGGGGAATGGCGCCATCTGTCAACGACTGGGGAAGACCACTGGGTAGATATAGGGATTTGTTAGACTCATTGTAAGCCAGATGTTGACCAATGTCATTTATTACCTTAGCTTTGTGTTCTCCACTCTTTTTCTGTTGTTAGGATTGTACATCTGTGTTAATAATGATTCAGATACTGTGTCCATCACTTCTTTAGCTGTCTAAAGGTGAAATAACCAGCTTTAATGCTGAATGCTGAAAAGTACAGCACTCCCCTTCCCACCTAACCAGTATTTCCTCTTGAAACTGAAAGCATCTCCCAACTGGGCAGACATGGAGGTCTCTACTACTGCTTCTAAATACTGTGAGCCAATAAGCAATTGCTATAAAGTAGAAAATCTTGGAAGAGCAATACTTGTCTGTTTCTGTGAAATGTGCTGTTATCCACAGTTCACCGTTATTTCCTTTAAAAATCAAAAGTTGTCCCTGGCGAAACAGTGATAGGCCCCTTTGAAGGAGGACAGGGTTGTCATCGCCGTGTTTTCTTGGTATAGTGTTATAGGATCCTCCCTCCTGGATCACCTCTTCAGCCAGTGGATTTCGATGCAAAAAACTTAATCAGTATAATGTTTATTGGAATGGCCTGCCCTCAACCTCTTGATTACTTATTTTTGAATTCTTTTAGTACAAACTAAGTAATACTCATGTTCACTCATTTATTTTGTACCTAAGGACACCATGTTCTGTTAACTGTTTCCATGCCTCTGTGGTTCAGACTTCCTTGGCTGCCAGTTTGACCTGCTCATAATTCTGTAACATAGCTTCTAGCAATTTAGCCCCATCACCTGGCCTCTCTTCTTTCAGGATTATGTTGGTTTCACTGCTTTTGACAAGCTTCGCTCTCTGGCCACTTGTCCTATGGCCAGCCTTGGCCTGCAGAGAAGGCCACCATTGATCATAGTAGTGAGGGTGCTCCTCTTACTCACACATTTCTTTGGGTTTCCTCTGGGGATCGTCTGATACATTTTCCAGCTATAGGTACTGTATCCACTCCAGTAGGCCTCCTTCTTTGAATTCTATCCTTCACCATCTGCCCTGGGTAGTTCTGGAGTTTCAGCATGACTCAGGTGCCCCATTGCTTTTTCATATTTTTGGGAACCCTCTTAGGAGGGAGTTCCTAGCATCTCTTGGTTTCTTTGGCTCTTGGGTGCTCCCAAGTCAATAAACTCCTCCCTCACCAGTTTGTGTTTTGGCTCCTGGATGAAGCACTCAGCACCTGCCCCTCTGTGGATTCTTCTGGTTGCTGGCACATGCTGGTTATTTCTTCAAGCTCCTTTGGAATATAAACTCTTTTCTTCCTCACACCTTTCCTTTGGGTTATGTTGACAGATATTTTGGCCTGGAGGCAGATTGGTTGAGTGCTTAGTGCGCGCGCACGTGTGTGTGTGTGTGTGTGTGTGTGTGTGTGTGTATGTATGTGGGGTGGGGCTGCTTCCATTGAGTGATCACTCATACCACGGAAGGATGTGCCACCTCTGCAGCATCAGAAGGTTTGCTGGAGTCTGGGGAGTTAAAACCTAAATGCCCCAGCCCAGGTTTCCAGGGTTAGCACACCAGACCTACCTTCTTGGCTGTCAGTTGTCTTTGGAGTGTGGCAGCTTTCACAGGTCAGTCCTGGGCTTGGTCCTGGCTTTCTCACTGCAGGTGGTGAGGGGTTCTTTGTCTCCGAGAAGCTCATTGGCTTTGACATCTGGCTTGCAGTGTTGCCTTCTCTCCTTCTCTGCTGTTAGATTTCTGTAGGGCACTGATTCTCCAAGTCTTCTAGTTAGTAGTGTCAGCTTAATCCAGGACATGTTAGAAAGACAGACGCTCAGTCCACTATGGTGACTCAGTCAGGAACTGGGAGTAAGGAGCAGGCAGTTTGGAATTTAGCCTTCTAGGTGGTTTCTGGGCAGAGCAAAATTTAAGAACCAGAGTGGAGCTTCTGTGACTCACACTTGCCATTCATTCCTAAGGGGTATTGTTCCCTTATCCTTATAGCTGCTCTTTCCTCTGTAGCCTTAAAGACCAGGGATATCTACTGGTCTACCTTCGCACTTCACAGCCTCTGAGAGTTTTAATTGGCCTGCCGTCCAGGGCCAGCGCTGTCTGTGAGGAGACAGAACGTGACTCAGCTCCAAAATGCCATGTTAGTTCCTGCTGTCTTGGGTCACTCCTGCTACCAGTTGCTGCATGCTGAGTTCTCTAGAAGCATATGTAAGGTGCAGAGTGTCAGAAAAAATGAGCCCCATGGAAGGAAGAAAGTGTAAGTAAATAGGACTGGTTAGAAAGATTAGCTGAACTATGAGTTAGGCCCAGCAGAGCCCCAGTCAGCCTGGGGCTGATGTGCGGACTGAGTGTGGCCTGCAGAGCGGGGTGTAGATGACGAGGCCCTCCCCGCTTTGCCGGGCTCAGTACCTACTGTGTGCCACACTGCTGGGAGGGCGTGGGGCTCTGCACGGCAGCGGGGGCCGCTCTGTGTCCTCACTCCGCAGCTGGGCAGCGAGGCCTTGCTGGGAAGGTGCCTGGGTGGCCTGTCTCTTGTCTGCCACAGCATACCCGGGGGTTGCACTCATGCTTGTTTCCCTTTCTTATCTTAAGCTGCATGCATGTTTTATTCCAGCGCCTGCCGCCATCCTTCATTTCTGCCTCCCTTCTCATTTTTACCCCACATATTTATTCCTGTCACTGTTTTTATTTCCTATTGTAAAAACCACTGCCATGATTTCAGAGATTCATTTTCCCATGTTTTAAAAGTCTGTTTGCGTGTGTAGGCAAACACGACTTTTTGTGCGGGTTCGCACATGAGAGGGAGATGTTCGCAGGAGTTTAGGCCTAGAAGTACCCTAGCCATGTTGTGTGGACCCCTCACCAGTGTATCGCGAGGGACGTGTCATGGCTGTAAGATTAATGATAGCCTGAAGGCTTCCTCGGGGGTCTTGCAGAGTCAGTACTGTGTGTCAGCACTGCGGTACAACCTGGCCCAGGGATTTCCAGCCTCAGTTCAGGGATTTCGAGGTGACATAGTATCCTCAGCACAGATGCATCTTTCATAAACCTTAGAGCAATCATTTAGAGGAACAGTTTAGAAAGAAACATCTGGTAGCTACCGCAGGTTGAATGTAGGTACAGGAATGAGGTAAATATCTCCCGAGCTCTGAGAACGGTCTCCATAAGGAGCCCCTCTGATCAGTGGGTGATCTGTCCCCTGCTGCATGTCTGCTCCTGCTGCCGTTTTGGGGAAAGCACTGCCAGAATAGACTGCACAAACATTGCATGCTGCCTGAGATTCCTCTTTGACTCAAATCAAACTGAAGGGAAAAGTTGCTCTTGGGAAGCCGGTTAACTAGGTCCTGAATGTGACGGAGTGAGGATGAGATTCTCACAAGCAGGTGGCCATGACACCCTGTTAGTAAGAGAATCAGGAGAAAGTGAACAGAGACTGACTCTGATCAAGAGGTTGGGTAGAGCCCTGTGGAGTCCTTCACAGCGTGTCTGGCCGTTTTTATTTTGCTTTTGGCTTGTTGCTGCCTTCTGCGTGCACTTTGTGCCTCTGTTTGGAGATTGCCACCGGCAGAATTATGCTGAAGACCGCCCTGGGCCCTCAGGAGAGCTACAGCTTCCTCCGAAAAGACAGTTTGGTTGCCAGGGCACATTCCTGGACCGAAGAGCTGAGCCCTGGCTGGTGCATCTCCAGCTCCTGCGGCGCAAAGGGAGCTGCTGGCCCTGCAGGGTCCTGATGCGTGATGCTGCACACTGGGAAGGCTGAGGAAGCGCCTGGCTGCAGAGAGCTCATCCTCGTCCACACCCAGGGAATTAGTACAGGGTCTCCCAGTGAATCCCAGGACGAATGCATGAAGCCCCACAGAATCACCAGAGAGCCGCACAGATTGATCATTGCCTTTTCTTTCCCGCCACACACTCTTGCTGAGACAGCGTGGCTTCTCCTGGCCTGTGCCACCCGTGTGATGCCTACTGGTGCTGTTGGCAGGACCCCATGAGCAGCTTGCCCAGGCTCCAGCCAGCGTGGAATCCACAGTTTTGCCCCTTGATGCGGATGCTCGTTTGGATCCTGCTCAAAGGCCCGATGTTTTATTTCCTAGCAGGATGTGGTCTGTGACTCATGGACAGGGAGATATAATGGACAGCACCTGCTGCCAAAGATGCTGAGACCCATTGCCGTGAGCATATCCTGGAGACACGGCCAAATGAGGCACAGGCAGCAGGTGGACGTACGCTGTCCCTGCACTCTGCTGCAGTGTCTGATTGTGGCCTGGTACGTGCCACACCCCTGCATGAGCCTCCTTACATGAAAGGCTGAAGGTGCGTCATGTACAGTTGAAGAAGGAAGAGAGCTACTGAGACATTAGGCCTACCCTAGTGCGTTTATGCAGCTGCCATCCCCATGGGACAGGGGCAGACCACCGCGGTCACGTGTGTTAGCTTTTTTAAGGGGAGCCCTACCCTTGGCTCACATCTCTCCAGGCTGTGTATTATACCCTCTGAAGTTCCACCAAGCTCTTCAGGTCCTCAGCATCCTGGGAGATACCAAGGCACAAAGCACCCTCCCCTCCTGCGCTGTTCTCCTGGGCTTTTGCAGACCCATTGCCCATGGGATGAGGCCAACTGGATGTTTGCAACATGGGTGGAATGACCTCTACTGGAGATTATGTCGAAGGTGGCTCCCTCAGGCTCCAGATGGGCTTATCTCTGGCAAGCCTCTTGAGTTCCTCCAGGTCCTCCTTGGTGCTGCCATGGCCTGCCTGTCCACCCTCCTGGACAGAGTGCTAGATGTCCGCAGTGGCAGAGCCCCCTTGTGCTGTCTCTCAGGTTCCCCCATGGGGCCTGCACTGAGCTTCTGTATTTCGGGGGCCTAAAACAAGAGACATTCATGGTCTTACTGGACCCTGGATCACACATCCCTCTGACTCCTGTTTCTCCAGAGCACAGGGAAAGGTTGAGAACGGGGGACTGGGCAGCTCTGTCTATTCATCTAGTTAATAGTAAAGCAGATACTGTTCTTTTCTAGTGTTCTGTGAAGGAACACACATAAAAACCTCTCGTCAGGAATCTGGAAACGCAGTCTATTTTCAAGTAAAAATGTTTTTAGGCTTTACTTGTAAACTCACTTTTTTTGCCCCCTCAGGCCATCAAGCCCTGCCGTCCTATGACCAACAACGCTGGCAGACTTTTCCACTACCGGATTACAGTCTCCCCTCCTACCAACTTTTTGGTAAGTCCTAATAAAATCAAATTGCACACCATTTAGAATGTAAGTAGATTAAAATGTGAATATACTCATTTAGTTTTTAAATATTTCTTTTAAAAATGTTTTTATGTTGCCATAATTGGCCTTCATCATAATGATTCTTATTTCAGCCTCCCATCACTATACTACTGTATGTTTGTTCATTTGTATCATTTGTGCCACACAATAGCCAAATTCATAATAGCCAGTGAGTTATGGAGCTATTCATCGGAGCAGTGGAGTGGGAAGAACGAGTAGAACATTTTCCCATCTCTTAAAAATCAGTGAATAGCTTAGTTTGTCTTGTGACTCAAACAGAAAATCTATTGTATATTTTATGACAATAATGCTACCTAATATTTTTGGGCATGAACTGTGTTCCTGGCACCATTTTCAGTGTTTGACATGTATTTAACTTAATTCACAATATACTTACCAAGTATATGTTATCCCCACTGTACTTATGGGGAATTATGCATATTTTATAGATGAGATTGAATAACTTGCTTTAAGGTTCCTGGGGTACCAAGGGGTAGCTGGTTGTTTGAATGCAGGGAGTGAGTTTAAATATATATGCACATGTATTATTCTTTTATGCTATATTTTCTCTCCCAGTATGAAATTCATTAATTCTGGTTACGTGTATCAGCAGGAGAGCTCACTTTCAAAATTAGATTATTCAAAATTATCTATTTTAACAGTTTTATTAAGCTGCAATTCATGTATCATAAACTATATAATTCATGATTTTTAGTCTGTTTACAGGCTTGTGAATCCATCACCACAATCTAACTTTAGAACATTTTCTTCATCCCAAAAGAAATTTCGTGCCTATTAGGAGCCAGTTCTTTCCTACCCCTGTGCCTTAGACAGGGCTGATACTTTCTATGACTGTGGAATTGCCTGTTTTAGGACGCCATAGGACTCATAAGATATGTGGTCTTTTATGTCTGGCTTCTTTCACTTAGCATAATTTTTTCGAGATTTGTCTATGTTATTGTATGTATCATTACTTCATTCATTTTCTTTTTTTGTTGTTGGTGCAGGGAATCAAATCCAGGGCCTCATGCATACTAGGCAAGCACTGTACCACTGAGTATATCCTCAACCCCTATTTTATTCCTTTTTTCATAGCCAAAATAATACTCTATTGTATGTATATGTGTGATTTTATATATAATATATGTATATTATATAGATGGACCATTTTTTTTTATTCATTCATCAGTTGATGGCTGTTTGGCTTGTCTCTACTATTTGCTATTTTGAATATTGCTGAGGTGCACATTTATTGTACAAGTATTTGTGTGGGTGTATGTTTTGATTTCTTCTGGGTATGTGGCTTAGACTAAAATTGCTTGATCATATGATAACTCTATGTTTAATATTTTAAATGTTTTCCAAAGCAGCTATACCATTGTTAATCATTATCTCTTTAGAAGTTCTTTTTATTATATTTAATGTATACCGGCTTTATTGAGTTACTCAGTTAGAAATTGAAAGTAATATCAGCAAAACAAATAACGTGTATTTGGACATTTTTAAGTCTTTTCTGTATTCTTATATATAAAATTTTTAAAAGAATGACACTTAATACCAATGTAAGAATTGTGTTTTCTAGGTTGCCAATCTTGATAATTTGTTCCAGATTTAGAGCCCTTAAGATTAAAAGTAGTGGGGTAGAGGACTGGCAGCAGAGTAGTGGGGTAGTGGACTGGCGGACTGGCGGCTGACTGGCGGCAGAGTGGGGTAGAGGACTGGCAGCTTGCCTTATGGTTAGATTGGCATTCATGTCATCTGATTACAGATTCAGCCGTCAGGTAATAGACACCTTTGACATTATGTAGGAATCAGGCCATTGCAGTGTGTGTGCATTGGCTTCTTGGAGTGGGGTGAATAGAGCTGAGGGGCTGAGTTCCTGGCACCTCAAGGCCTCCAGAACCTTCCAGACAGTTTCTAGTCTTGACCATATTGGCACCTAGTCTTTCTTCACTTTGCACCCGAGTCACCTGTTACTATCTTTTTCCTTTTAGCACTTCTGTTGGTTCAGAAATAGAGTTCAGTGAGAACAGAACTGGTAGTATTGTGGGATTAAATAAAACTACTGAGAAAATGAGGCTGTATGTAGCCCTTCTTTCTTTTCTTTGTGGTACTGGGGATTGAGTCGAGGGGCATGCTGCCACTGAGCTACATCCCCAACCTTCCCTCCTTCCCCCTGTCTATGTGTCTGTCTCTCTGTTTCTGTCTGTCTGTTGGTTTCACTCACTCAAAGTTTTACCAAGTTTCCCAGGCCGGCCTTGAGCTTGTGATCTTCTTGCCTCAGCCTCCTGAGTAGCTGTGGTTACAGGCATGTACCACCATGCCTGGCTCCTTTTTT
Organism: Chinchilla lanigera; assembly: GCF_000276665.1. Lineage (NCBI taxonomy): Eukaryota > Metazoa > Chordata > Mammalia > Rodentia > Chinchillidae > Chinchilla > Chinchilla lanigera. The sequence continues at coordinate 17,469,470 of NW_004955426.1, read as the reverse complement.
CTTTATAGCATCCATAATAAGCATCACTGATTTTCCAAATAATTAATGTCTGGAGCCAGAAGAGTCCACCAAACAGAGAGTTCCACTTAAAATTAAACTTCTGTACAAAGTTGTCCCTGGTGTTTAGAAAGATGCTGAGTCCGAAGTTACTTTCATTCCTACTTTTGGTCGATTTGTGTGCTGATGGATTTCTGCACATTCAAATTGTGTTATTTACTTAAATCTCTTTTTCTGTTTCTGTTTACTTTTAGACTGACAGGCCAACCGTGATAGAATATGATGATCATGAGTATATCTTTGAAGGATTCTCCATGTTTGCGCATGCCCCCCTGACCAATGTAAGTATATGCCAGTTGGCTCCTTTTCCCTTTCCTTGCTCTGTGTTCCTTCTTTTTTCCTTTCATCAGTTCTTCCCAAAAGTCAAAGTAGATTTCCCTGTACCTGGCTGTGAAGTAACATTTCCTCTGTGTCCTGCTGCTCAAGCTGCAGGAAGCCTGCAGGAGTGTGTCAGGTGGGAGTGTGACATCTGTGCTAATGAGTCACAGATTTGGTCCGCATTAAATGGTGTAAGTAAACATGTGTCAAAATAACATTTTGGGAGTGTGAAAGGTTGAAAAAGGAGGATAAACTGTGGAGTAATGTGTTAAAACTATTTTGGGTTGCTTGTCCTTCAAAAGAAAGTTGGGAAGTTTTGAGGAGAAGCTAGTATATAATCACTGAGTAAAGGACAAAGAAAGAGCTTTTTAGGACACTTGGAGCCTGAATTAACTGTATGCAGTTTTCTGCTTTTAAATCCTGGAAATGTGTCTTCTTTAAGAGACAGTCTGACCTAAGGACTCATAATCCTTGTATGCGCATTAAGGCTACTTTGCTGGTGATCAGTTCAAATAGAAGTTCTGCATCTGTGAGTCCAAAGCTCTTTGTCTAAAGCCTTGGAAATTGCCCTACTTATTCTGGTTGGCCAGTGAATGGGCCAGTGTAGGTACAGGAAGGGAAGCATACCAGTGTGCTGGACTGCCAGGCTGGACTCTATAGAACTTGCTGAATTATAGTTATATCTACATTAGAATGTTCTATTGTCTTCTCAGGCTTGGTAACATGAAATGATATCTGTAAATAGTTATTTTAGAGCAATTTGCTTAAAACATGAAATTCTTTTCAATTGAAAACTAAGACTCAGATTTTTAGCTTACCTTGGCCCTTTCTGTCATTCTTTTTTTTAGTTTAGTAAGTAGATGTGATTCTAGGTAGTGATTTTAATTAAAAACAAATTGTTTTCCTATGAGATTTTCTTTATTCCATAGTAGATTTTGTCCTGGAGAATTTCTTTCAAAGGATTATACCGTAAATATAAAAATAAAATCATTTGATAATCCACATTACAACTACCTCGGAGCTGGGGATTTAGCTCAGCGGCACAGCACCTGCATGGCAAGTGCAAGGTCGTGAGTTCGATTTCCGGTACCGGAAAAACAAACAAACAAACAAAAGCACATTACAACTACCTCCAGGGAGGATCATCTGATCATTAATATAGAAAAAGGACCATTCTTAAACAATTTTTATGAAAAGGCATTTGGAGGTGTTTGAATTGTAAAGGTTTGTGTGTGTGTGTGTGTGTGTGTGTGTGTGTGTGTGTGTCTGTCTGTCTGTCTGTCTCAGAAACTCAAGTCCTTCCTTACCCTTAGTCTCACAGTCTTAGAGTTGTAAAGGCCTTGAGAAGTCATCTAGGCAAACTCCTTCCCAAGGGTGATGCCCCTCCCCAAGAAGGCTTACCAAAACATGTAAATAATGTTGTTTGCATGAAAATGCTTAAAATCATCTATCATTTTTATCTCCTAATTCCCTAGAAATAACGTAGTCTCAATTTGACTTTTAGGACCACTTTAATCCAAGAAGGAAAGCAGTTTGGCTTCATAGAGACCAGGGTTTAAATATTAATGAATTCCATTTACCAGCAATGTGATTTGACATCTTGGTCTTTGTAAGCCTTGGTTTTCTCATCTATAAGTATATTAGTTGTAGCCATCTTACCAGCTCTCGTGAAAAAGAAATGAGATGACACATGAAAAGTGTGTATCCCGGTGTTATGCACATAATGAACACTGGCATCTCTTGTTGTGGGAAAAATGACACACCGAGCTGAGTTTGCATCTATGTTAGTCACTTGTGCATTGCTGAGACAAAATACCTGGTATACACAGTTTAAAGGAGGAAAGGTTTATTTTGGCTTACAGTTTCTGAGGCTTTGGTCCATGCTCACCTGGCTCCTAAGTAGAAATTTAGAAGAAGAGTGTGATGCGGGAAAGTTTCTCACTTCATAGTGAGAGGATTGGGAAAGAACCCAAGAAAACATAGACCCTTCAGTGCCTGTGCCAGGGGACCCACTTCCTCTAGCTACACCTGACCTGCTACAAAAGCAGCAACGGATTCATCCACTGTGCCCTCATGAGCCCTCGTGAGCCAATCACTGTGTCGCCCCCTCTGAGCACTGGGAATTGAATCGGGAATCAAGTCCTGCACACATGCGTCTTTGGGGGACACTTTATATTTAAACTCTTAACAGAAACTTGCAGTTTTTTTGTTTTTTGTTTTTTTTTTTACCTTGGACAAGTGATTACTTGAACTTCATTAACAATAGTTTTGCTTGTGATTTTAGTTACAGTTAAGTATACTTTATTAAAAATAGAAATTTCTTTAGAGCACTTTTAGCTGTACAACAAGAGCAAGTGGAGTACAGTTTTTTAAAAGTTCCCAGCACAAAGACTGAGAGACTATTAGTATTAAATTTATCACAGTTGTTACTATTGTAAAATGAAAGATAAGACGAAAAAATTCCTGGCTTCAGCATACATTTTAAATAAATATTGAAGGTCTTAAGACTTGAGAACTTCACCCTTTAATGAGGAGCCCCATCATTTATGCTTGAGATGTTGGTAAAATAAATCGAGTTTTAAGTCGAGTGTTCTACAGTTCATAGGCATTAGAGCCATCAAAGGCCTCTTGAATTTGAAATAGCCTCCCAAGAAAAAGAATTTTTAAATCATTTTACTGATCTGATTCATCTTCTTGTAAAGAGAGCACATCAACAAGCAGGGCATACAAATGATAGTAATGATAGAATCTCAACCAAAGCTTGTTCTGGGGCGCTCTCTCAAGGTCTTGAATTGAAATAGATTGAAATTGTTATTGGCTAAGTATACCACATTCTGGGAGAATTGTATCCTTTTATGTAGTACATTTGCTGTTACTTACGTGGTAATAACTGATGTTATTAAGGGCTTTGGCAGTGTAACTAAATTTATTTTAAAAAATACCGCATGTATCCTGTTAGATGCACAAAGGAAACCCTTCATCGTTTCCCTCCTGCCTTATTTGGCTTGCCATTTCCAGTGACCTCACTGCCCATTGGCTTTGGTCATTCATTCTCTGGAAGTAGCAGAGTTAGAATATAGGATTTTGTCGGGGGGTGCCCCCCCCCACAGGATGAGATAGGAGTTAGTATCAGTCAGCTTATGATATTCTTAACTTTCAAGTACTGTAATATGTTTTCACAAGTGATAGCAGGCGTTCATGTTATTTGATGGCAGTGGTTGGAAGCTGATTTGGTGAATTTTGAAGTTTCTCAGTTGACCAGTGTGTAGTAAAATACAAGTTGTCAGAGTCTTAGGGAGAGTGCAGAGTTTGAGTTCATACAGAGATGCTGCTTTTTTCACTTGGTGAGTGTCAGAAGGGTTCTTGTGGTATGAGTGGAAGTCCAAAGAGGAAATCAAGTGTATATAAATAGAAGAGTCCAAAGAAAAAATTTCCGTCAGTGAGTTTAGTGGAAATGAGATGGAAAAAGGGCCATATTTGCATAAATCATCTAGCAGTGTGCTTTCACACTTGACAGGAAGAAGTAAAGCTTGCACTTCTGCTCTTTCTCTGCCTGCCTCTCATATCGTCCCAAGAGCTCTTATTTTTCTCTCCTATACACTCTCCTGCTGAGTGGTTCAGTCCCGTCTGGCTTTTCCTCGCATTTGTATCCCAGTCCGCACAGGCATGCTAACTTGGGGCTGTGCCGTAGCTTGGTGTTTCAGATTGCCTGCTGGAAGGCCCTCCTCCGTGATGTGCCCTCAGTACCTCACCTGTGTGAAACGTAGCGCATAATCCCTCCTGCATATTGAATTTGAGGGATTCATGAATTTCTACTTTTGTGTTAATGCCATGGTGACCTACTTGGTACTTAAGCCGGAAACCCAAAGTTATCTTTTGTTCTTTCTTTATCCTTCATTCCCATGTTAGAATGGTCACTATGTAGGTCAATAAATTTCCTAACCATGTGTAAAAAAGTCTCCGTCCTCTTTAGTCATCCCTGCATTTGGACTGGACTGTTACGTTAGATTCTGATCTTGGCTCCTCTCTAAGCCCTTCCACACTGTTTCCATAGAAACCCATCTAAAATATAAACTATGATAAGCACTTACTTGAATGTACTTGAAAGTACTTGAATAATTTCTCGTTGCCAGTTAGCCATAAACCCTGACCTTAACATGGTTTATAAGGGCGGCACAATGGAGTCTATCCTTTCTCTCTGGAAATCACTTGGCTTCTCTTTGTGCTGTACTATGCTCTGCAGAGCTAAATTAGGTCCCTTTCTCTATCTTCCCAGTAGCTAAATACCTCCATTGCTTCAACTTTCTTTGTTTTAGATGACCTGGAAAATTCCCTCCCCATCTTGGAAAACTCAGTGGTTCTTTCATACTTTGGTGTTTTTTTTTTTTGGCTGTTTTTTAATTGCACTTACAAGTTACTGTGTACCATATTCTACTTGCATTTGTTTATGCATCTTTCTTCCTCTTCTACCTCTTTACCTTTTAATTATTTTAGAATAATTATGAGTCTTATGTGGTTGTTAGCAAAGAATAGTTATTTTAAAAATAGGTTAAATCAGGCACAAATTTGTACCTCAGGTATTTGTAAATGTTTGTGGTAAATTGTAAGTAAAACTTACAATAATAGTGGTTCTAACATACTGCTTTGGATAGTTTAGGATTCAATACCACCAGAAAGTTGAAAATCAGTGCCTTATTCGAGTTAATTATGAATTTTACTGAACTACTAACTTTGGGGAAAAAAAAACTTCTAAGAACTGAACTTCATTTCTGAGAAAAGAATTTCCAGTAGATGGCATTATAATACTATTTTTATGCTTTTCTAACCATCCCTTTTGCTGGTAGAATTAAAATTTGTTTCTTTTTGATCACTGTGGTTTGTAAAAACGACTATGTCTCAAGAATAGATTGTGGAGCCAGAAAAGCCCACTTCTAACGTCTCTCTAGGGTCTCTGGGTCTATTATTTCCCCCAGCTATCAGCCAAGCCATTGCAGTCACCTCTTTCCCTCCTTTTTTCATTCATTCAGAAATATATTTACAGGAAACGACTGTGTCTAGACACTAGACAGGTGTCTGTTGATATTGTAGGATAAGACAGATGTAGATTGATTTCATCTGAGCCGCCTTCATTTTCATTCACCCCCGAGTATCAGAACGGGGAAGGGGAAATGTGTACTCTAGTGGCTAAGAAGGTGTGACTAGAGCAAGAATTCCTAATGTGGCGCTCCCTCTTACCGTAGGCAGGGTACCTGGTGCATCTCTGCTGTAGCTTTCTGCACTACATGAGGCATGATGGTCGCACCTGTCTCATAAGGATGCTGTGATGATTGCATGAGTAAATACCGTAAAGCATCGGAAGAGTGCCTGGCCTAATAAATGCCAGCTATTGTCATTTTTATTATAATCTATTTTTGTACTTACCTCCACAATTGCTTTACTGAACAACCACTGTGTGCTCTTCGGTGACCTGTGAATCGGTAACTGATACGTTCCTAGCCTTCCGTCCTCCCTGATCTGCCTAATGTTTGAGCCAAAGATTTGGAAAGATTTAAAAAAAAATCCGAGGCGTGGAAAAGTTTATGAGTGTGTGGTTTTGTTAATTCTTTAGAGGCAACATGTTTGATTTTAACGAGTTCTTGTCACGTTTGTGTTGCTGCCGCAGCTCCTACCATTAATTAAGCACCAGCGTTGTGCAGGTTTCCTGTGGACGGCCGGCCAGCTGGGTTCTTGCCATTAAAATCCAGCAGGCGTGGTCAGGCTTCATGTGCAGTGTTAGCAGCTTAGATGAAGGTGAAACCTTCTCATCTGGTTCATACGCCCTGGGTCAGGTAGCAAACGCGGGCAGTATGAGCCTTTAGGGAGGTATTGTGGAGCTGAACCTCTCTTCTTCCTATTGCAGATTCCACTGTGTAAGGTAATTAGATTCAACATAGACTACACGATTCATTTCATTGAAGAGATGATGCCCGAGGTAAGGGAAAAGATTGTTTAACAGCTTGCTGTAATTTCTTTTGTTTATTCCACACTTTTTTTTTAACATTGAACTTGGCCAGCTCTGGAGGGGGGGTTTTGGCCATAAGAGACCCCTAAAAATACCATTTTTGCTGTGGAAAAGGTCACGGAGATGTAGCTGTCGTATCAAGGTTAAAATTTGGATAATGTTAAAACTCATTGACCTATTTTTGAACCCGTTTCTGCTCGCCTTGCATCTGCTGATAGCAAGTTTACATCTGTTTCTAGTTTGTTTTGCGTAGGGGACAGATTTTGGTAACTGGCCATTATCGGAGAGGAAATTGGAGTAGTGCAACTGAATCTGATAGCTGTTGGAATAATCTTACTCATTATCTACAATGACAAGATCAGTGCTTGGTTCATTTTTCTTCCCATGTATTTACATATTTTTTCCTAATTGTTTTTCATTGCGGATGTTCAGCAGCAGATTTATCTAAATATATGCAAGAGATTTAAAATTCCAAAGCAAGATTAATGTGAATCTCAGAATGATTCATTGCCTGATCTTGAATTTAGTGGTGTCAACAAATCACACTAAGAAATAACAACTAGACAGCAAACAAGCTTGTGCACTTAACATTGTATTGAAGTTGGGGTCGATTTCTGGAGCCCCCAGCTCTCTTTGCAACTTATGTAGCAGAGATACTTTGTCACAGGGAGGGAGCACTGAGGAGGAATTGACAAGCATGACGTGCATGCTTAGTACCTGTTTCATTCTGGACAGGTCCTGTTCATCCTATCTGCCATTCAAAAAGAATTAAAGAGAAAGGGCCACCCTTTCATGCTCCTGTTGAGAAGGGCTTTTTTTTTTTTAGCTTTCTTTTGCTTTTTAAGGTCATAAGCCTTGAATTGCTATTGTAAAAGTTTCTGACTTCTGACAGGATCTCACACGGAGTGATTTATGAACCCTGAGCAAAACAACTAGGAGGAAGAATTATGAGACAAGCCTCATTTATAAATATATCATCTGCTTAGCTTGTTTACGGGAGAAATTTTGGTACAAAGTTTTGTAGTTTTTCTTAGCCCTTTATTTGCCTTCATTGAGGATTTGAGCTCTTTTTGCGCAGAGGACCTCTGCTTTGGTAACGTAGAGACTGGCTGTGCTGGTGGGGTGGGGTGGTGGACAAGCCAATAGGAACAGGCATTTGTAATTTGAATTAACAAAAAGTTCCTGGGACGTTCTGATATGTTTTACAGTTGGGTTAGAGAAATATGATAGAAGTGAGACTTGACATTTTCCATTTTATTTGTGTACTGAAGTAAGCTGAGTTGACATTTTTATAGAAGTCCTAATATAATTATTGCCTCCTTCATTTTTATCTGAAGCCAGTGATCTATCTTAGGATACTAGCTAAACTTTTTAGGGGATTGTATTTTTAGTATAGTTTGAACAGATACTATCTAAGACACTTGACTGGAACACATTGAACCTTCAGTTATTCTATATTTACAGATCCACAGTAATTTGATTTTGGTTTATTTTTCAGAATTTTTGTGTGAAAGGGCTTGAACTCTTTTCACTGTTCTTATTCAGAGATATTTTGGAATTATATGACTGGAATCTTAAAGGTAAACAATAGGATTTAAAGAAGAGTAATGCTTATAGAAGAACATTTTGGTATGTGTGAAACATAAATGGGAGCAAGGGGTATAGTTGAAATTCTTATTTTTGAAATATTCAGGGAATAATATGTTATTCATAAGAATATTTGCTTTTATTTGACCTAAGTTTTTGTGGATTTTATTTCATACAATTTGACAGTGTCTGACATTAGCCAAGAGCATTCCCTTCGGCGGCACATACGCTAATATTAGCCAAGAAGATAGAACCAGTTATTATGAGTAACTGCCTTGATTTCTGTACATTAGGAGAATCTCATTAGTTAATATTCTGAATGTAGTGAACTGTGCTGTAATAAACTTCTTTGGAGATGACAGTTTATTAAAACAGTACTTCCACTAAGTAGAACACATGAAGGCACACACATGCATACATGAAGATGATTTAGACAGACTCAAAGATTTGATCCCTATGTCTTGGGTAATAATTTACTCTTTTGGAAGTGTCTGCATCCTGGCAAATATTTACTGATTTAGTTTTAAAGTTGTGTATTGATGAATGACTTTTCAGGCCAGGGTTTTAAATGAATGAATTGGATAAGTGGCTTTTCAAAACAAGTGTATTGATGAATGGCTACTCAAACCAATTGTGTCTCTCAATTTTTCAAGTGTATTGATTCAAATGTGACAGAATTAACATACAGGCATATTATATTATACTATCATTCAACTATAAAAAGCATCTCGATATTTTTGACTTCTGAAAATAATTTTGCTGTATATATTTGCTCCTTGGGGCTCTCTTTCTTCTCCTGGTTTGCTGTAGCTTCCCCAATGCAATCCTCATTGGATGGTTGTGGCGGTTCCCCATGATTGATTGAGCTACTGAGGAGAAGAGTGGGGGGAGTAGTATTTTTTATGTCCCTACTTCTGGTGGTGTTTTTTGTGGTTACCATAAATCTTAGGAATTAAGTAAGTTGCAGTGTTTGCTTTCTAAGGCTGTTTGATTTCTTTTTCTTTTCCTTTTCACTTGTTTGCTCTAGGTCCTTTGTTTGAAGACAGTCCTCCCTGCTGCCCAAGATTTCATTTCATGCCACGTTTTGTAAGATTTCTCCCAGGTAAATCTTTTGGCTTGTCAGTGACCTGGTGAGATAGTGTGTCTGAAAATAAGCCTGCCATGCTCCTTTCAATCTGTAGGGACAACTTGCTCACCTTGGACACTGTTAATTATCTGCTTCTCAGGTTGTACATGGAAATGTAAAATTTTACATGCTGGTTTATACCCTTGCATAATTTATCATATCCCCAAGTTAAATGAACAACGGAAGAATTGATTTATAAGTTTTGAAAATCTGCTTGATAAAATATCATCCAAGTGTTAAAATTAACATAGAAAAATGCATCTGGCTTAAATACATATAGCTAATTGGAAAACAATTAGGATAAAATCTTACATAGAATGTGATTGTAACTATGCTAAAAATTACTGCCGTCATAGTTATACTTAGTAGGATTATGTGTTATTTTTTGTATATTCTTGATACATGTGGTTTTAATTATTTTACCGTGAAAAAGATGTATAGTAATTTATCCTACTAAGTTAAAATATAGAAGTGAACATATGAGTTAGTTTTTAAAGTGATATTTTGACTGTTTTAGGAATCTAGCTGTTAGATGTGGCTATACATTAAGTGCTTTAAAAATGGTCGAATGTTTAAAAATCTTTTAGATGCCTTTTTTGTTTGCAAAATCCTTTCCATTTCCTGCCACCCCATTCCTGCTTTTCTCTGTGGTTTTCGAGTCAGTTACCTGCGTTGAAGGTCATGAAACCCCACTTACACTTTGCTCTCTCAGCCACGTCCTGTTCCTAGTCAGTGAGCGTCTCTCACTGTTCTACCCTTAGCTGTGCAGCTTTTTGACTTTTTCCACTCTCATGATTGTCACAACCAGCCACCAGTCCCTAGGTAAAACCTTGAGTCATGACAGCACCCGAGGGCACATCCCCCTCTTCCTCCCGTGCCTCGCTCTCTGATTCCTCCTGTACCCTCACTCTCTCGTGCCCTTATGCCCTTGCTTCCACTTGACTGTCCCCTCCTGTGCACCGCAACCTTCCTTTGCTTTCTCGCCCAAGTCCTGCGCTCCGACCTTGATCTGCCTGCGTTAGCTGTCTCGGTGCCTTGTTACTACCATTACTGTTCGCGCACGTATCACCACGCTGACTTGCCTTTTCTTCCCCTCTCTGTTGGCACTCAGTGATATTAGAAGGAAAAAAAGTACAACTGCCGCTGTAAACCTGGTCTGCAGTCTTGGCTGGCGAGTGTTTCATCTTGTAGCCTTTTCTCCAGATCAGCACTTCTGAAAATTCAGCCCTACATTCCTGCTCTCCTCGCGTCTCTTGTCCGTCTTCATGCCTCAGAATGCCCCTTGGTGCCTGTCCAGCTGCTTCCTCATGTGCTCTTTGTCAATCCTCAGCCAAGGTTTGCTTCAGCGCCAGACCCCCGGGCACCGTGTTCCAGCCCACTGCAGCTTCCGAGGCCAGAGCGGATCCCAGGAACAATCCAGAGGGGTGCCTCTGTGCTCGTCTCTTCCCTAGTGTGGTGCCTGGGCTCCGGCCTTGCCTTTTTTCTCCTTACTTTCTACTCCTGGCTTCTTTAGTTGCTTTCTTTCTACTCAGTCTAGTTTAGGTTTCCCTCAAGAGTCAGAGGAACAGGCACTCTTTCCTCAGTCCAGAGTCACGACAGCTTATTTTTATTCTAGGATAATGTTACTTACATTTTAATATTATGGTTAATGTTTATTTTGTTTAGAAAATGCATTCGGAAGCTTTTCTCCTTTTTACATCTGGTTTCATTTTGCTGAGATGCCTTTCTTCTTTTCAAGTGAAGGCATCTTTGATTTCATAATGGAGCTTTAGAAATAAACTTATTAGAAAATGGTGTTAGAGTGGTTTTGTTGAAAAGCCTTTCCTTTCTGTTTCCCTCTGCCTCTAGGCATTTTATTACAAAACAAATCCCTTCGAGAAAGTGGGCAGTTTTAAAGGCATCTTGCGGAAAAATGTGTGTTAGATACTTATTTTGTGGGATTTTGTCACAAAATATTTCTCATAATTATGTGGAGATAACATTTAGGTGATCATAAAGGTGAAGGTTTATTGATTTATTTTTACACAGGGATTACATTTTCATTAAACTTTCCTTTGAAAATATACTTATTTTTTAAAGCCTAAAGGATACAGAAAAGTATTTAACGTATAAGAAAAATACTTTTTATTGGTTAGAAAAGTAATTTTTAAGATACGACTTCATTAAAGCTCTTTTAGAAAAGAACTAGTTAGGGACTGGGGAGGTAGTTCAGTGGTAGAGTGCTTGTCCAGCATGGGTTCCATCCCTAGTACTGTAAACAGCAACAACAAAGCAAATCAAAACAGAAAAGAATGAATCACAGAACATATTTTGATGTTTTTATTTTTTTCTATATGTAAGATTTTTCATAGTTGTCATCATACTAGTATATGATTTGCATCTTTTTTAATAATTCATTGAGCAGATGGATGTTTTTAAAGATTATGATATACAGTGCCAAATTTCTTGTCAAAAGACTCAAATCATTTTATGCTGCCATGAAAAATGCATTATAACTCTTTTTAACATTTTAGGTCCACTCATCCTTCTCCTTTCTCTCCTTCCATTATTCTTTACTTTTTAAAAATTTCAGCAGTGAGCTCTGTGAGGCTGAAGAGTAAACGTTGTCTGTTTCTTGTACTACCAGTGCTAACGTAATTCTTAATACATGTCTGAGGCTCCGTAAATACTTGTTTATTGACTTTATTTAATTGCTCTTAATAGAACCTTGTTTAAATATTCATGCTTTGGCTGCTAATGAATGTGCTTTTCAGACATTCTTCGGTATTCTCATTTTTTAAAAGCAAACCTTTCCTCAAAGTATGCCATAATTATTGAAAAGTGTACATATGGAAAGTACAGGGTTTGGCAAATTTTCTTAATATAAACATGACTGTGAGCTCAACACCCAGACCAAAGCATCAGCACCCAGGAGCTCCTCCAAGCCCTTGTCCAGTCACCGTGCAGACCCCCAGGAGAAGCCATTATTCTGACTTGAAACACCGTACATTAGTTTTACTTGTTTTTGAACTATAAAAACTAGAATTATATTTTCTCTTTTGTTTCTGTCTTTTGTTAGTGTGTTTTAGAGGTACGTGTTGTTGCAATTGACTATACTGTGGTTGGTTCCTTCTCACTGCTGTATAGTTCTGTGTGGTGTAACTAAAACCCATTTATGATTAATGACCTTTTGAGTATTTTCAGATTTCACATACAAATAGGAAAAGAAGAACATAGTGTAGTAAAAAGCATATCGCTAAAAGACATGTGCAGGTCTTTAGTAAACGTGTGCTCTAGCTCTAGCAGATATATGTTCACTGAAGACCTGCACACATCTTTTGGTGTGATTTTATATAAAATTTTACACCTACTTTCAGTGTTTCAAAATGACAATATTGTTTATCTTCTCATCAGAAGTGTATGAGAGTTCACATTATTTCACATTCTCTTCAGCACTTGACACCTCCGTCCCCTCCCTTACAAATGAGAATACTTGTTGAAAGAGCATGCACATTTTAAACTTGGAAAGCTGGTCAGATTCTCTCTGGAAAGGACATACCATTTTGTATTTCTGACGAATAGTTTTTCTAAAAAGTACCCTTTTTCTGTCACTTGTCAACACTGGGTATTACTAGTCTTTTATAGCTTTGTTCATCTGGTAAGCAAAAGTAATATTGTCAGCTTGCATTATTTCTTAAATTTCTTTGCAAATGGGTAGCTTTTTAGGTATTTTTGAGTGTTTTATAATCTCATTTGCTTTTTATTTATATCAATTTATTATAATTTCTTTTGAATGTTGAAATCTTGTCAGTCACTATTATATTTCTATGGTTCCTCAGTTTACTCATTTCAAAGACAGCTGTCCCAGTTGCTTTGTACAGATTTACAAAGTTAAACTTAATAGTTTAAGCCAGGGACTACTGCACTCAGGCCCATTTGCCAGAAGCCAAGTCACACATCACAAAGCAACCAGTTTATTGAGATTTTAAGGGTTTTTAAAAAATTTTTGTTTTTTCTCTGCCCCATTCTTCCCTTTGTTTATAAACAGCTATGCACCAGTTTAAGGTTTTTTTTCTGACTGTAACTGGCTGAGGCAAGGCACAGTTGGAGATAGTAAGATTGCACATAGAGGAAAGCCTATTCACGGGCTGGTACGATTACTGTGTGAAGCATTGAAACTCCTGAATCAATTTTGCCAATTGACTGCCTACCAAGTTGATTTTTGGAATTTGCCCCATCTGGGACAGTAGTTCTTGGGTATGGCTGGCAGGAAGCCAGATAGGCGAGAGAGAATCTCCAAATTTCTAGAAGGGAAATGTGGTTTGAAAAAACATACATTGATGCAGCATCATTATGTAACTTTGTACTTAGAAAATTTAGAAAACACCCATTTTTAGAGCAGATTTTAGAAAATTTGATTAAATCAAGTCATCTTTGTAGGAATGTATGAAAGATATAGTACAGTTACGCAGTTATCTAAGTGTGGGGAAAGGAGGTGTTTTCCTATTTTTTAAAATTGAGTGCTATACAGTAAATACTCATTTAAGCAGCCATATACTTAATAAAAATTCCCTAACAAATTGCCCCCTCTTCCAGATAACCATATAAATAAGGAAGCAATATAAACTGAGAGAATTGGGTCTCTAAGAAACAGTTTATAAAGTCTGTCAGTTCGTTAATGACTGTCCAGATTCATTCCGTGAAACACAAACTCCAGTTCTTCCCGAATAATGAGCCGTTGTCACGGTTCCAGTCCCAGAGCTGGCAAAATTCCTGCTAACCTTAGCTTACCCACTCTAATTTCTCATTTATATCATGTCCTATTTATCCCAGCCAACGAGATAAAAATTACTTCCTAGCCCCTGGTGACATAGTTCTATAAATCCCCACCATAAACATGCAGCAAAGCAGACAAACCCAAAACACCAATTCATTAACATTAGTAAATTCATAGTAGGCCGAGAGCAAGTGGCTGTGTTATTTATCTCCTTCAGAAAGTCATTCCACAAGTATTTATGAGTGTCTTTTTTTTTTTTTTTTTTTCTGTGCTGGGTGTGAGGGATATAGCCCGTGCTCCATGCCTGGACAGAACTCTCTAATTTTATCAGTCTCCTCTTGTATTTCCATAAAGATTGAACCCCATATGGAGTAATGTCTCCATCCCCACTTCCTGGATGAACCTTTCTTTCAGGTTGTCTGTCTTGAGTTTCTACTTTTTAAATAGTGGTAAATAACTTGCTTTTTATGGTTTAGCTGCCATGTAAAATGTTTAGCAGATTTTAGCATGGATTTAGTTTCTCCTTTAGCTTTACTAAATTTGCATCTGGTATGTATATATATATATTTTAAATTATGTCTGGTTTCTATGCTGTAAAACTCACTCCTCCCTCATCAGCAACTTTGGACCCATACCAGAAAGTAGGTAGTTGGCATTTAGTGGCCTTGTTTACTATCTTGCAGTTGCTCCTTTCCTAAAATTGGGCAGTGCCTGTATCATTCATTAAGCACAGAGACCTACGGTTTGTAAGTGTATTTTTCTCTCCAAGCACCTTTGTAAAAAAGTTTTTTTCTTTAAATTCAGTGTCTGTGGCCCATTTTACTTTTCTCTAAAGTACCTGGAATCAGCTGACCATAAATGCTTCTAGGGGAACTCTGGTGCCGTTTGTATACATGAGTCCATGAGTATTTGCTCCTTTTACCATTCCCTTCCCCATAAAATAGGATTTTAAAAAAAATTCTTGCAGAAAAATAACATTCCACTCCTTCTTAAAATATCTTAGACTAGTGAAGCATCCTTCTCAGTGCTCTTGAGTAGTCCTACTCCATTGTAGTGATTATGAGCAAATGCCAGCATTCTCTTTTCTTGGTTCCTGGTGAATCTAGTTAATGTGGCCATCTTTTCAACGCTGTCTAGCTTTTCTTCACTCCTTCTGTGTGCTCTGTATGCACATCCAGAGTACAGTCACATATTTTAGCTTTAGAATTTCTCTTGTCTGCCTGCTCACCTCAGTCTTCTGTAAGATTAGAGATCATCATAGACTCAGACCAAAAGGCAGGCATCTCAGGTTTGTGGTACTCAGCAAAGATGCGGCTATCATTGATTGAAGAACTGATTATGTGAAGGTGGACGAAAATGCATTTTGACACTGATTCAGAGACATACACACCCAACCACATGTCTTAGTTTGTGCTGAGAAAGAGTACTCTGGACTGAGTGATTTAAACAATAAACATTTGTTTCTCACGGTTCTGGAGGCTGAAATTCCAAGAGCAGAGTCAGCATGGCTGTGTTCTGGAGAGGGCCAGCTTCCTCATCTGCAGATAGCCATCCTGTCATTGAATCTTCATGTGGTAGAGGGCAGAGTGGACGCAGCCCTCTGTTGTGTCTTATAAAAGCACAGATCCCATTCAGGAGCACTCCATTCACCTGAACTCCATTCACCAGTCACTCCCCAAACCATGCCACTGGGGTGAGGGTAACTTTGGAGGGCTCCAAAGCATTCAGTCTGCAACACCATTTCCTAATCAGAGGTGACTTTTGGGTTTAAGACAGATGATTTGTAATGAGCTATAAAAATACGTCACTGCTGTGAACAATTATGTGAATTAGTAGATAGAACATGTCTTTATGATATTCGATTATGCTTTGTAATTTTTGTCATTTTTGAATAATTATGTTTTTTGGAGGCTCAGTTGTTTTTGATTGAGAAAACTTTATTTTTTAGAGTGTTTTCTACAAAGATTCTTCTAGGAACTGTTGTGATTAGCTATTGTTAGCTAATGTACTATTACAGGACCTAAATTCTGAGTTTTTTGGGGGGCATCATGATGGCAACATGGGACTATTACTCACACACCTTGCACAGATTGAGGAAAAGCATGCTCCCGTTGCAGAGTTAGGTCCAGAGCCTGAGCCTCGGAGCACTTGGTACTTTTCTGTGCACTACATCGTGATTTTCTGTGATGTTAGTACAGGCTCTTTAGCTTTGTTCATCACGGCAGGTGCAGCACATTAGCACCAAAAATTAGACCATAATGCAACAATAGCTTATTGAAACACCCATAAATATCTCATAAAAGCTTAGAATTTCCTTAAGGACATAACCTTACTTCTGAAGAGCTTTCATCTGTTACTCTAGAAAGAATGATAAAATATTTAAAACATAACTTGGTTTTGTATATTATAAACTCTGGTTCTTTATGCTAGGTGGCTTTAAATTTATTTAGGCAGACACTTTTTATATTCATACCTCACAAAAGGAGCCTTTCATCATTTATAATGTTGTTGTTGCCATTTTAGTAAATGAGGTGGTTTATGAGCACTGTTCATCAATGAAACAAATGACTTCAGTATTATCTGGCACCTGGTGAAACAGTATAAAGTCTTAAATGACCTTTCTAGACGTGCTTTTTACCTCCATTGTCTTGCTTTTCCTTGTTGGACTGATGATTTGCTGTTAATCAAGGAGCCTCACTTTCCCCCTCTCTCTGCCCCAATCCAAGATGGAGGTAAGGAAGTGCTGTCCATGCACCAGATTCTCCTGTACCTGTTACGCTGTAGCAAAGCCCTGGTGCCGGAAGAGGAGATTGCCAATATGCTTCAGTGGGAGGAACTCGAGTGGCAGAAATATGCAGAAGAATGCAAAGGCATGATCGTTACCAACCCTGGAACGGTATGACCTGCTTTTGCACATCCAGGACTGAGTCACTTTCTTTTCTACATTTGGATGTTTTGCAAAAACAGTAACAGTACATTTTAAAAGTTTTATGTACTTAACTGCTTTTTGTCCTTAGAATATTTTTTCCTTTCAACATTTAGTAAAGAAGATAGTGATAGTGCTGGTGTAACTCCAGCACTCTGGGAACCTGCGCCAGGAGGATCCAAGTTTGAGTGAGACCTGGGTGACTTACTAACATGCTGTCTCAAGAAAAAAAAAAAAGTAAAGAGGGCTAAGGACTGAGCTCAGTGCAAAGGCCAGTATTACAGAAAACAAAAGACAATACTACAATTAGGAATATTTAGTAGTTAGTCTACCTGATTGGTGAATTTATTCTGCCTACAGATACACATTTTTAAAGCTTTTGGTACATGTTGCACATTGCCTTCTAGAAGGGTTGTAAAATTTATACTCTGACCAGAACATTCATTTCTTTATACTGATTATATGGGTTTAAAGAAAAAAAAAAAAAGCCTTGCTATTTCATTTCTTTAAGTTTCTAGTAAGAATTGATAATTTAAACATTTATTGTTTAAGTTTATTGTTATTCGTATTCTCTTTTGATAGCTTCCTTTTACTATCATTTGTCTGATTTTTTTTTTTTTTTTTTTTTTGGGTGCCATTCGTTCTTTTAAAATTTATTCTTTGCTGCCAGGTGTGGTGGTGCATTCCTGTAATACCAGCATTGATAAGCTGAGGCAGGAGGGTTGGTGTGAGTCTGCAACGGCCTGGGATACATAGTGGGCTTAAGGCAGCCTGGACTATGTAGCAAGACCCTGTCTCAAAAAAGAGAGAGAAAAGAAAACACATAAAATTTATCCTTTGCCATAATATTACAAATAATTAATACTTTTTTTTGCTTCTTAATTATTATTTTTAAAAAAATTGATTCTAGCCAGGCACAGTGGTACATGCCTCTAATCCAAGATTGGGGGAGAGGCAGGAGAATTTGCAAGTTTGAGGGTAGGTTGGGCAGCTTAGCGAGACCATGTCTTTGAAGAAAAAACGCTGTGCTTGCCTACCATCCACCTACCATCCATGAAGCCTTCAGTTCAGTCCTCAATACCAGCAGGAAATAAAACAAAACAAAACAAACACCCTAATCCTCTCATATAAAATGCAGAACTTTCTTTCTATTACATTAGGAAATTTTTTCTTTATGTTATTGTTTCATAAAATAATGATATATTGACATGTTACTAAGATAAATTTTGTAGAAATGAATTAAAATACATCTATGTAAAGAAACAGAATAAGCTATTTAAACAAAGCTGTTCCTTTTTGTTTTTTAAAGCTGTTAATTGTTTGATAGCCTTGATTCATAAAACAAACTGTGGATCTGCTTTTTATAGCGTGACAGTAACATCTGCACAAACAAAATGTTGCTATTTGCAAATAAAACATTCCAGCTAACACTGATGATCTTAAACAAATTCAGAAAGTGAAATTATTTAATAAAAATATGTTTAAACGTAAGACTTGCTTCAAACTAAAAAAAGAATACAATTTTTACTATTATACCAGTAAGCCACATAAATGATTATTAAAATAACTTTAAAAGAAATAGTAGCTCTATGGGAGTAAGACTGCAAATTTTGTTTTTCTTTAAACAGTTACATGTATTTTTATTCTGTTAGTTTAGACCTGGGTCAGAGGGTGGGACGGCGGTGGTGAGAGACATATGTTTTCATCCCAGTTGTTCTGGAGTGAGCACTTGGAGAGCACCTTTACTCTGGGACCCCTTCCATAGCACTGTGAAGTTCTCCTCAATCTAGACTGAGTTAGAGAGCTTCGCAGAAAAACAAAGGAGCCAGGCATTGTGGCACACACCTGTAATCCCAGCACTCTGTGAGGATAGCAAGTTTGAGCCCAGCCTGGGGAAGTTAGCCATTTCTTGAGACCTTGTCTCAAAATGAAAAGTGAAAAAAAGAGCTAGGGATGTAGATCAGTACAAGGCCCTGGGTTCAATCCCCAGTACTATAAAAAAAAAAAAAAAAAAAGGTTCCCTGACTGACCTCCCTCATATGCTGAAGCAGTGGGGCCCAGGAGTTTGCAGTTTAAAGAAATCCCTAGGTGCTTCTGATTACCCAGTATCTATTTTTCAGCCAGTGGCACACATAACATTTACCTGTTATCATTGTTCAGCCACTTAACTGCTGGGGACTGTTGTATGCGTCAGTGCGAGTGAAGGTTAGGTTTGATACTGAGCATTGTATCTGGAAGGAGTCTGGGATGAATGCTAAGCCAGAAGCCTGTAGTCTCATCAGAGGTCACTGGGCCAGACCTGCCAGAAATGCTTCATGAACACTGCACTGAGGTCTCAGAGAAACTGAGAAATTGTATTGATTATTGGCACAATTAATGTGCAACCTTGAAATGACCTAAAGCCACTTGAAGACAGTGAGGAGACAAGACTAGTCAGGATGGAAGGTTTATAATGGAAAACAATCAGAAATGAATTAGGAAAGGTAAGGTGTGGTGTCAGATTTAGAAACACGTTCCTTCTTTTTTAGTATTTACTTAAAGATAGTTTAGTATCATGGAAACATCCTTTCATTACATCCCCTTGAAAAGTGTCCAGGTTACTGGTACAGCAAGGTAAAACTGACACTTTATTTCATTCTCTGCATTGCTTGCTTTGAAAGATTGCCCAATAGCAAGAATACTGGGAAATTTATTAAATTTTCCAAACCATTATGGTCACATTAAACACTTTATTGTTGCAGAACTTAAAAGAATGAATCTTTTCCCTAAGCACTTCGCCTCTGCCAGGGTATACTTTGGTTATTAGCGAGACTGTTTTTATTCTCACACAGAGATAGATAGTATGATAGATGTTGCAGGGTAAAGCCAGAGTCGAGAATTTATTTCCCCCAACCCCCTCTTAATTTAGAGAGGCTGTACATCTCTTGCTACATTGATCTCAAACTCCTCCTGCCTTAGCCTTCAGAGCAACTAGAGGCTTGTGCTACTGCTCCTGGCTACTCTACTATAGGTGTTTTAGGTCATTATTTACTCTGTTGATACCATAGCCTGGTGTTTAGAATCACAGAAACATGAGTAAATCAGTAGTATTTTTTGACTGCACAGTTCCCCTTTTAAAAATGTAGCCTGTAACATCGAAGCACAAAATAATGAAAATCTCAGCTCAAACAACATACACAGTATTAATATACATTTAGATAATTTTATATTAGGTGTGAACAAATTTTTTTCCACCTAATTTAGGGAGGAGAGACCAACTTCTCAAAATACCAGTGAAAGTTCGATTATTTAAATAACATCTAAGTGTTTTTTTAAAAAACTGAGTTTTTTAAACAGTGTGTGTGAATTTACAGAAGTCTGTACTTTTAATCACCTAATTATGTTTGATAAATGGCTGACTAGGGCTACAATTGCACATAGGGCACTAGCTTGTCCCAATTGCAGGATGTTTTCCTGGTTTTAGCACTGAAGTCCTGTTGCCACGGATGAAGCAGACAACCAGCAACCGAAGTCTAGTTGCTGGGCATTGTTGTGAGATAGAGTGAAGCTTATTGGCCTCCGTGTGCATCAGTTCTGTCTGCAGCCTGACCACTAATGCAGCTGAGCCGAAGACCCCACAGCCTGCCAGTGTGAATTGAATCACTAATTAGGGACTGTGCTGAGAGTTTTTGAGGATAAAGGTTGCTAAACCATATTCTTCATGATTTCACCATCTTTTCATAAATTTAAACTTTCACAATGAAAGAGTTTTACAAATAGCCTGGAAGGAGCCAGCCATTCACTTCTCCCTTATTAGACAAGAAGAAAAAAAACATACCAGGTTCTTTGCTAAAATACAGAAATGTTCTTCTAGGACATAATAAAAAGCTTAGCTATTTGACTTTTTTTTTCTTTTTACCACAATACCTTCTAATTTAAAGGAGTAGAATTAAAAGAATATACAGGTCCCACTGAGAAATAATGGGTGGGGATTTAAATAGAGGCATCTCTTTATGAACCTGAAGGAGAACTAAGCTATTCATGTGCAATGTGAAATTAAGGCAGAATAAGCCTGCACATCTCTTCCTGTGATGTGGAATCCTTCCCCTGTGCCTTGCAGAGGTTAAGGAAAAGTTATATCTGACTAGGTGTCCTTTTAAAAGTTTAATTTTTAAAGGTTTCTATGTAGACTGCAGAAAAGGATAAAACCATTGTTCACAATGCCAAATGGCATAGACTCATTTACAGGATGACATTATAGTTTTTATATGGTATAGCTGCTATGATTAAAGGATTTTAAATGACACTTTTCCCTTTGGGGCCAAGACTTTCCTAGAAAAAAAGTCCGATTAATTCTTTCCCTACTTAGGTTAAAGTCAATACTTAAAGACTTATGAGAATAAATGGCGTTGACTTTTTTTTTTTCCCCCTAGAAACCAAGTTCTGTCCGTATTGATCAGCTGGATCGTGAGCAGTTCAACCCTGATGTGATTACTTTTCCAATTATTGTGCATTTTGGGATACGCCCTGCACAGTTGAGTTATGCAGGAGACCCACAGTAAGATATTTCTGTGTTTGTCTTGGCCGGTTTCACCTTCTACTAACAGCTGAACTAGCAGAGCATTACCTTTAGTAGACCTTTCTCCTTCTCAGAAATTAAGACTTCAAATGAGCCATATTTTCATGTCCAGGTGACCAAGTGAAACAGCTTTCAGTAGCTCCTGAAGAGTGATTTTCTCCACCAATTTGACTGCAAGAAATTATTATATAATAGATTGTTCTTGGCAATCTTGATAGATATGAGTCCTATATGGTTTTAAAGAGCTTTTCTTTATTCATCATTATAACGATTGCTATTATTTTCTTATTTTTTCAGTGTTCTCTAGAGAAAAGTAGCACCGTTTGCTCCTTATATTGTTGAATCTACAGAGGTCTATTTTGGGGGCATCTTAAAAGAGCTTAAGGACCCGTGCAGAGGCAAGGGTTGTACTGGTAGTAGAAGCCATGATTTCTTGATCTTAGAATTGATGTTACTTTGCACATTTGGGTTCTTCCATCTGGCATGTTAGTGTTTTGCTGGGAGAAGATGAGAATGTATGGGAATGGAGATAGTATCATTATGTTCTTCAGGAATATTTGGATTTTCTACCTTGTTAAGCAAACAATTTCCTGACCTAATTTTTTAAAAAAAGGATTCATAATGGGCAAAAAGGGCATGGGAGATTTTCAATTCATAAATACAGTTCTGGCTGGCATATATTAGAAGAGGCTAAAGGGTTTTGTTCTTTTTTTTCCTCCTTTGGATAAAAGTATGAAGCAGTGAACCAGGCAGTGTGTAAGTACTTCTTTCTTTCCTCCATTCTTTACAAAAAAATAAAATAAAATAAAAAAGGAGAGGCCCAACTCAGGCCAAGAAAGGAACAGTTTCACTGTGACAGAAAATCTTTTAACAAATCCCTTCTTGTCAGAAAAATGTTAGTAGAATGTGATTAGGCTCTCATCTACTCTCAGATGACAGGACTGTGAATTGATAAAGGACTGCATATTCTCTTCATCCCCAGAGTGCTTGAACAGTATCCTTTAGACTGATCCAAGTTATCACATATTTGGCTGCAATAAATATGCTTTTTTCTGTTACGGCAAATACAAGTTGATATACTCCATTTGTCTTTCCCTTTCTCAAGTGGAAATTGGATACACATGTGTCAGGTGTTGACACAAATGGGGTTCTCTATTCTAATATTCTTTAGCTGACTGTCCCTACTAAAGAAGGGGTTTTCTTTCAACAAAAGAAATATTTTACATTTAAATAAAATCTTCTGCTTGCTGACAGTGAAAAAAGGGATGTTTCCATTGACTGGTGTGATTTTGTGTGTCTTCTTTGAAATTGTTTTCAGAAATCCATCTTCATAGTCACACCTCATTTTCAGCCCAAACCACCAGGTTCCAGATGACTCTTGGCCATCCTTCCCCTCTCCCAAAGCCATGTCCTCTCTTAGAATGAAGGTTTGCTGCCCTTGAAGATATTCAGAAGAATGTCATTTATGTTTGAGCAGGCCTATTAAAGTAACTGGTTTAATTTCACTTTAGTTTTGCCTTCCCTTTTGTAAGATGTTTGTCTGTCCTTTTCCTTAGGTACCAGAAACTATGGAAGAGTTATGTGAAACTCCGCCACCTCCTGGCAAACAGTCCCAAAGTTAAACAAACTGACAAGCAGAAGCTGGCACAGAGGGAGGTCAGTATTGAACCCTGGTCCTGGAGATTAATAATGCAAGTCAGATTTATTCAAGATTATCGCATTACACTGTGCTTCTAGAATAAGATGGAAAAATATTTTTAAAAATTATGCTTGCTGTCTTTCCCACAGTAGTGCACTGATTATTTTTTTAAAAAATCTTTTAGTATTCGGAGGAGCATTTGTACCCCACAAAAGGCCATTTTCCTAGTGAATTACTACCTTTGGTCATCAAATATGTGATTTTGGTTTTTCAGTACTGGGGATGGATGGAGCCCAGGGCCTTGTGCATGCTAGACAAGTGCTGTACCACTGAGCTACACCCCCAGCCCATCAAATACATCTTCTGTAGAAAGTGAAAAAGGCTTAAAGTTTGGTTTGCATATTTAATTAGACTTTATGTTATATAACATTGGGCGTTGCTGAGATGTCTTGGTCTTAAGATTGTGAAAGACCACCTTCCACAAAGGGCTGTCCCTTCAGCAGGGTGAACTTATTTTGTAAGGTTTTATATCCCACATTCCATATTTCCTTATGAATAATAGTGTCCTTATATTCTAGGACTTACATTTTGGTTTATATTTAAGAATAAATTGGTTCAGTATGAACACAGACTTTGTCTCAGTGAGGTTTTATTCTGCTGTGGTACTACAAGAAAGAGCAAGGCTTGGAAGCTGGGAAAAGTATTTGAATTCTGGCTTTGTCACTTGCTATGACTTGAGCCCGTTAGCCTCCTAAAAAAGGGGGGAACTAAGGCTCAGAGGCTGACTGAAATGTCCCTCTGTTGGCGTACCCAAGCAAAAACGTGCTTGTGTGGACTTTTAAAATGCTCCATTTTATGTACTGCCCATGGAATTTGGCCTGTAGCAAGAACTTAATCAGTGGTGGAGGTTTTGGTGATTCTGAATTCTTCTGAGATTTTCATTCCATGACATGCATACAAGTATAAATTTGCCTTTCATAATTAATTATTTACAGGACAGTGAAAGGGAAGCAATAATTCCTGATTATGTCCCACAAGGGAAGTTTTGGATTGTTGCCCCCCCCCCCTTTTAAAAATAAGATGTGCCCTTATAACAAGGGTATAAGGAGCTTACAAGTTAGAAGGCAACTTTTTAGAGTTATGTGGGTTGCAGGTTAATTATCTTTCTTAGATAGAAGTGCATAACATAAGGCTTGATATAATATAATTTTTACACGTTGTTTTCAAATCCCAAACACCACATTTTGTTTCCTTTATCAGCGAGAGGGCATATTTTGTTTGAACATGCCAGATTGGCAGATTTGCTTTAGAACTGTCCTTGTTGGGTTACCAGGAAGAGTTGCCCTATACCCAAAGCTTCCCACATCATGGCCTGCATTCCAGATGAAGTATTTTAGTTTTGTGTTAAGAGGTTTGAGTGCCTGAATATAAGGATAATATCAAATGGATCCAATTAATTTTCTAATGCTTTATGTTTGCCTTTGCAACTGTTAAGTTCCTCATCATGAGCTCTTTTCTAGGAGGCACTCCAAAAGATACGACAGAAGAATACAATGAGGCGAGAAGTAACTGTGGAGCTCAGTAGCCAAGGATTCTGGAAAACTGGCATTCGTTCTGATGTCTGTCAGGTGATGACACTTCTGAGAACACAGCTATGCCCATATAGTGCTTCCTTTAAAAGTCATTGGCACTGAGATTCTTTTTTAATTGAGAGATTTGTATGGAATACACTGCTCTGAGGCTAGATGGAACCCTAAGTGTAGATTGTTTTCTGTTGTTTGAATTTTTGTTGTTTTCTGTTTTGGTGTTGTGTGTGTGTTTTGTGGGGGAGAAATATATATAGCAGTGTTACATTCAGTCTCTTTCATTTGGGTAAAGATGAGTTTACCTTCATATGCATCCTGTACGAAAGAGATAATCTAACAGCCATATTGGCAGACCCATGGATGTACAAAATTTGTGGACCAGTGACCTAAATTTATGTTGCAGAGAACTGAAGGCATTAATGAACAGAATTTGGATACCTTTCAAATTGGACCTAAGTGACACTGTTTTTTCCCTGGATTATTAATACAGAAACATTTCAGCTACCTTTAACTGACCTTTTAGGAAGCATTTTTGTCTTTCCTATGTGTGGAATTACCAGATGAGATGTCCCCCAACCGTGATATTCTTGGGCTCTTTGCTTGATTCTTCGGTATGATTGAAACTGGCAGCACTCTGAGTATTATACTTAAGGAAATGGCACAAGAACTAGGGCAGTTTGCTTTGTTCAACCTTATGGAGAATACTTCTAGGCTTCCATTTGTCTGTTTTGATGGTAGCGTATTTTGTAATAAGTTTAAGCAACTTATTGTTAGATATTCATTTTATCATAGTGAATTTAAAAGAAAAATCAATGTTGGTATTTAATTATTATATTGAACAGTAGGGTTTAATCCAGTAATTAAAAGTATTGCTGTACAATTCATTTACTAAATGATGTCCAACGCTAACTGTTTTTGCGTTAAGGTGAACTACTATTGATGTAATACTGCTAAATAGTTTGAGAATAATTACCTACAGTGGTGGCCAGCTACCACCATTCCCTCAGCTGTTTTGCACATGGACCAGTGTTTTTCAGTCTCAGGACTTTGAGATGTGAATATTTTATATGATTTGATTCTTAGGACCATGTGAAGCCATGGGACCTCAATATTTGGTTAGTATTTCTCCAGAACCAAACATAATATCATCATGTGATAACCTCATAAAAGCCATGAGCCGAAAGATAGGTAGTTTGCTCAAAATTTGGTAACTAAATGACAGCAGAGTTCATTGCTTAAGAAGTCACAAGACTTTACGGGTGGGAGTGTAACTCAGTGGTAGCTACATGTATGAGGCTCTTGGTTGCAGGCCCAACACCACAAAAAAGAAAAGAGAAGTTATAAAATTATGAAATATGGACAACTGTAGAAAATCTTGAGACCTAATTCAGTGGTTTGTTTTTACTTGATTTCTCTCCTACCTCATGTAGCTGCTTTGAGCTAATTTTGGTGCTCCGAACACAATGTTTTTTGTTGTTGTTTTTGCTGTTTTTGAGCATTTAATCCTCTTTTCCTTTCTTTCAGTAAAAAAATAGGCTGCTAAGCGATTTTTTTCCAATGTAGTTTTGTGTTCTTCAGCTGTATCACTAATATCTTACTTTGATCCCCCAGCTAGATTAGAAGCAGCGTGAGGCATAGAACCTTTCTTTCTCTGTCTTCTATTTTTCGACTGAAGGTTGGTAGGCAAAGGGACTCAATCCCTTTGATTAGCTGGTAGGAGCAAATGGATCCTGATTGAACACCTGCAGAGGTGAATGCTTCATAATGTAATAATGACTCCCCTGCTATAGAACTCTCACTTTTCCAGAGAAGTGCCATCCATTTAAAAGCTATGATTCCAGTCTCCATTTTGCGCTAATGGGTATCTTTTCAGAACTTTGTTCAGTAAGATTACCTTACATTTATAATTAAGATTGTAAATGACTTGATGAAGATATAAATTGCTGCCTATGAGTCCATATGTACAGTCAGAACTTGCGTTTTGTAAAAAAATTTTTAAAAACATGTTTGCTTATAGAAATGAATGAAAATGAACCAACCAGCTACCTGCAAAGTTGATATAGGTAGAAGAGAAGGAAATCTAAACAGAGGCAGAATATTAAAGCAGAACTAAAACACCTCTGTGCTTGATAATACAGTTCTTTACACATCAAAATCAAATCATCCAGGAGGTATTCTGTAGCTCTCAACCTTAGGTGAGCAGAGGAGGTATCTGTTTATCTTGACATATGAAATATGACTTCACTATCAGTTAATTTTAGAGTTGTGAAAGTAAATTGTTACCTGTACTAAGCCTAAAACACCAACATATAGAAATGCCACTTTGAAAAGATTTGGAGGTGTTACTCGACTCATTCATTGCATGAGAGCAACCTAGTTTAAATGCAGAAAGCTAAATTAAGGTAGAAATGACTTAGGGGAGAACAATAAGGATAAACTAAATGGACTTTTGTCTACAATGGACAAAATTAATTTTGCTCCAGAACAGTTTCAAGGTAGTAATTCTTTCTTATAAATGTAAGAGTAAATAAACAACATGACTATGGGCTCCATGGTGAGAGTTTTAAATACCATTACTCCTTTAGGGCCAGTCATTTTTTGTCCTTCTCTCTAAGTTATCTCTGGGGCTGTCTTTCTGCATATCAAAAGTCAGAGTCTCCCTTACTATGTCTTCATAGAAAACCTTTGATAGGTAAGAGAACTTTGGGTACATTTTAACTGTGAGTTTTTTTGGCCACAGATAAACCATTATCCTGTTTTGGAATGTTTATATTTTAAAATTCTCAGATTTTTTTCTTCTGTTGCACAAAGGCCAATTAGTACTAAATTCCTGAGGTCAGCCGTATATTTTGATTGAATTTTTTTTACTTTGAAATTCCTTAATTTCAAGGTAAACAGTAGGGGTAACAAAGCAGTTCCCTTTACCTTTTTTTGTAAAGAAATAAGATAAAATTTCCTGTCATATGGTATTAATGACTAAAGTCCTGTGGATATGTTCTACAGGCTGTTTAGCATCTTATTTCTAAGGTGGAGGAGTCTTTTTACCTTCTTGTATAGTCTAGTGCACAGTGATACCTAGTGAGTCATTTTTATTGCTTACTTGACCTTTACTTTGTCCTTAATGATTTTAGTTGTAAAGATTTTAAGAAATATTCAGTAAAATTGGCAGCTTTGAAAGACAGTTATAAACAGTGGTTTTGTTGTAGTTATTATTGGCTTGTAGCTTGTAACAACTAGGTTTAATTTATTATCCTAGAATAAATGTTCCCTTTTGGTATGTGTACCTCAAATAAGATGGTGGGTACATATAAAAATGCAGTTTACAACATTCAAAATAAAGGCATTTAGTTTTTTTTGTTAA
The DNA here is from genome assembly GCF_000276665.1 of Chinchilla lanigera. Lineage (NCBI taxonomy): Eukaryota > Metazoa > Chordata > Mammalia > Rodentia > Chinchillidae > Chinchilla > Chinchilla lanigera. The sequence continues at coordinate 17,441,555 of NW_004955426.1, read as the reverse complement.
TAAAGGATAAGAATCTGATTGAAAAATAGCAGTTAAAAGAATTTATACACTTACTACTTTGAATAACCCTAAAGCTGTAAGTGGGTAGGTTTGTACTTAATTATAAGGGAAAAAAGACTTAGTGATTTCCTAAGATCCTTGGGAGGTTTTCTGTTTGGTAGTTCAGCAATACCTACTGTTTATTAGCAATAATTGCCAGTGAGCAGGTTGGGCCAAAACCTTGTGATGCTATCTGGCTGTCGGAGAGATGAATGGTTATGATAAACATAAGAGGGAGTGGCCCAAGCACTACCAGCATTTTCCCTGGCCAGAGAGGCATGAGGATCGTGAAGAACTTAGGAAATTCTACCTGATGCCTCAGCGGTGTTCAGAGGAATGAAAGCTGAGAGGTGGGTGCTGTAAATTGTGCTAATATTTATGGAAGCCAAATGCAGACTCGTTGTCATGTTTGGAGAGAAACTACTGAAGGGTTTCCTCTGTGTTGCCTCTTGTGAGAATGAATTCTGGGTAACATAGAAGAAGAAACAGAAATCAACGCCGGTCTCTGAGAAGGAACATGTCATGATAGAATCTGACCTTCAGGGCTTTGTACCTGAAGTTGAATTGGTGTGTGTAGCAGTAGCACCTGGCCTCATGCTGTCTTCAGGACGTGGGCCATCGATGTAGAAAAACTGCACCATGAGAAACAACTGTGCCATTCCAGTAACATGACCAGCAGGAGGCTCGTGCCAAGTGAGAGCACCGCAGCTCCCTGAGGAGAAAGAGGAGGCCTGGTGCTTGTAGCTGTGCCGCTGGCTGTGGGAGGAGGAAGCGGGTGGTGGTGCTGTGTGTTGGACTTCAGTGGACCCAGAGCTGTGTTTGGGCTAACTGATGAATGTGCTGTCTTCCTGGAGTGACTGTCTGGAAGGGATGGAAGGCTGCCACGCATTGTCAAACTGACTGGACTCTTACTCAGTGATTTATCAAGGAACGCCTAAGTAGTGAGAAGAAATATCTCTAGGGATTCAGAGGTTTTGGGCAACAAATTGAAGGAAGTGTTTTCTAAGTTGATCGCCGGGGGAAAAGGAAGAAATTTTGTCCTGAGCTGAATGGCTTCACAGCTACCGTTAACAAGGAGATTTTGATTGCTGGCTGCAGGAGATACTTGCATCTTTACTGGAGACAGTGCTATTGTGAAGGAAGGGAAGAGATTTCTGTTTGAAGGGTAACGGCCCTGATAGAGAATTATGAGTATTATATTTTTATTATGAAAAATTCAAAGCATATACAGGATTAGAGAAAAAAGAATAATGAACTCTGTGTCTGTTATTCAGCTTCAGCAGTTTTCAACGGCATTTCTAGAATATCATGTTATCTAGTCACTATTCACATTTCCCTGGTTGTCTGTTCAGTTTGTTTCATGCAAGTCCACATGAGAATATTACGTCGTGGTTTGTTCATGTCCCTTCAGTCTTAAACTGTAGGGCCTCGTTCAGTTTTTTACATTTTTCTCCTTGCAAACGCTTGTTGAAGAAATTGGGTCATGGGTTGTAGAGTGTTCCTGTGGACTGGTCTGGTGTGCCGATGGCAGCTTTACGGTGTCTTTTAACATTATTTCTGCCCCTTGTATTTCTATACATTGGTAGATCTACAACTTGCTGTCCAAGACAGTACCCCTGGCCACATGTTGATTTAAACTTAATTAAAATTAAATGACATAAAACATTTAACTCATTTTGAGCACTCAGATACACACAGTGCCTATTGTAACAGCACAGATACAGAACATTTCCATGTTCATAGAAAGTTCTATTGAACAGCAGTGATCAGATTTAAGTTCAGTTTTTTTTTTTTTAAGACTTTCATAGACAATGATGTAGTGTCTCTGCATTATGTGTGTTACAGTGTCAGTCATTGATGGGTTATTACTTCACGGTCCAACAATTCATTAGGGTCTGCAAGATTTTCTAAATTTCCTTTCGTCCACTTATCAGGGTACTTTTCAAAAGCAATCTGCCCTTTATCTGTTACTTGATTACTCTGAGGTTCACAGAACAATACCAAAAAATTACTCATTTTGTCTGTTCCTTCATATATAAATGGTAGTCTGAGAATAATGATATTAATGGTCCCACCAGTGGAATGATTATGGAAAATAGGTCTTTATTAGTATTCCTTTTTGTTGTTGGTTTTCCCAGATATATTTTGCTAAGGATGTGTACTCAGGTTCTTATATTTTAAGGTCACGTGTAGATGTCCCACAAACTGAATGCATGGATTTATTCATTTTACTTTTGATTTTAAGTGTTCCTTTTAAAATTAAGGATTTTTTTAACTATGCAAACTTTTAACATTATTCTGTATCGTTTTTAACAATGGCAAGTCTGTTTTTTTAAGTATGACTGCTATATCTGTTTCTTCTGCCCAGTTCTTGCCCATACCCCCTCTGGTAACCATGTTTTTTAAAAAGGACCCAATTTTTTTTTTTTTTTTGTTTTAATACAAGCAAATATATGCAGTCATATTGCTTAACAGTGGGATACATTCTGAAAAGTGCATTGTGAGGCGATTTTGTTGGGCTGAACGTCATAGAACGTACACCTGCAGACCTAGGTGGAATAAGCACTCCGTTGACATGACCTGTCCCTGTAGTCAGCAGACACAGCAATCACGAAGTGAGTGGGGCTGCTGCCAGGGTAGCTGGGATTCTGTTGTATAAGAAAGATCCTTTTTGTTTTTTAAAAGTAGGAGCACATTCTAAAACAATATAAAGAGCATCCTACAAGATGTACGTAAACCAACACCAGTAATTTATTATCATGATCAAATAGGATAATTATTCAGTGTACTGCACATGGTGGGATGTGCAGTGCTTTATGTGACTGGCGGTGCAGTAGGTTTATTGTAACAGCATCCCTCCCAGCACTTGAGTAATGTGTTGTACTGTGAGTTCCAGCCCTGTGATGTTGTTAGGCAATGGAAATTTGTAACTCCATTACAGTCTTAGGGGTTATTGTCATATATGTGGTTCATTGATGACTGAAGTATCATTAATGTGGTGTGTTACGGATTAGATCTGTAATGACCTCCCCAAATTCTTTTGCACTCAGAGGAGGGTCTTTTGGAAGGTGATTGGATCTTGGGGTGCTATGTCTGACCTGCTTTTAGGGGGTGGGGCCTGGTGGCAGGTGGGGCCTGGTTGCAGTGGGTCACTTGTTGCTATGATGCAGACGTGGCGCATCACTGTATTTGTGTGTGCACGTGCATTTTTGCATGCGTGTGCAGGTTCTCCCTTTGCTTAGACCAGTGGTGGCATTTTAAACACACTTTTCCATGACTTTCTTCACTTAACAGTATGTCCAGGTTTGGGGATGTGGTAGGAACACTTGTCTAGCATGTGTAGGGTTCTGGGTTCAGTTGCCTCACAAAAGCCTGTCCAAGTGATTACTCCCTATTAACACAGAATTAATATGCAGAGATTAGTGATATGTGTGGCCTCCTGTCTGTCAAACTGTTTTATGTCACACGGACACTGTGAAGACCATTGTATTTGCTTTTTCCCCCCTTTTTCTTTTACTTATCTTTGTATTTAGAAAGGCTTATATTTTTCTTCAAATGTTACCTTTGTACAGTGACACCCTTATTCAGTAGTGTAATTAAATTTTTCCTTTGCCTCTCTGCGTGTGTTTGTACCTCGTTATCTGTTATTGAAAGTAGCCACTGTCTGCTTCTTCCTGTAATCTTCCCTCTTACCCAGCATCGGATGGGCATGAAACCTTCTACTGTAGGTTAATTTTTATAAGGTGTGTACAGCAGCAGCCTCCTCCTACTCTTTGTCCTTCTAACTCCCCTCCTTTTTCATCGGCTGTACTATTCTGTTAGATTATTGTTTTCATATTGACTCATTATTATCTGTGGGTAAAAATATATTTGAAGGTCATGTCAGTGCCTACCCCACCTGTTTTTTGTTTTTATTTTTTTTATTTTTTTATTTTTTTCTGAAACTTACTCTCTTAACACATTCTTTTTTTTTTCCCTTCTTGGGCAGGCTCTTGCTATCTAGTTCAGCCAGGCCTTGAACTCACTTTGTAGCCCAGGCTGGCCTTGAACTCACAGCAGTCCTCTTGCCTCAGCCTCCGGAGTGCTGAGATTATAGGCGTGTGCCACCATGCCCGGCATCTCTAACACATTCTTCAAGGAATACTCATGGAAACCATGTCCCTTGAGTTTTAATATTCCCAACATTTTGTGGCCATTGATATTTATAGATCATTTTGGCTAAATACAAAATCCATTGCTGTCAAAAGTGTGATAACAGTATGGGTTATGTAAGTGTTTTGGTTCTTTTGTTTAAGTACCCAAAGGATATTTTTTTCCTTAAATACCAATAGGTTTATTAACATATGTCTGAGCCGTTTGCCCTTAATGTTTTTAGATACGATGTGTATGCATGCTGTGTAATTTAAGAATACATATTTTATTATATTTTGGTTTTAAGGACTCATGTGTATCTTGTATCATCTTTGCTTGTCCTTTGTGTCTAATTCTCTCTTGAATCCATTTCTTTTTCATTTTTTATTTTCTTTAAGTTTTTTTCTTTTCCATCTTTTATTTCTCAAAAGCACTATTCCTATGGTTAAGCTGCTTTTGTGTTCTTTCTTGTTTATTCTATATTCTTGGAGTTTTGTCAGTTCACACTTCTAATGGTCTCATTTAGTAGGTTTCACTGGTATTTCTTATCATATTCTAAATTTGTTAAAACTTGTTTTGAAATACCAGGTTACAGCTGTTCTGTTGGGATGTCTTTCCGGCGTGCTTTTATTATCAACAAGGATCTGTCTCTTCTCTTTCTCTCTGTTATAGAATCTTTGGATGGGACTTGATCATTCTTCTACTCCTTAAGTTCTTTAAGTAAAGTAGATTAAGTAAAATGAGCAGCATATTTCCCTGTGTGTTTAGGAGGGAGGTGTAGATCCAAAGAGCTTTTCATGGTTGTAAAGCTCCTGCTGGTCCTGCAAAGGTTTGGAATCCAGCCTCAGGCTGAGACCTGCCCTTTCTGTTTCCTTCTCCATCTTTATCTAGGCTCTCTCCTGCTTCTGTCCTTCATGGTTGCTGTCCTGCTGAGCGTCTGCACTCCCACCACTTTCTCCTCATCGAGGAGCTTCAGGATTTGGTTTTAACCCCTCCCCCCACCTCAATACTGGGAAATGAACCAGGTCTTAACATTGAGCTACATCCTCAGGGGTTTGTTTTTGTGCTTTTTTGTGCTTGTGTTTTGTTTTCTTGAGACAGGGTCTTGGTATGTAGTTCAGGCCGGCCTTGAATTTACTCTGTAGCCCAGGCTGGCCTCAAACTCTGGGTGATCTTTCTGTCTCAGCCTCCTGAGTGCTGGGATTACAGGTGTGCGCCACCGTGCCTGGCTCAGTTTTGAGCATTTTATAGAGCTAAGGTGTCTTCTGCAATGTGACTGTCCTCTTGGATTGACCCAGAAAATTAGATTTTTCACAGCCCTGTCTAGTTTTGGTGGAATCTCCAGTGAAATGCTGTTAATTTGGGGGTTCTTTCATTCCCAGGGCCATCAGAAGCCCTGTCACTCTTTTGTTTTTATCTATTAGATACTGAGACCACTATAGCTCTTTGTCCTCACCTGTTCTTATTTGGTGGTTTATAGGGATTCTTCATCTTACAGTGTTTACATAGATGTTGTTCAGAGGTCTTTGGTTTTGATCATCTAGTTGCTGTGTTTTTATGGGAAAATCTGCAAAGATTTAAAAACATTTTCTCAGTCTTCCAAAAGAGTTTTTTACTTTTTATTATTATTTTTAAATAAAAACATTTGCCGTGAATTAGTAGAAAAAAAGTAAAGATGCTCAGTGGTCATATTTCAGTCTTGCAGGGATTGATAATCTTTGTTTTTTCTTTTTAAAAAGAAATACTATTTAATATATTTAATTTATACCATGTAAATCATGTTTTTACTAATAAATATAGTTGTGCTTACAGTATTACCTTTCATAACCAATGTCATATATGTTCATGACTTAAAAATACCTAAGGGAATATGACAGGTAGTTTGGGGTTTTGTGTGGTACAAATTGAGTTTCACTTTTCAAAGGCTTTATAATAGAGTTCTTTGAAATGTTTTTAGAAAATACAGCACCTGCCTGTCAAGCGCAAAGTCCTGAGTTCGATTCCTGGGACCATAATATACTGATTATTGAGCAGGTATTGAAGAGTAATGCGTTTATATTAAAACTCTATTCTTGAACAAGTAACAGTCACACACACGGACATAAAATACTTTGGGATTGATAATCTTTAAGCTGAGCTACAGATTGTAGCAGCCTCTTAACTAAGCATCGTGACTCACTCATTTGGGTTGAGGTGGATGTGGCAAACACACCTTTCATGGTGCCCACGGCGGACAGACCTGTTTGGAAGGAGACTCTGGTTCTCTTTGGAGCAAATTCAGAGAAGTAGCGAAGGGACACAGTGCTGTTTCACATGAGAAAATGTTAAAGGAGAATAACAGGCCAAAGAAGATGGGAGAAGAATGCCATGAAATGTGCTTTGTTTCTAGAACTAGAATCAAAAGATTTGGGCTTAAGCTATATAGTAAGTTTTCCAGTATGAACAAATTCCAAAAAGGGCATTATTTTCCCAACAAGTCCTGATGCATCTCTCACAGGAGGTATTACAAAAATAGACCATTTTCCGGGTTGAGTCCCCACTTTCTAGAGCAGCTGCGTTGCGGGGTCCTCCTGACCCCATCACCTTGAGCTGTTAGCCTCACCTCCTGCGAGCTTGCTGAATTTAAGTGGCTAGAAAACTGTGCTTCACTTTGGCTCTTTACTTTGTTCGTATTACTGTGTTTTAAATATAGCTCTTAGAAAAACAAAATGGACAAAGTTGTGATCATTCATATCATAATGGCGTATCTCTGAGAAGCTTTAAAGGCAAAAACAGTGTTCTTCCTTTGTATCTTCCACAGATCTTGTCAGAGCTTGCATGTGGAGGTGCTCAGTGTGTATTTATTGAATTGAACTGGCAAGAAAGACTTTCTGTTGATTGGGGATCGTATTTGATAGAACTAGTCTTTCTTTAATAATACAGGGAACTGATTTCTATAGTTTCAAGCAAATCCATTTTCATTTATTTTTAAACAATGCCAGCTTAAAATACTTCAAAGAATGAAATGATACAAAGCATATGCCAATCATTCTATGGGCTGGGCCCATCCTTCTGGCTCTAATGAATAAAAATGACTCCTTCATTCTCTTGAGTTCTAGGTAAACATTATTAAAGAAAAGAGAGAGAGATGCCTTTCATGAAATCATCTCCCAATAAGGAATTGACAGCCAAATGAAAAGTGATTGAAGCGAAAATATAATTTCCATGCCCTCAGATGCCTTAACTGTATTAATGGTTTTGTAAAGATTTTCTCTGGAATGTTAGATCATTAAATGTTAAATCTGGCCTGGTTTTTGGAGATCATCCAGTGGACATTCTTGCTTGGATAGCACTGGGATTAGGAGATGGTGAACACATTATAACTGCATATAATTTTTGCATGCTTATGCATATATGGGCATTTTTCCGAGGTCATTTTCCTTTAATTTGCAAAAATATCTTGATCCTAAAAAAGGACATGAGTCCCAACCCATTCCCCTAGAGCAGTGGTGGTGTGCCTATGACACGCGTGCCGCACCAGGCTGTTTATTATCATTGGAAACTCTAAAAGGTTCACCATCACTGCTCTGTGGAGACGAGGAGGCACAGTACTGCACGAGCCTTCCCTAACACTTCCTTGTTCAAACCCAACGGTACCAGGGCTCCTCCTACTTGAATGAAGCCCAGCTGGCCTTGTTCTGAAACTGTGAAATTTATACTTTTAATCCTTTTGATATTCTTGGGCTTAGCTACATTGATTTTCCGTTTGTACTGGTAGGGAAACTGAGGCAGAGAGCTGAGAGAGCTTACCCTAAGAGGCACAGTGAAGGGGTGGCAGAGCAGGATTTGGAGCCAGGCATGGTGGGTCCAGAGATTCCACCCTGACAAGCCCTGTACACTGCCACTGGTTGCTGCTTTTCAGGGGGCCACACATCTGTAAACTGTTAAGACTTTGTAAGGTGCAGCTTGTGGTGTGAAAATGATTCTTGTGTATTGTAAAATAAATGATGCTTGTTTTTAGAGAGTGAAACTTACTGAAGTATTTTTTCCTAGCATGCAATGATGCTGCCTGTTTTGACCCATCATATACGCTACCACCAATGCCTAATGCACCTGGACAAGTTGATAGGCTATACTTTTCAAGATCGTTGTCTGTTACAGGTAAGAATTACTCTCTTGTGAACTAATCTAATGAGATAGGAGTTGTTCATCATGCAGGTTGTAAATGGTGCATTAGTTCTCTTCTGGGAGCTGACAAGGGTCCCAACAGAAATAGGTGAAATTGTTTGTAATCCCAGCATTTGGGAGGCTGAGGCAGGAGGGTTGTTGCAAGTTCGAGACCAGCCTGGGCTACAAAGTGAGCTCAGAGGCAGCCTGAACTGCATAGCGAGACCCTGTCTCAAAAAGACCGAAAAAAAAAAAGAAACAAAAAGAAAAGAAATAGGTAAAATCAAAATCTTGCCGTGAATCCTAAACATTTGGGAGTGGGAGAAGGGGAGGATTTCTTCCTTAAGATTCTTCTTCACAGGCACTGAGAATTCTAGCTCTTCTCTGAAAGGTGTGGATATTTGGATTTGTTTTTAGAAGAGGGTTTGCCCTAGAGTTCTGGAAATTTGATTCTGGAGGAGATAACATGGAAAGATTAGGGTTTAAAATTCAGCTGGCTAGACAGCTCTGTTTCTAGTTTAATTTGAGGTGACATTAAAATGATGCTTGTATGCTGAATTTTTAAGATTGAACTTACCTCCTTGAAATTTTAGCTGGCCATGACTCATCCTAGTCATCATTTAAATTTTGGAATGAACCCTGATCATGCCAGGAATTCTCTGTCTAACTGTGGAATAAGGCAGCCCAAATACGGAGACAGAAAAGTTCATCACATGCACATGCGGAAGAAAGGTTTGTTTGGATGACTGTAGGATTGTACGCTCATGTTTTGGCCTGTGTTCCCTCATGTAAATTATGTCCTCCTCTGAGAATGGTTTTCTGGGCGACCTTTTAATCCTCTTACTCTCTCCTGCTTCCTGACCCATACATAACAACATTTCCTTGGGCAGAGCATTATAGTAAAATGGGTGAATTTTTTAGAAAAAAGATTTTGCCTAGTTATTTTAAGTAATTATCAGACTTTAAGACATGCAGGTATTAAACCTTTTAATGTCAAATTGGGGTGAGAAAATTTTCGTTTTATGTGTCATATGATGAGCCAGGAATCCCTTTAACAGTATTGACATATATATTTGTGTTTTCTTAAAAAATAGGAATTAACACGCTAATAAATATTATGTCACGCCTTGGCCAAGATGACCCAACTCCTTCAAGGTAAAGTAGATTTTCTGAAAACATTTATTGACAGTTAATTCACACACCATAGAATGTATCCATCTAAGTGTGCAGCTTAATTGCTTTTAGAATGTTCACAGAATTGCGCGGTATGAGTGTCCTCTGACTTAGGGCTTTTCCTCACCCCACGTAGAAATCCTGTGCTCACAAAGAGTCACTTCTCACTTCCCATCAGCCTGCCGAGCTCTAGCAAACACCAGTTTTACTTTGAATTCCTGGGGATTTGCCTCTTTTGAACATGTCATGTAAATAGTATCATACAGTATGTACAGCTTACTTCTTTTACATAAAATACTGTTTTTAAGATTTGTCTGTATTATATTATTTATTAGTATATACTTTCTTTTGATTGACAAATACTATTTCATGATTTGGGTATATACCATATTTTATTTATTCATTCACCAGATGAGGAGTATTTGAATTGTTTTTTCTATTTGGAGATTATGAATAACACTGCTGTGAATATTTGCATGTGTACTTTTGTGTGGACATATGCTTTGATTTTCCTTGGGAATATGCTTAGGAATGGAATTGCTGAGCCATATGATAGCTCTGTTTTGTTTTTTAACTGCTTTCCAGAATGGTTGCACTGTTTTATATTTCCAGTAGCAATTCAGTGTTACAGTGTCTTCACATCTTTGCCAACACTTGTTATTATCTACTTTTTAAATTTATTTCGAGATCCTCCTGTCTCAGCCTCCCAGAGTGCTGAAAGTATAGGCTTGTGCCACTATACCCAGTTCATTGTAGTTTTGATTTATTTTTCTGGTGACTCATGATATCTAGCAAATCTTTATATTGGAAAGATATGTATCTGTCAGTGCCTGACTCTTTTTCCATTTTTAATTAGGTTATTTTTTGAATTTTGAGTTATAATTTTTATGTATTCCAAATACAAGTCCTATATCAGGTACATGAGTTGGCAAAAAAAATGCTCATTCTAGAAATTATCTTTTTCTTTTCCTAAAGATGTCCTTTGAAGTTTAGAAATTTTAATAAAGTCTAATTTATCTATTATTTCTTTGGTTGCTTGTGCTTTGGGTATTATTTCTTTTTTTTTTTTTGGTTTTTCTCCGGTACTGGGAACCGAACTCACGACCTTGCGCTTGCCAGGCAGGCGCTTTGCCGCTGAGCTAAATCCCCAGCCCCTGGGTATTATTTCTATAAACCATTGCCTAATTTAAAATGGCAAGATTTACATCTGTGTTCCTTTTATAGATTATGTAGTTTTGTCTCATTCATTTAGGTCTTTGAACCAGTTCGAGTTCATTTGTGTGTGTGGTCTGACATGGAAGGCATCCAGCTGTATCCTTTTGCTTGTAGGTAGGTGGTCTCAGCACCACTTATTGGAAAGGTTCTCCTTTCTCCACTGAATCATCTGGACACCCTTGTCACAAATGTGCCGTTTATCTCTATGCTCTCAGTTCTACCCCACTGATGCTGTATTTGTCTGTCCTGGTAATACCACACTGTCCTGACTATGGTAGCTTTGTAGTAACTTCTGAAATAGAAATATGTGAGTTTCCCAACTTTGTTGTTCCTTTTACAGATGGTCTTAGCTGCTCTGGATCTATTATTTTACACACGAATTGCCTTTTTACATGAGTCAGCTTCTCAGTTTCTGCAAAGAAGTCGCCTTTAATTTTGATAAAAGATTGTGTTGAATCTGTATCAATTAATTTGGTTTTTTTTTTTT